>NC_139708.1:17295629-17798129 GCF_964188405.1 Protomyctophum parallelum | reverse complement strand
AACATTGTGTTATGTCTGGACAGGCATGCAGGTATTGTGCATGGAGAGATTTGTGCAAACAGTGTGGTTTGGTATAGGAGAAGGCGGACAAAGGCGAACGGATAAACGGGCTGTGGCAAGATGTGAAGATAGAAGACTACTAGCTATATTGTAGATTTTTGAGGGGCGCAATCACCTGGCTTTTGAAATTACGTCATATGGCAGCCAAGTCTATGAACCTTTAATGTTTGTTTAGAGCACTTTAAACAAAAATTGTTTGCCAGCCAAGTCTATGAACCTTTAATGTTTGTTTAGGGCACTAAATGACGATGTGGGGCGTCATGTGGCCAATATAAATTACATCTTGTGCCTGGTTTTGTTTTATACAATAACACACTGCATCCATGTCTCGTAATGTGAATCTGCAATCATTTGGCAGCCACGGTGGATGCCCCTCAATTCACACGAGTTTGATTTTTTATTATTATTACAAAAACATACCTTAGTTGACTTCAGCACTATATATACACACAGTTCGACACTTGTGAGCTTTCAGATCTGCTATTTTTCTATACATTTTGTAACCTGAAATGGGACTTTCTGCATAATGAGTACTTTTACTTTTAGTAGCCTACTTTAAGTACACTTGTAACAGAGTATTTCTACAGTATTGATGATACTTTTGCTTAATATGTAAATACACTGGGTATTATATAGGTGTTAGGCCTATAGTAACATACAGTGAGCAACAACACAATTTAGAATGAGTATAGTACAGAATGTGGTTCCCAAAAGCTATATATCTAGGAATGCGTGTTATCATAGGGTTTATGACCTCTTGGAGGAAACTTATCTCACTATGCTAGGACCAACATTGTTGGCATACCATTATACCTTTAAACGAAGTAAGACCTATCTTTCCTTTGGAAAAAAAAACTGTAGGCCTATGTACTGCAGTCTGCAGAAAACAATTTAGTGCATTCACTTTCTCTCATTCTGTGTGTGTGTGTGTGTGTGTGTGTGTGTGTGTGTGTGTGTGTGTGTGTGTGTGTGTGTGTGTGTGTGTGTGTGTGTGTGTGTGTGTGTGTGTGTGTGTGTGTGTGTGTGTGTGTGTGTGTGTGTGTGTGCACGCGCGCGTGCCTGCACTACAAATATAATGTAGCCTGTTATAGTTCGTGAGTCACTGAGTTGGGTTCCTACGTATCAATAATTTAGAAGGATTTTTTTGTCACTTACTCGCACAAGCTATCTCTCGATCATCAGCCTACTTGTCGCTTTAATGGTTAACGTATGCCACCTAGCGTTGTGTTTTTGTTTGCCTGTCCTTAATATTGTAGTGTAGGCTAGGTACAGTCAGTGTACTGTAAAACAAAACTTTGGGCATAGTTGGATTAGAAAAACAACAAACACACGCACGCACGCACGTTTGTGGAGAGCTCAACTAATATGACACTAGTAAATTAAAATATCTGTCTGGAATTGTAAAATTCACATAGGATATAGCTGGGCAGCCTATAGTAGGCTACTGCGCACGCATGAGCTCAGAACTTTGCAAGCAGGCTGCAAAGTAAAGTTGATCATCACTCATTCACTGACTGCTCGGCAGCCCACGTAATGTGTTATGCGCATTCCCGTTTCCGACTTGGAGAGGTCCGTGCCATCTCCGCTGCTGCCTTGAGGGGAAAGGTGCTTTGTCTCCACATACGAACTCCGGAAAAGAATAAAAATATATTTATAGGTAAGTGACGCACATGGTTAATAGGAAGGAAGATTAAAAATATTTGGAGTAAAACTTATGGATCGATACGGTAGGCTGAAATGTAATGATTAGCCTAGAATTGCCAAATCTAAGTAACTTATTTAGATTTGTCCTATATGGCGCGCGCGCGGCTAATCAGAGCGAAAATAAAATAATGAATGAACAATGCATTATGTGGCAAACAGTTGGCTCTTGGACGAAGTCTTTTGCTTGCTTTAATAGTTTCCCCCCCCCCTCAATTTATTGCATTGTTTCAGTTCAGTCTGCCGAATACCCATATAAAACACAAACAGTAACACCGCTGCAGCTGCAATTCTACGTTATTTTGGCCTAGGCATACATATCGTATTTAGTATTTAATTTACAGTATATTCACTATATTCTCAGGTTGTATGCCTATTCAATTAATAGCCTACATCACTTTCTGAAAACTAATAACTAATCGACTGGCACTGCTGAACATCAGGATTATATTAAATCCGAGTATGCTGCGCCTGCGCCCCTTTTAATCAAGGTACACTTTAGTTGCTAAAGGGTTCAATTAGGCAACTCATTAATTTTGATGCTTCTAATTCTATTAGCCTATAAGTCTTCGTGTATCTCAAAACACCTACAGGAGTTAATTTTCGGATAACGGGTAGGCATGGGTTTATATTTTATATTCCTTTAATTTGGCAATTGCATTGCATTAATCATATGTAAATGAATAGCATTAATACAATTGAGTGGATGGACTGAATGGGTTAGTTTACACTTGCTTGTAGCACAGCTGGTTGTCTACTAAGAGCTGAACACATAAATATAGAATAGTTTACTAGACACCGTTATATAAGGTGTTATGGGTGGTATATACTTTTTACTTTGACAGATGGTTTATGTGTTAATCAAATCTCCACTGGTCTTTTTTAAGCATGTGGCCTTGCTTTACCAGAAAAAAGTCAGTAAAGCTGGAGAGAGAGAGAGAGAGAGAGAGAGAGAGAGAGAGAGAGAGAGAAAGCACCATATGATCCAACAAGTGTAACACAAATTAATCTGATTAAAGACTTACAGCATTCCACAGCAGAATCTCATAATCATCCTGGCAAAAATGTTTATAGAGAATGTTGTAATTCTGCTATTCTGTTACTCTGTTACCCATGGCTGTGCGCAAAGTTAGTGTCTCTAATTTATGCCTTAGCTAATGTAACTGTATCAGGGATATATTTTGCTATAGCTAAGCTAAATATGGCTTCACCCAAGTTGTAATGTCAAAGGTATACTATACACATGCATACAAGGGCACTCAGGTGGGGCAGATGTAGTTAATGAGTAACAAACTAATCTGGGCAGAGTGCAGGTAGTCTTGACAGACACAACCAAAAGAGAAACTGCAGGGAGAAAAATAACCAAAATCCTGTACGGACTATATTTTTCAGGGACTTAACACATCTGGAGGGTAAGAGGTCAAGGTTCATCAAAGTCTATTTGTTCTTTTGAGGGGTACTTTAATTGAAATGTCGGTTTCGTTCGAGAGTGGCCTATCACACTATAACAAAACAAGATGTCTTCTCATATTTATGTGAATGCTGGTGGTTATAGATTAATATACCAGACACAGCAGAGTTGATACAAGACAAAGTGTGATTGAGTAGTCGAATTTGAGGCAGTAATCCAGAAATGTCAAGATATATGGTATTAAAGTAGCAGTTGTTCCGCATAACTACCCTGATTTATAAAATTGAGTTATATAATCTCAAGAGAAAGTTTATTCTCATTGTGAGCCAAGCCTCTTTCAGACACTCATTGTATTGGTACAGTGCAAGAAATACAAACAAAAGTCATGTTTACCTCATCTTTTATGTTCTTACTGTAGATAAAGATCTGAGTTTTGTGTATATTGTAGGTGTGGCATTTTCAGAAACCTCTCAGCAACACTCAACAGTTCACAGTGCATTCTTAGCTCACAAGAGTGAAAAATGTGCAATGAAATACTGATTACTTTAACTTGTTGCTCTTAGAATGTCCTTTGATCTGATCTTAAGGTGCCTCCCAATGATTCTCTCTTTAACAGATGAGCACCCATTCATAATTGAGTCTGGACGACTGGTCAATCGTGTTGCTGCCTGCAGCCATCGCGGGAGCGGGAGTCACCATGGAGACGGTGGTGATCGTGGCCATTGGGGTGCTGGCCACCATTTTCCTGGCCTCCTTCATTGCTCTGGTGGTGGTGTGCAGACACCGCTACTGCCACCCCCATGACCTACTCCACCACTTTGACTCCAAGTCAGTGCCTTCATCAATACATAGTATCGTCCTCTACACACTAGAAATAGGAATCCTAATCCTTTATCCATATAAATTATTCCCGCCATGGATAGCACTCATCTGTAGTCCATGTATTCACTCAGTGAGCGGAGACTAGCGCCTCCTTGACTCAACCCATATGAACTCAAAGTGATCACTTAAGCACTGTCACACAGTCACAGTCTCAAATGGCTTTACAGGCTCACATTTAATGAAAAATAATCGAAACTACACCCTCTGTCTATAGACCCTCAATTGGGCAAGGGAGAAAATCCTTGATGGAAAAGGATAAGGAAGACATCTAGGAAGACTAAATGCCAAGTGGGCCATATTGAAATGCAAAATAAACCATGAACAAAACTATGACATGTCCGTGCTGCTCAAGTGACAGCACTAGTAGCAAATTATACAAAATAGTACTAATAGTATTATATGTTCTTCACTGCCACAGGCCCAACGTAGATCTGATCGGAGCCATGGAGACGCAGAGTGAGCCGTCAGAGTTGGAGCTGGATGATGTGGTCATCACTAACCCTCACATCGAGGCCATCCTGGAGAATGAGGACTGGATTGAGGACGCCTCGTAAGTCATTACAATGTCTTAACTAATCTAAACTAGTTCAAACAGCTTGGTTTTCCAATGGAATCATACAATACCTCCCTGACATGTAGTTTTGGCCTGATATAAAGTACAGTCAGAATGAAAATTAAACTCATGGTAATGAGCTTTATTTGTTAAAACCTTAATAGTCTGAATGCCAGCATCATCGATCCAAACCAATTTTGTACTTCTCACAGAGGTTTGGTGTCTCACTGTATCTCCATCTTAAAGGTAATGAGACTACTTGCTTGCTCTTTTAAACACATTTCCCCCCTCATTTAATATTTCCTGAATAATATATAAATTGTTAATGTCCACATACAGATATGCCACACTCTGACTGAAAAGTTGGTCGCCTTGACAATGGGTTCAGGGGCAAAGGTCAAAGCACCGGCCAGCCTCAGTGACATCATCACTGTGGCCAAACGCATCAGCCCGAGGTAACCTATCATCTTACTGTATGCAATAAACCCTCCCATAACTTCATATTGTTGTCAAAACGGAGACATTGTAGCCTGGTGTGTTAAATCTGATTCATGGCATTGTTTCACATTGTCTTGTAGGGTGGATGATGTTGTGAGATCTATGTACCCCCCTCTGGATCCAATCCTGCTGGATGCCAGGTAATATCATCTGTTTTTACATCATTCAGAGAGGCTATTTTTCTGTGACAAGGAGTTAGCAGTGTGGCATGAGTTATGCACAGATGAATAACTCATGTCATGAGATAAATAGAGAGATACAGTGATCTGAATATATCAGCTTTGATGAGAAAAGCCGCTTCATAACTCGTATATTGTTTTCATTTGTCCATTGTTTTGAAATGATGCATTCATCTTTTACAAGGTAATTAAATGGAAATGACCAAGCAGCGTGTGTGTAAACCGCATTCTTCTTTGGAGATAATGGGGTTTCTTCTGGAATAAATTTCCATAAAAAGTAAAATAATAATAATAATAAAAGATGAAGAAGAAGAAGCAGCTCAAAATGCATTTGCTTGGCTGTTATTTACTGGACAAGCACTGTGTGCTATACAGGTAAACATCACTGTGTGCTATACAGGTAAACATCACTGTGTGCTATACAGGTAAACATCACTGACCTTTTCTCTCCCCAGGGCCACTGCTCTCCTCCTTTCTGTCAGCCATCTAGTACTGGTAACCCGCAACGCCTGTCACATGTCCGGGAGTATGGACTGGATCGACCAATCACTGCATGCGGCCGAGGATCACATGGTGGTCCTGCGTGAGGCGGCCCTGGCTTCTGAACCAGAACGATTTATACCTGGAATGGACATGCAGAGAGAACAGGCCATCTAAAGCTCACGCACACATAGACATGAATACACGCACACTAAGTAACAGAGACATAAACGCATGTGCATGCACGCACGCACGCAGCCCCAACCCCCCCCCCCCCCCCCCCCCCCTTTCACACACACACACACACAAGCATTTTACCCTGTATCCTCAAGCTGCTGCTCTTGTAAATTATGTATGTATATCATATTCTTTGGAAACGTACTTGCCGTACTTGACACATCATCCAAACATATCAGTCAAATTTTAAATCCAGATGTTAAATCAATCTGCCAAAAGACTGAAGTACATTGGAAAAGACCTTGCAAACTAGCGTTCTGTTTCTTATCTATCTAAACATGTCCTAATTTACTCTTAATTGTTTTTAAAATGTAGCGTGTATTCTTCTTTGTATGAAATCCTTTGTATTAGAAGCCATGTACTGTATACATACATGCATACTGCACAACTCTCAGCCCTTTACTTTAGCAGTGACTCTTATATAGATGTGTCAGATAGTGGTGGCTTTGTGCTTAACCAGGGGTGTTTGAGAGGTTGTCTGAGGTGCTGCTTGCAGATGACTTGCCTCTTGATATTCTTGCTCCAGTGCCCCATCTCCCAATGGTGGAGTTTAATCCGACCTCACCAGGACTTCAGTCACATGGAGGCTTATTCGGCTTATCCATGCTGGTGAAAATAACACAAAGACATCCAGCCAAAAAGGCTCCAACCCAGTGGACAGAATCAAGGCAACTATGACTTTTTTCTTTTTTTTTACAGTGTGTGGGTATATTGTGGAGTTGCAGTCACAACATACAGTATGTGCAGGGATATGTTGTTAGCTCTGTGTTAGGTAATGCGTTGTTTGTGTGTGTGTGTGTGTGTGTGTGTGTGTGTGTCTTTGTTAGGGATATTAATATAAAATGGGGCATGGCTACCTGCTTTCCCCTGCATTGCTATTACTGAACCCCTTGGGCCCTCTTAAAAAGCCAATACCCATTGCCAGATTTTACACATGGTCTATCTACACACACAGTTCCAAAGCATATGTTCCCACACAGTTTTAGACAAATCCAACACTTGAGCACTTTGCATGGCACCAGATGCAAGGTGGTTCTTAGCACTGTAAAATGCACACATTATGCTGTCAGGCACCCTACATTTGGTGACAAATCAGGAGTTCATCTTGAATTGCAGTTTGACATTATTATGTGAAGTTTGTTTGTAGCCCCCTGGCATGCACCGCTCTTTTGATGAAAATTACATTGATTGAATTGTAACACTTAGGACGTGGTTACTCTTATATTTTCTTGTTTACATTGTTTATTAGAAGTGATCGTTTTGTAAGCACTCCTTTCTTTTCTTATCCCTCCCACAGTATGTTACTGACATCCACCCTTTCCTCTTGCAGATCATTCTATTTTCCTTTCATTGATTTGTACAGATGAATTAAAGTTTCATAGGAAAACTTGCTTTACTGGCTCTATCTTTTTTTGTTTATTTCAATAGTACTTCTGAATAAATCCATGTCTGGTAAGACATCCACACAATTATTCATCAGTCTTTGGGAATAAGAAAGTGGGTACAGTCCAGGGATTCAGATGGTAGACCTTCTGTTAAAAGATATACAGTAGGAAGTCTGGCCCTCTGAAACAATGAGAGCATTTGGCTGAGAACATAGTAAAGCCCTATTATACCATACTTAAATAAGACACACAGATACAACATGGTAACGATAACAGATAATACATTTTGCCATACAACAATCATACAAAAATGATGTGAATTCAACTGGAAAAAGTTGAAGCCACGTCATTTCTGTTGTCAAGGGGGCCGTGCGACAAAATAAATTAGCCTCTACTGTGAAAACACTGTACACAAATCTTCCTCACTTAACAAGTAAGTACCATCTTTTTAAAAATAGAAAATACAAAAAGAAAAACAGTAGCTCTTCAGGATAAGTTGACATAAATAAAATGAATTATCTCTTTTTGTTAATTGATAAGCAGTTCATCATGAAGTGATGCAAAGGCATGGTGGCGTGCAGTGATCCCCTTTTCAATCATGTCTTCTCATTTGAAGGGCCAATCGGAGTGGGGACTCGACCTCTTAATGTGGCCCTCTTGCAGCGTTCACTTGTTCTTGCCATCTACGACAGAAGTCCTTTGCTTTTCTTTAGATCAGCTTGCTTCCAGCCCGGGAGAGAGTTGTACTCGTCTCTCTTCATTTCCAAAAGAGTCTGAAACAGAATTACATAATTTGTAGAAAAGATTTATTTTTTTATTTTCTTTATAATTCAACTAGCCGATCTACATTGAGACATTGTGAGCTTGTAGATCGGCTATTTGAACTATTTTAAAAGGTTTTTTTAAATAGTAAAAAATGGCAAATTAGTTTAGGGATAAGGGTTAAGGGTAGCACAAGATATAGCCCTTAATGCCTTGTGGTTGACTAGCTGCAAGTACACTGCTACGTACCTGGAAGTCGTCCTCTGACAGGTAGATTTCCAGGCACTGGGGGTCCACCCCTTCAGGTAAGGGGCTTCGCAGCAGCTCCTCCAGGAGGTAGTGCGTCTTGGTAAGCTGCGTCAAGGCATCCTGCACCAAGGTCAGCTTGGCCCGCCCCACTTCTCCCTGGAGGAGCACACATTCAGTGGTGGAAAAAAGTACTTAACCCATTTAGACCTGAGGACGATTCTACAAATGCCTTCTAAATCCTGACAGTTTTCTGGAAAAAAACATGTTTCTATGTCAGTGGTGCTCAAACATTTTCATGTCAATGACCCCCAAATATATATGTAATTGGCCGCCGACCCCTGAAAATATGTTGTTCTAGGGACCTTCCAGAAGCAAGGATTTGAGTTAAAAACGTTTGCTGTGAACGAATATATATTCAAAGATTTGCTCCACATGTTTAAAAATAGCAGACCTACAAGCTCGTAGCGTGGCACTCTGTGCCGCGCTATGAGCTTGTAGATCTGTTATTTTTCCATGGCTAAAGTATATCATAATGCTTAAAACATCAAAATGGGTTAAAATATCAATACTGCAATGTACGTACAAATACTCTGTTACAAGTAAAATTCAACATTTCCTTGAGTAGAAGTACACAAATATTGGCTTCAAAATGTACTTAAAGTACCAAAAGTAAAATTACAAATTATGCAGAATGTCCCATTTAAAGTTTTCAAATGTATAAAAATCTTTTGAAAATAGCCAATCTACGGCCCAGGCCGTAGCGTAACGGTCTGGGCACCGGACTGGTGATCCAGTCGCGGTGTGCCGCGGGTTCGACTCCCGGACCCGACACGGCCTTTACCGCATGTCATCCCCCCATCTCTCTCCCGTTTCCTGTCAGCCTACTTTCTATCCCTTAAAAAAATCAATAAAGGCGTAAGCCACAAAAAAATATCTTAAAAAAAAAGAAAAGAAAATAGCCAATCTACAAGCTCATAATGCGTCGCATTGTGCAAAAATCACAACGTGTCACTACATTTTCGCTACTATAGTGAGATACAAAAAGTATAATAATATTCATTTATGAAGAATTATAATTAAGATGAAAGCTGGAGATAGAAGATTTCTGCCCAACAACGACAGTATAGAGCGGTTCAGCCTGATGTCTAAGAACATGTTATGTACCTGCATTAGTGCGGATGGTTTGTACCTGTGAATCGGGTTGAGGCTTCCTCTCCCAGTGGGGGAAAACATTAGTAAAGGTCAGGGGTTCCGATCCCTCCAAGATGAGGTAGGCTTGAGGTGGGCGTCTAGGGTTCATCTCTGTAGGAAATTATTTTGTAAACACAACATATCAAACAGATCAATGACCAAAAAACAAACATTTGACATCATTACCCGGTAGTGCCGTTTCATGCTATAAGCTCATATGCTATAATATCTAAAGCACATACTGTATATAGATTTTAATTTAACAGTGTTCAAGACGACATATGTACATCATCATAATGTAAAATAGACACTATGCCGATTTGCTCAGACACTATGGCGTAACATTTTCCGTTCATTATCAATGGGAATTTAATGTTTGTTTAAGGCGAATTTGTGGACGGTAACTAAAAGCTGGATGTAGGAGGGGCCAGCTCCGGGCCAACTCCGGGCCAGGTCAGCTCAGAAGTCTAAATAATGTATGATGAAGGTGCTCATTAGTAGAATAACCCAAAAGTTCAAGAAAAGTCCAATTCTTATAGGCTGGCAAAAAAAGAGTAAATAATTAAATCAATACCTGTGTATGTTAATTGTTAAAACAGAGCTTTGGGATTCACAAACAGCCTTCTTCAGGGCATAACCCTCAACCGACATTTGGCCCTTCAGTAAAAATGCAGGATAATCGCAAACACCTTGCAAATTAATGACCACTAGACTAGATGGCTATAAAAGATATGAAATGAAAGGAAGAAAATGATACATTATACACATTATGAGGAAGAAAAGGACATATCAAGAACATTTATTTTGTGTTCTTGTGTTTTTGTCTTCATTCAGAAAAAAGTGCTTTCCTTTCCAGTCTGTTTACTAGGATGATGTTTGTCCTCCTTACTGTAATTAACCCTACTCAAGCACCTGCTGTCATGGTGCACTCAGCCGATGTCACCACCTTCTGCAGCACTCCTAGATCCTGGTAAGATCGACGGGTCTTATGCTATCCCTTATTCCCTTATTTTGATAGCTCTAAAAATCTTTTTTTGCCAGGTGAAAACATGGCATATAACACCCCCGTTTTTTTTAATAGCATTCTTTATTGAATTTTTATGTTTTCACATAAAAGTGAGACAAACTAGAAAGGTATAAATTAAAAGCACAATAGAATAAAACAGACAAGAACAACAAAAAGCACAAAAACTAAACAAAACAAACAAAAAAGAAAATGGCGAGCAGCACATTAACAGCGACCTATTCATGATTGGCTACCCGCCTGCCCCTAACAGGGAGTCTGACCATGCTGCAGCGCAGAGCGACTGACAACAGCAGCTAACTTATGAGCTAACTGTCTAGAGCTACAGGAATGCCATAACACAACACAGTGATTGAACCAACAAAAGAACGTCGGAAACGAATGAAAACAACGGCCGCGAGGTTGTGACAGAGAAACATACACGTTAAAAAGGGGGGTATGATGACAGCTTAACATAGCAAACAGATGGACATTTAGCTTGCTTTCAGAGACTGTCATTCTGGCACCGTTCTCAATTTTCACTTTATTATAATTTGTTTATCTGGATGCTGGTGTCATTATTTATGTTCATTCTTTGAGATGGCAAAATTTACTTTATTCATTACATTTTTGGGGTAAAGGGTTATTTGATTTGTTTATAATTTGGAATTTGAATATTAACATTAACATATTTAAAATAAGCATTTCGTAGAAAATATAGAATTTGGTCTCATTTTTGCAGATGTTGGCGATGTTATAATGTGTGTTTCCCTTTATTAAGGAGGCCACAAACAAGATTTTTCACAATAAGATAGCAACGGCCCTGTACTCACCTTTGCAGTACTGGAGTACAGTTTGCATGGCACACTTCCTTTCATTGTCCCAAAGGCTGCAGGCTGAACCGCCACTCTCCGGTTCCTCGGGCTGACCTCTCTGCCACAGATACACCTCCAGGCGGTTATCTAACAGGAACAAGGCTGCCGGGAGAGACAGAGAAGAATATTGAATGAGCTTGAACATCGTTTGGAGCAGTGGTTCTAAACTTCTATGAGACCCATGGTCCATGGAGAGGTAGTCTAATGGTCTGGGGATTGGGGACCAAATGAGACCCATGGTCCATGGAGAGGTAGTCTAATGGTCTGGGGATTGGGGACCAAATGAGACCCATGGCCCATGGAGAGGTAGTCGTCAGGACACCTGACTGACAGGATAAAATAGAATAAGGCAGTGGTGTACAGTAACTAAGTAGTACTGACCTGGAGTATCATTTTAGTTTAGTACCATTTGTCGATAATTTATACTTCTACACTGCTACATCTCAGAGGCACATATTGCACTCTTTACTCCATGTAAATTATTACTTTACTTAACTTTTTATTATTAATTTTCAGAATTTAGATTATTTTATTATTTGGCTATATAAAAATAGCTGATCTACAAGCTCACAACATGTTGAAGCATTGTGGGCTTGTAGACTTGAGTCTTTTTGTACTTCAAGTGTATTTGATGCCAATACCTTTGTATTTAACACAGGAATGCATTTTACTTGTAACAGAGTATTTCTATATTGTTACTTAGTGATTGATTGATTGATTGATTGATTGAAACCTTTATTTCAGGGGAATCCAATTGAGACCAAAGGTCTCTTTTTCAATGGCGCCCTGTGGTTTACTAGTGCTTTCTAAGGGCCCTAAAGATGAATACAAAATCAATATCAACATCCTAATACTGTCCAATACTTAGACAGGGAGGGGGTGAAATGATATGACCCCCCAGTCAAAAAAACACTGTTTGAAATAGACACTCATGCTTTCTACGGTGTGATTTGGGGCTCTAAGGATGAATACAAAATTAATATCAACATCCTAATACTGTCCAATAATTAGATAGGGAAATTATGACAGGCAGTTTCTGCTGTCAAAATATGACCCACCCCCCCGCCCCCCCCCCAGTCAAAGAATTTGGGGCCCTAGAGATGAATAAAAAAATCAATATCAACATCTTAAAACAAAATGTTTAATTGTGTGTTTGACCTGACATGCCCTTTTGATGTAAATAAATCAAGCCACCTTAATTTAAGAGGCATCTTTCTTTAGGGCCCGGGGCATGTCATGTGATCTACCTGGATGTACTGGTACATCACAATCTACCTTTTGGCACCCCTGGACTAGAGCATGTGTCTGTTTTTATTTTTGAGTGGTGCAACCACTCCAAAGAACAGCAATGTCCGTGTCCGCCTATGTACCTATGTGGCCATGAGCACGAATATGACTATTAGTACCAGTAGGGGCGCTGTTGTGCCAGAAACAGAGAGAGAGATAGTGCTGTACTGTTGCCTGCTAATGAGAGAGAGAGAGAGAGAGAGAGAGCGAGAGAGAGAGAGAGAGAGAGAGAGAGAGAGGAGGGGGGAGAGGGGAGTTGCACCACTCAGGTCACACGGGTGTGATTTTGTGTGAATGCTTGACTGACGCTCACCTGGTTGTGGTACAGACTCAGAGTACAGAATCTCCTGGACGAAGGGCATCGCCATGACAACCCCCGGCAAGCGGGCAGGGCTCTGAAGTTCTTCACCTTGGAAGACTCCGGACTGAACACTCAGATGGAAGAGACGCGGAGTAAAGTTATATTTGCCTGGATCTGAGAAAAAATATACTCATAATTATTCTGAATATTTTTATATGATGGCAGAAAAGGTAAGTTAATGCTGTTGTGTGAACTGCATTTGTATGGACAGTACAAAAGTGTGTTGTGTACCTTGTAACATGCAGTCATAGGCCTTTCTGTCTTGTTGTCCAAGAGCATTCCAGAACTCTGCGGGCTCAGAGCCTTCCTCTACCTCCTGCACCATCACAGGACTGCCTGTGACGAGACCCAACTCCACCGGGCATCTAAGACACACATGTGCATATCCATATACATTCACTGTAGATTCACACAGATGCCATTTCACATAACATTTTATAACCTAACATAGGATCAAGATTTTCTATCAAGATCCTGTCAACCAGTAGTCAAATAACCCATTCTGGACGGGAACTCCTTTTGGTGTTTTAAGCATTGTGTTGTGTAAAATAGAAGATCTACAAGCTCATATCGTGGCACCAAGTGTGAGCTTGTAGATCTGCTATTTTATTTAAATTGTGAAAATGTGGCACAAATCTTTGAATACCGGTATATATTCTTTCACAGCGAACGTTTTTAACTCAAATCCTTGCTTCATGGGCAGTGCCTGGGGGTCCGTGGCCAAATACAGAACTGACATAGAAACATAGGTTTTTCAGAAAACTGTTAAGATATAGAAGACCCTTTTTTTATAGAATCGGCCTCAGGTCTAAATGGGATAACACACCCATTTAGAAGTGTCTATATTCTATGTACGGTTGATTAGATGCCAGTCCAAACAGAGACTTACATGTGAGTGAGCCGTTCCACTGCCAGTTTGCTGACTTCCCTGGAGCTTGAGTGGGCTTTGCAACCATGCCACAGGTACAGCACCCCCTGCTGGCAGTTGAGCAGAACGACAGAGCCTCTAGAACGGAGACCAGCGCAACAACAGTCCACCTCCAACAGAGAGCCTTCCTCGGGAAGCTCTCCTCGCACAGAGAACAGACGCCACCCTGTTATAGCGTGAGAGAGGAGGATTTGAATAGCCAAACACATGATAAAAGGGTGTGTGGGCTAGAGATACAGTTGACACACTCGACCACCCAGAATCTAGGGCTGTTCTGCTGTACCTGTTTTAGAGGAAGCATCCTCTTGTCTGCCCTTGTGAATGACCAGACCACCCTGGAAAAGCTGCAGGAAACACGGTGGTTCCTTCCCCTGGGGTACCACCACCTCCACCAGCAACAACACAATACAAAAGAGCATAAACAACATGAAAACTGTAAACAGAATAGTAGGCTACAGCTCCCTCCGACGTCTGAACTTTTCTTCGGAAAGGGAGGTGATATAACTACAAATTTACTTAATTCCGCGTACTTCTGATGGACGGTCCCCCTCAGAACCTGTGCACCCCCAAATGTCTTGACTGTCCAAACCAAAGTTTTTTCAGAAGTCGGAAGGAGCATGATTGTTTGCAAAGTGCAACCACTTCATAAAGTGCTTGATGTTACTGGTATCCCAATAATGAAAATCATTTACTAGATACATTGAGCCATTACACAAAAAAAGCAAAATGTTATTGAACCGAACCATCGCTTTTCCACCAGTGACAGTTTTCCTACTTATTGCCACATGGTCTGCATTGCATTGCAGCTGTAAATATCTGTAATAGTCTAACAGCCTGTTTGAAATGGAAGCACTGTGGCTAACTTACTGTACCTGTCTTTCCTCACAGTTATTTAATGCAATGCACAGGAACGTAGCAGTGCCCCGCCCACTGACAGTGGAGTGCTGACCCCGCCAGAGGAAGAGGACCGTTTTTCCTTTCTCAGGACCACTGTTCTGTACATCAGAGCTGCACAGCGTACCTACAGTACCACATAGACAAAGCACATCGTTACATGTCATACCTCAGACACAGAGAACAGCATTACCTACAGTACCACAGAGACAAAGAATAGCATTACACTGAGTGGATGAGAACCCACTGGTCATTCACATTAAAAGGTCAAAACTCTCTAGCGTGTGGGTAAGTATACAACACCGGATCTGACCATAAGCGTTCCTGTGTGTGTGTGTGTGTGTGTGTGTGTGTGTGTGTGTGTGTGTGTGTGTGTGTGTGTCTCACCAGCAGAATCAACGTTGTACGTCCAGCGGATCACATAGGAGTCTCCCTCGTACAGCTGTCCACTGCTCTCCACAGGCACCTCGCTATCATCAAATTCCTGGACGTGCCACGTGTCTACAGCAACTGTTTTCAGCTCCAGCTGACGTCCGCTTTCGAGTGTGACTACTCTGTGGCCCCGCGGGACGTTGAGCCCCTCCAGGGAATCATCCCCCGAGACGTCTCCTACCAGGCCCTGGCCTGACACCAGCGCCTTAGCATCACAAGGAGACAAGACGTCCCCTACCAGGCCCTGGCCTGACACCAGCGCCTTAGCATCACAAGGAGACAAGACGTCCCCTACCAGGCCCTGGCCTGACACCAGCGCCTTAGCATCACAAGGAGACAGACACTCTGACAGAGGAGGGGACACAGGAACAGAAGGCTCGTCTGGGGTGACTGATGCTGAAAGGGTTTCCTGTGAAAAACACTGCAGAGAGAGAGAGAGAGAGAGAGAGAGAGAGAGAGAGAGAGAGAGAGGGAGGGTTATTTAAGTAAATTAGGATCCATCTCTGATATGTTATACTGTATAATATTATTATTATGTGTGAACTTTAAATCATCAAGTTCTCTGATGAACCTGCGTGTCCTCCATCACCGGAGTAGGGTCCACTCCGGTTCCACTCCTCGCAGGCCAGTCGAGGAACTTTTCTCTGAAAAGAGCGGTCTCGTTGTTCTCTGAAATGCAGCCAAAAAGGGCCCAGCTTGGACGGCCCTCTCCCCGCCTTTAGGAGAAAACAAATTGAAGAAGACCTTCCTCTCATTAAATCCCATACAGTCAAGACGGTATTTCACGGTATGAGCTAACAATTTAAGACCACTGAAATGTGTTTTTTATTACATTTTAAGGCCTTAATTTTGCCTTGTATTGATAAAGTTTTGTAACGCGTGGATATCCTGTTCTAGTCTAGCTTTACACCCTCTGCAATATGTTAAAATACTGCCGTTGCATTGCAGTAGCTCTGAACAGTACAAGTTTTTTTTCTTTTTTTAGGGTCGCTAGCCCCTCATATTCCCAGCTGTGTGTCTGTGTGTACCCCATAGTGATGATTTGATTGACTAAACACGGAATGTGATGTATGATGTTGTATGACGATAAGAGCGCCCCTCACTTCACACAAGTGTGATTTTCTTACTGTGTGTACGTTACACGGGCTACTTTAACTTACAGCTGTATACTGGGGTTACAGTTTGTGGGGTCCAGGGGGTTCACTCTGCAGTTGCTGTAGTCATAGGCTCCGCCCCACACCTGCTGTGCCAACTGTAGAGCCACTTTTCTGTTGCTAGGGACAAGATCCTTTCCATGCCAAAGGTATACTTCACTGCCAAAGTCAAACACCAGAGCCTGGATGCATGAAAACACAACAACAGAGACAGTTAAGACCGTAAGACCTGAGCCTGATTCCCCAAATTGATATTATATATTTGGGCGTGGACCCCCAATGTCCAAAACGGCTGTATTTTGCGTGTCTTAAGTACCAGGTCTTATTCCCTAACTTGAGTAAACTAAAGACCTGGAGGCGTGATCAATGCCATTTGGCTATTCTGAGTGGCCAAAGAGCATTGATCACGCCTCCAGGTCTTTAGTTTACTCAAGTTAGGGAATAAGACCTGGTACTTAAGACACGCAAAATACAGCCCTTAAATCTGCTATTTTGGAGAACCACTGTTCTAAACCACTGTTCTAAATCCCTATCGTTATATATCTAAAATGGTCTTTACACACTTCTTAGGAGTGTTTATATTTAATTAATTCAAACTGCTGTTTGTGTCATGAGCACATTTTCACAGTAAGATTTCACACTAATATTACAGCAATGTAAGCAATGTAAAACAATGTAAAACATTTGTTCACTGCAAATGAAAGTGAAATATTCACAGAGACATTTTCGGACCGTCTATTCGTCACTCTCCCAGTAGGACAGGGATCTCTACAATATTATAAAGGTATCATGTACAATATATTCATTACCAAAAAAAAAGCATGTGCTCTACATTTGCTGCATACATAGTGTACTAGTTGAGAATTAAGAGGGGTCTCACGGTCACCTCAGATGAAGCCAATAGTGAGACACTGGGTATTGAAGCCCAGGCCTGTTCTTGGGGCACCAGTCTGTTGTCTACCAGCCTGTACACACAGTTTGACTCCACTACACCACTCTCATACAGTTCATCCTCCTCTGGTGGACCCGCACCTGCAGACATCAGCACAGACCAAACCATTCAATACATTCCAAATAGACTGTATGTAGACACACTTCTGACAACCAATTCAGCCCAATTCTGCTGATTGTCATCATATGGAACAGAGCCATATATACAGCTAAATTAGCACTTTATCAAGGAAGTAAATTTCTGTTCAAAAGATAGCCGACATACAACCTCACACCACATTGTGAGCTTGTAGATCGGCTATTTTCAAATGGTTAAAATGTATATGGCTGAAGTGTTTAACACTATCGCTCTCGTTACCAATAGGCGGTAACGTGAGGCCAGTGCCAGTGAAATGCGCGCCATAACCAGAGAAGAAGAAGCATTATCCGGCCGACATCGTACTTTATCCCATTCTGAGCACTAAAAACCACTAATGAGTGTCCACTGAGGTCTATGGAGGCTAGCGACCAGAGCTAAAATAAGGTACTTTATACAGTATTTTTTAAACTGGATTAATGCTCTTTAAAGGTCCGCTGACACGCCCCGAAATTAATATGGGTGGTACAGCACATCACGTGGTCTGACTGAAAACAGTTTGAAATTGTTTGAGACAGGGCTACGGCGCGCCGCGCTAGCAACAAGTGGCTGCTAGCTAGCTCAGGCTAGCGTTTTTGACGGTACATTTAGGTCATTTTGGCTATAAATGAAATTGAAAAAAAATATTTTTTCGCTCTAAAATATTCGTTACAATGACATTGAGTTGACGTGTAAGTTTGAGGGGATACTATTGCATACTCGCAATATCGCCTGACGAGTTCCAGAGAGCTGGGATGCAGCTCTCTGTAACCCCGCTAACATGGCCTCAAATTCAGCCTTGTGCAGAGCCCTGTTCACAGGTTCACTGCCTGTCTATAGCAGCATTGCACCGGGCTAAAATGCATATCCGTCTTCAAATATCTTATGTACCGCAGCATTGTTCAAGTGAACTGTGTGTTTATGCTTGTTCTTTGTAATAATCAATATCGCTATGATGATTTATCGCCGCGTCACTCGAGTGACGAGTCCCGTCCCGTGGCCGGGCCATCCAGTCCTATGTCCCCGCCGTGGCGCCGTCATATAGTGCCTCTGCCCGGGGCAGTGGGGCACTGCTGCCGGCTCAAGTAACCTGACCGCTCTCTCTCTCTCTCTCTCACACACACACACACACACACACACACACACACACACACACACACTCTCTCTCACACACACCGATATGGGGGGGCAGTCTCTCTCTCTCTCTATCTCGCACACACACACACTGCGTCTTGCATCAGCGCGCATACGGAGTGCCTTACGCGGGTGCAGTACTTAGTTTAGACAGTTTTTGGTTTAGACTAGTCATTGGTTAGTCATTAGTCCTACATCTACAACCTATCTCAAACCCTCACCCTAAACCTAACCTCCCACGAGGCAGCACACCTAAACCTAACCGTAACCCATGTCTAACCAATGCTATGTCTAACCAAAGTATGCCTCCCCCTTACGCACCGCAATTCTCTCCCTCCGTATCTCTCTCTCTCTCTCTCCCTCTCTCTCTCTCTCTCTCCCCCTCTCTCTCTCTCTCTCTCTCTCTCTCTCTCTCTCTCTAATAATAATAAAACGCATCACAGCGCGACAACTTGTGAAGATTAGATATATTCGAAGAAACTAGCATGTATGGAACCACTGGAAAAAATAACAAGTATCCGTGCGCAACTTGGAGGTCTCCAATAGCCACACTCAGAAGGCATGTGATGTCTTCGTCACCACCAGAAGTATAATGAAACTTTCATCTCATTAATCATTGACATAGCGTTATGTAGGCTATAATGATCAACTTGTGGGTGATTCGTGTAATAATAAATATCGCTATGATGAATTCAAGCCTGGTTGTCCGAGCCGAGTTGAGGCATAGTCTTGCGGACGAGATCATGAGCCTCCGGGGGACTGGGCAGTGGGCATGTGTATACTATACACACACACACACACACACACACACACACACACACACACACACACACACACACACACACACACACACACACACACACACACACACACACACACATGCAATGGCACGGAATCTGCCTCTGGCATCTATAGCTCTCTCCCCCGCTGACATGCACTATAGCCACGGCTAAAAGTTGACAGGTTGAGTACACAATACACGTAGGCTACACACACCGCCCCGGTTGTCCGAATGCCTCTCTCTCTCTCTTCGGGCATACACTCACTGAGCCGTCAGCCAAATAAATATACGTAATTCTCATAGATATATCCACCATCCATATATGTGAATGAACTGTATCTGTCTGTGGGCAGGCATATGCCCACATATGAATACGTGTGTGTGTGTGTGTGTGTGTGTGTGTGTGTGTGTGTGTGTGTGTGTGTGTGTGTGTGTACACGTGTGCGTGTGTACACGTGTGCGTGTGTGTGTGTGTGTGTGTGTGTGTGTGTGTGTGTGTAGCTGTGTAGTGTGTACACAGACACATGCCCAGTTCAATATGCGCCGGGGACCATAGAGGCTATACGTTCCCCGTGTGTGCATGACCACTGACCAGAAGAGGCTCAGTGCCCCGGCGGTGAGAGGGGCATTTTGTCATGCGGAGCGACGCGGCGATAAATCATCATAGCTATATTGATTATTACAATGAACAAGCATAAACACACAGTTCACTTGAACAATGTTGTGGTAGCTATTTGAAGACGGATATGCATTTTAGCCCGGTGCAGTGCCGCTACTCAACCTGTGAGAAGGGCTGAGTGTATGCCGTGGCTGAGTGCATGTCAGCGGGGGAGACCGAGAGAGATGGCCGGGGAAATTCGCCCGGTGCAGTGCCGCTACTCAACCTGTGAGAAGGGCTGAGTGTATGCCGTGGCTGAGTGCATGTCAGCGGGGGAGACCGAGAGAGATGGCCGGGGAAATTAGCGAAATTGCGAATATGCAACAGTTTACCCTCAAACTTACACGTCAACTCAATGTCATTCTAACGAATATTTTAGAGCGAAAAAATAATTTTTTTCAATTACATTTATAGGAAATATGACTCTAAATGTGACACCAAAATAGTAGCATAAGTTGCTATGCTACTACGGCCACCAAGCCCGGCGAGCCCGCATAGAAGTCGATGGAGAAAGCTTGTCACAGTCTGACGTCACAATCATGATAGCATTGTTTGATATCCTTTATTAGCTCCCGAGGGGCGTGTCAGCGGGCCTTTAATCAAATCTCGTGACCTTGTGAATGGCCAAGATGGTAATCATAGCTTTTCTCGAGATATCTCGTCTTGTAATAATAATCAAAGTAACTAGTAACCAAAGTTTTCAAGTAACTGTATGAGTAAAAATAAAAGTTTTGGAAATTGGAAATACTCAAGTAAAGTACAGATACCTCAAAATTGTACTTAAGTACAGTATTTAAGTAAATGTACTTCCACCACTGTATATTCCACCACTGGCCTCACCTCTGTACTGTGCACTTCCTCCCAGGAGGTCCCAGAACTCTGCAGCCTGGCCTGAGTCTGAGTTCAGCCCCTCCTCCAGATGGAGGACCTGTGAGGCCTGGCAGCCCAGATCGCTCTGCTTCTGAATGGACATGGCCAGCTCTGAGGCCTGGAGGAGAACATTTGAATACTATTCACCACTCAAACACATTTACATGAAAACAATTAACTTTTCGTCAACAACAGTTGTCCATATATGGCCAGTACAGAATTCCATATGTTGATCTGACCCCCCCCATCCCAAAGCGCCAGCACTCGCCCAGCAGTCTTCCCTCACCCAGGGCGCCTGGCCCTAAAGGGCGAGGTCACATGCTTCTCGCCCTCAGGGCGTCTTACTGGTTATGTAAACTGTCAGTACACAGTAAGCACCGTCATCGTCTTGAGGCACTGAATTGTTTATTGTAAGTCACTCTGGAAAAGAGTCTCTGCTAAATGTCCGAATTGTAGATTGTCACCAATATATATATATTTCTTTTTTTTAAGATATTTTTTTGCGGCTTACGCCGTTTTATTGTTTTTTTTTTTTGAGGGGACAGACAGTAGGCTGACAGGAAACGGGAGAGAGATGGGGGAAGACATGCAGTAAAGGCCGTGTCGGGCTCGGGAGTCGAACCCGCGGCACACTGTGACTGGATTACCAGTCGGGTGCCCAGACGCTTACGCCACCGCCTGGGCAATTGTCACCAATATTTAAGTTATTTAAAAGTAACTATTCAGAATACTGAAATTGTGCTTAATTCTATAACCAGTACATTTTATGTCCATTGCCTCCCTCATAATGGAGATGTCGAAACTACCGCCAAGATGGTGGATCTACTGTATGTGCTATAATTAACTTTATATTGACATTGATAACCAGTACAGTACCTGCAGTACTGGTTATATTGTATTAACATACTCTACTGCAGGGTTCCCCAATTAGCGGCCTGCGGGCCATCTGCGGCCCGCGGAGCGCCCCCTTGTGGCCCACGGAAGAATATCAATTTTCTTTTTTTGGGGGGGGAGGGGTCCCAGATATAAATTGCATTCAATTGGGGTCAGTAGCCTCTGCATGTCAAACTGGGGGTCATTTTCAAATGGGGTCTTGCCCTGAACATTAATTTCAGGGCAAGACCACGACCTCGCGCATGCCGACTCGGCCCCCAGCCTGGTACCGTAGTCAAAATATGGCCCTTGAGGAAAATTAATTGGGGAACCCTGCTCTACTGCTATTTTTGAGAGTCATTATGTTTTTTTGAGTGGTGCAACCACTCCTACAACCAGGAATGTCCGTGTGTATCAGTCAAGAGCACGAGTGGTGTGCGCATGCGTGAAATTGGAACACGGGGTAATGCTGCGTGCGTGCATTTATTAATACTGAGAGAGAGAGAGAGGGGAATTGCACCACTCGGTTCACACAGGTGTGATTTTTACTGAGTGTACAGCACTTTGGTCCAGATGTTGTTTTTAAATGTGCTCTATAAATAAAGTTTGATTGGATTGGTTACTCTACCATAAAGATTGGTCAAAATAACGTTTTATTAATTAAACGTCCCGGATTGTAGCTTCATGAGAGCTTGGGTATTTTACCCTGGTATGTTACTGTAGTGAGCAATGGTTTATGCATACCGGTCCGTGTTAGCATGACATTACCGCTGTTCAGAGTCAAACTGTCTCTGTGTGGTACCTTTTCTTTCTCTGGGCCATTGGCAAACTCTCCGCTCCACAGGATGCAGTGGTCGAGAGTGACCAGCAGGAAGCAGTCACCGCTGTTCAGCGACAGCGCTGAGGGCTCCACCAGCCGTACCTGCACATGTCGCCTACCTGTTGCCACGGGAAACACACAAAGAGATAGACAAAAAGAGATCCATTACAATGCACCATCCATACACGCACGCGCACACACAAATAGACTGTTAATTTAACTCAGGGTACAAATGGATAACTTAACACTGAGGTAAACACTAAACACACACATGAACACAAATACACGCGAATGCTAACATGCTCTTCTCTGACCTTTGACGTGAATGAGCATGTGGCTGCTGAAGGGAGGGTGGGTCTTGTTATTAACTGCCTCTGAGGATGTCTTGCTGTTGAAATCTTCTGTGCTGGCCCGCCGTGAGTCCGCTCCGGAAGGATTCTTAGACTCTGGATAGTGGATCAAACCCGAGCAAAGATTGTAGAAGATTTTTTTATTTTTTGAAAAGGTCAGACGCGTAGAGATTTAGGGTGGTACGGATCGAGAGAAGGCAAAGATTACATTAAAGGCCAGTCCACACTAACACAACGTATTGCAACAAAACCGTTTTAGAGAACGCTGCAGCGGTCTGAACTGACCAGTTGCAGACTGGTCACTGGTGCCATTTGGGGATAATAGTACTTGAAAGTAGTTGCATTGGTGGCATTGGTGTGGACTGGCCTTTAGGAATTAGGAGAAAAAGCTACACATTTATGCATTCATAAGAGTTTACAAATGTAACCAAACGGACTGTAAACGCTGAGGGTTTTCACTGTAGATGTTTTGACTCACTGTTCTGCGCTTGTATCCTGCTGTCATCTTCTGCACTAACTATCCTTTCGCCCATGTAGTCCTGTCTGATGTCCTCCCTGGCTGCCAGAGCCCGGAGGGGGTTCCTGGAACCTTGGGTCCTCCGGGATGGACGCACCGCCCGCCTGTGCTCTGCTACAGCTGAAGTCAGTCTGCAATTAACACAGGAGACGAGACACGGCGAGGTTTGTCAAAAGTAATAACCCACGTAAAACATGGGTTATGTTCATCACAGTTGGTTAATCAATAATAGTATCTACGTCATTGCTACATAAATGTTATGTCTGTGTGATAACACAGGCTCACATGGGCGTGTTGGTCTGACAGAAGACACTTAAATCCTGCTGTTGCTCGGTTGTAGCACCGTCCCCGGAGGAAGCAGGGACACAGGTCGAGGGAGGCGGCTGTTCTCCATAGAAACAGCCAAATGGCTCCTCTGTAGTCGCCACCTCCTTCAGCTCCTGTGGGGCATTGTGGGAAGCAGCTGGAGTTGGATGGAAAAAAAAACAGAAGATTATTTCTTATTCAAGACTCAACAAGAGAAGCATACAATCAAAGCTAGATAAATGGGTGTCAGCAATAATCACATATTACTTGTGTTGGCAACACAGCATAATCCCATATCTGTAAAAGCACACACACTACTGTCTGGGAGAGTCATGTTTGTATAGCATTTCTGAAATCATACCTTCCGCCTCCGTCCCAGCCTGTTTGGCGATCCCTGTGAAGTGAACAACGTAAAAAAAGTTCAGACCAGAAATGTACAAACTGCGACTGTGGCTCAAGAGGTAGAGCAGGTCGTCCAATGATCCATGGGTCGGCGGTTCGAATCCCGGCTCCTCCTGTCTACATGTCGAAGTGTCCTTGGGCAAGACACTGAACCCCAAATTGCTCCCGATGTGCTGGTTGGTACCTTGCATGGCTTCCGCCGCAATCGGTGTATGAATGTGTGTGTGAATGGGTGAATGTAATGCACAATCTATATAAAGCGCCTTGGATAAAAGCGCTATATAAATGCACCATTTACCATTTAGCATTTACAAACAAAATAAATCTCAATAAAGAGTAGATGATATATGCAGTGTTCATTTAACCACTTAAACGTTATATACTTCATTGACCAGTATCTGTACATGGCCCCCTCTCACGTTTCTCCCCTACACCAGACCACTTTGCCAAAAATAGCTGTAACATCCCAACGTGGTACATTGTGAGCTTGCAGATCTGCTATTTTCATTGAATATTCAGTATTTGACTATTTGGTACAGATGACCTTCATATGTGTAAGTTAACACATGTATTTGTATTAATTAGCATACACAAAATCCATTTATGGCACATTTTAAAGTGCTTTTGTAGCTTTTGAATGACCTAGGTTCAAATAGGCAAATAGACATATTTTTTAAAGGTATTATGACATGATTTATAACATAATTTTAACAACATTAAAAGTCTTGGCCATGGTCCTTCAAACGTGTCTAAAAAGTTTGAACACTCAACTCCACTCCAGTATTTCTTGACACGAGTGTTTGTGCATGTGTAAAGTTCATCCTGAGAAGCCATGGAAAAACACATTATTTTAGCCTGTAGATGTCGGTAATTCCCCCTTTCCTGTCAACCCAAGATGCGCTTCTTTGACAACGTGGTAGGAACGTCGTCAAAAATAAAAGAGTCATCTAGGCCAGTTGGTATCCAGTGTAAGTTGGTATCCACAGCCAACAACAGAGCAGATTGATTTTTCTCTAGAAGCCATTATTAGTAAGTATTACAAAGAAACAAAGTCGCGGTCACAATGAGGAAGCGAGGGTAGGCACTAGGCAGGGAGCAGAGGGGAGGGGGCGGAGATTTAGCAGGGATCTACGTATATGCCTGCCGTCCAACCAGATGAGACATTTTTGCATAATTATTCACAAAAGTCCAGACAGCAGAGAATACACTGAATGTTCAAATTTCGTTTTTTTTTGGTGAAATTGATGTCAAGAAAAGCCAAAAAAGCCTAAAAATCTACAAAAATGTGTTTTAAATGTCACAATCCCTTTAAATATGGTTACCATACACAAACTTAAATCCTATAAAGCTTAGTGCTTGTTCTTTTTTCCTTTTTTAATTAGGCAAGTCATTATTAACACATTCTCATTTGCAATGGTGGCTGGGCAAGTGACAAGCCAGTATATACTAGCAACTGCAACCACAAAGGGGTGTGCACTGTGCAGATAAGTCCAGACTTAAAGCATTTGCAGCGACCAGAACATTCCATTTTACATCCACATCGTGTCAGCTCCTGGCAGGAAGATCCGGCCAGTGTATATGGATTAACCCTACACTAACCTCCATGTGGGCAAGCTGTTGCTCCAGGGGAAGGTCTGTTGTCATGAGAGTCATCTTCGTCTGATTCTGGAGACAAACACAAGACAAAGACGTGAACAAGGAATTGGGGGACGCAAAGAAGAAAAAGGATTTAAAAAAAGATATATATATATATATATACACACACACAAATACAGTGGAAGCGATAAAGCAACACAGAAACAAATCAGAGACAATAAGATGTGAAAGAAAGAGTGACAACATAGACCTCTACTATCATCACAGTCCACGGCTTACCTACAGGAGTTGAGTTCCGATATAGAAAGAGAGAATGAGTGTGAAACAGTGTAAGAACATGACTGGTACTGACATACTTGTAGTTAGACCACCAGGCAGGTAGCAGACAGCCAGGAAAGCAAGCAGAAAAACAGAGAGTCAATAATAATAGATATAAATGTCACCTCTGTTGGCCATGTGTCCAGCCATGGTTAACCGGGTTACATCATTTGCCGCCCCTCTCTCCCTGGATCGTTCATGTTCCTCAGCATCCTGCTGAGCCACTGTCACCTGTGGCCGTTCTTCCTCGGCTGTCTGAGCCTAGACAACCACATAAACAGATCAATCAGGACAGTGGTTCTCAACCTGTGGGTCGGGACCCCCAGGGAGGTGACAGTAATTAAGACCTCTTCAATACCTTAATAAAAAACATTACTGCATTATAAGTAATCAACAAACAATACTGTAAAGATTTGGTCAAGCATTTGGTCAAGCATTGGTCAAATTGTCAAATAATATAAGAGGCGATGTGTGCTTGTAGATCGGCTTTTCACAATATTTATTTGTGGGATCGAATCAAAATGTAATGCCTCAACTCCTACAATGCCAAGTGCTTGTCAGGGTGGGGGCTCCCCAGTTCAAATATGATTATTTTGGGGGGTCACGGCCTGAAAAGGTTGAATGCCACTGAATTAGGATACTCGAGTACAGTATCTAGTCTCTGCTGCACTGCTTCTTAGTGGGGTAAACCTCATCTTAGTGGAGTAAACCTCATAATGTATGTGTACAGGACATTTAGTGGGTGGGAGGATGACCTTCTGTCTCCACTGAGGCTGAGACTGGCTCTGGGTAGGAGAAGAGACCTCCTGGGCCTCGAAGGACATGTTAGTCTGAAGATGGAGAACATAAAAACATAATGGGACATTAACAGAGATAGAGTAAAGCATTAGCATGAGTTAGGAGAATTAGTATGAGGAGAATTTGGAAGACAGTAAGAGAGAGTTATTAGGGATGGGCAATAAATCCTCCTATACGGTCTACATATTTTAATGGACAATGAAAAAATACATTAAAATATATCTTTCAGTTTTTATCGTTAAAATATTTGTATTTTCAATGGATCATATAGTATAGATAGTGTAAGGAAAATATTAATAAGAATAATTTCATCTCCATCTATCTGTTGTAAGTAAATACATAGATAGAGTTATATGTTTTTTCAATATTAAAGGTTTTATGACATTCATTTTCATTTCTTTTTATTTTTTCTTTTAGGTTTTATGACCTTAATTACACCCAAAAAACCTGAACTTTGAACATTCAGTGGATTTTCTGTGGTCTGAAGTTTTCTTTGGGGTTTTTTGGGCCTTTTGAGCTACAATGAAAACAGGCAACACAGTGAAACAGTGACATCTGCTGGCAAATCCCATTGACATATATGGGATTTGCAGTAAGTGATGTCACTTACTGCCGGCAAATCAGAGCACATGTTTGAGCCAGAAAACCCCAGATCACAGAAAATCTACTGAATGTTAAAAGTTCATGTTTTTTGGGTGCAATTGAGATTAGAAAACCTAAAAAAAAAGAACAATTCCAAAACCTTTTTTTTAATGTCACAATCCCTTTAAGTGAAAGTCCAAATTGTCACAGGTCATATTGCCCAGCTCTATGTAGGATTATAACGGTCAACAACAACAACAAAAAACACAATGGGACTGATTCACTAAGCTGTTCTTAAAGTTACCAAAGGGGTGCGTATTTGCGATAACCACAATCTCATGTGCGATTCACCAGGCTGCGTGTACAGCCTTCAGTTGTGTGTTTCACAAGATCTGATCCTGTGTAGATCAGATCATCCTCCACACACCATTTAACACCATAAAAGGCAACCGGGAACTCTAACGTCAGACCAAACTACGTTATCACGCTTAAAAATGGACAGATCTACAAGCTTGCAACGTGTCGGACAAGGGACACACCACATACTGTAACAACTTGTAGATCAGCTTATTTTGGCAAGAGTCCCTCACATGTTGCGATATCCACTGAACAATAAAGTAATAGCCTACTCTCATGTGTAATGCATGAGAAAGAAGTTCATTTATAAAGTTCAACCTCACGACAAAAGGCTAATAAAATGTGGCAATGCTATTATAAGCCCTTTCTACTGAACAATTGCTCACTCACCTTTGCCAAGCTAAAAAAGATATCCGATACATTTAATCAGCGCTTTGATTACTGAGGGGATTCTGTCCTTTGGATGAACATACAGTATCCTCCACTGTCCAACATCGGAATTGTAAATGGAGTAATGGACAAGATTTCATCCATACATCAGATGGTGAGACTGCATTCATGTGATCACTGATGTGGTCAATATTATGAATTAAAAGCATGACTTTGGGGTTGGCATGAAACTTAAAGCCCAATAGCAAAACTGTGGCCACACTTGCGGCAAACACGCTGAGGGAACTAATAATTCAGCTCAAACCGGTCGAATTTGCATCATGTCTATAATATGCATCCAAGCAGTAGATCCTTTACATCTTTCTTTTTATATATATGTTGACAAATGTTGGGCACATAAATATTTTATTAAAGTTTGCCAATATTGTAATTGTTGTGTATTCTAATGACATACACAAGCTTTAGTCCCGTGTAAGTCTGCCTCTGACTCCGAGTAGACATGAGAAAGCAGACTTCCCGCAAAATTCACCAAACAAAAAAGATGAATGAATCAGACTCATAACGTGGGAATTTGTGTCAATTAATTTACTTATAATTTTGGTTAAATATTTTTGTTTAGTTAAACAGCTTAGTGAATCGAACCCAATGTTTTACTTAAAAAAGACGTATACGTACAATTTTCAAACCAAACACACTTTTCAGATTACAATATGAGTGGAAAAATCAAGACTCATCTGTCAAAACTCACTCATCTGTCAAAACTCACAATCGCAGGGGCCTGTATGGCAAGACAAACTTTCTAAACTCTCTCCACTGCATACAAGACACTGCATACCAGATCGCCATATTTAAATGCAGAGGCCACCATGCACGGACTGGCCCAAATGTATGCACGGCACTCTCACATTTACCTGATTGAAACACATGATATACTGAGGTGTACTGCTAGAATAGACAGAGGCAAAGACAGGCTCCTAGGAAGTAAAAGGGAGAAGGGGATGAACCTCTTGCAAAGTACTCCTGAAAGGTTCACTTTTTCTTGGAGTCTTGTTTTTTGACCATTAAAGGACAACTTTGGTGATTTTAGACATATACAGTGTGTGTGTGTGTGTGTGTGTGTGTGTGTGTGTGTGTGTGTGTGTGTAGGCTGTACCCTAGCCCTGTTTTTAGGACTCGAACTTCGGCAGGAATTTTCGAGCGAACATCCGGACCATTTGTTTCGAATTAATTAATTTCTCCGAGTGCTTTTAACCAGGCTGCAATTCAACACGAGATATCAGCCTCGAACATGATTAGCGCAAAAACAAGCTGATATGCGAGCTCATCATTCCATAAAAATGAGCCATGAGTTGAATTATCAAGCAGCCCCCAAAACATGGTAATTGTGAGTACCTGTACGACTGTCCATATTTTTTGTCAGACCAAAAATGCTTCCCAATGTCTCTGTAAGCTTGCTCGCAGGCAGCTGACGAGTGTAGCTTGCTCGTTAGCTGTCTCTCGTTCATTAATTTGTTCCACCTGTGTAGGCTACTCTCAGAAGTGCTGTGTGTGTGTGTGTGTGTGTGTGTGTGTGTGTGTGTGTGTGTGTGTGTGTGTGTGTGTGTGTGTGTGTGTGTGTGTGTGTGTGTGTGTGTGTGTGTGTGTGTGCGTGCGTCACTGTGTCTCTTCTGCTGTCAAGCAGGACTTTCAAATTATTGTAAACACAACATGAACATAGTAGGCTACTCTTATTATGCATATTGCATATATTCGAGTAAAATAATAATAACAATGAATTATTTAATAAAAATAAATACAAATAAAAATAAAAAACGAATGGTTCGAGCCCATTAATTAAGATTTGAGTGCCAACCTTAACGAGCGAACATTCGAACCCTGAATGGTCTGGGACAGCCTTAGAGTGTGTGTGTGTGTGTGTGTGTGTGTGTGTGTGTGTGTGTGTGTGTGTGTGTATATATACACACATTTGCATTTGCATTTACTGAAAGTTCAGTAAACGCAGCTTCAGTCTCATAAGATTAGCGTTACTGTCAACAACCTTTAATCACTCTTACCCGGGTCAAATAAAGGCTGGGTATGTGATAAAGGTATAAATCACCAAACCTGCCCATTCATATGTTTCTTTGTTGGTATTACCATACAGTATGGTGAGAAACTGAGAATACTAATGTACAGCCGCGGTACTCATCATTGTGACTTACCCAGCACTCAGGGAGGACAGCGTCATGGGGAGAAAATTCATTGTCCTCCTACAGAGGGCAGTATAGGTAGCAAGACGAAGAAGGGAAACAGAGATTACAAAGTGGTAAGGCGATCGAGGCCTGACTTTGTGTATAAAAATAAACATCAAAAATAAAACACAACTACATAGTCTATTTGCAAGTTGATGGTCACCAGGGTGATTACAACCAACCAACCAACCAACCACTTATAAACAGCCAAGATGTATTAGCATTTAAAGTCATTCTGAGCCAGTCCATTTGATCCAAGTATTATCACATTAACCAAGCTGGACATATCTAAATAACATAAGGCTGATTTTAAAACACTTAACACAGACCAACAGCCGTGCTCAGCGATGCTGCTACTGTATATCTGATTTCAACTCAATCACAAATACGCAAAGGATAGGAGGACAAATTAACTCAATAACCGCCAACACAGTCTCTCACAGATGAAGATATCACACACACACATTGTTTTAGAATGTCATACTGCAGATATAGGCAATGTAATGGAGATCTGTTTTTAGCCTACAGATATGTTGTAGAGTAGACCACACAGTAAAATCCTCAGGGTTATTTTTATCCCTATTCCCTTTGTAATTCTGACAGTGTCTACAACCCTCTACTCACCCTAACCAAATGAACCCATATACATTTACACTGAGTATTTTGTGTGTGCACCCTAATACTGTAGATCCTCTACAACTCTCCTCTCTCTCTCTCTCTCTCTCTCTCTCTCTCTCTCTCTCTCTCTCTCTCTCTCTGAAGAAGAGAGACAGCCTTTTCCCAAACCACTTCACCGGCCTGACTGGACTGGAACCTCCCACAGAGCAACTTCTCTGGTCTGCAGCTGTCACTTTCAGGCTAAATAAGACTGGATTTAGCCTGCTGAGATTCTGACTGTACAAATTAATGACATTAAAGAGAAGCCGTGTTGAACCAAACTAACAACTGCAAAAGTTGGTGAGCTTAGCGTGCAATCCCTTCTACACGTCTGTAAAGTCCCATTCAATCCCTTAAAGTTTTTTCACTGTGATTTAGACTTCCGCAGATGAGAATTATGTGGGTCTTACCTTTTTAACACGACTGTTCTCTGCCTCCAGGGGTGGAGTATTGTGGTCTGCCAGGGTCACCTGAACATGTCTCACGGGTGCGTTATCATTCCTGCCTCGTGGCTCATCCTCTTTCTCATTGGCCGGGTCAGACAGCCTTTATCGAAACATTAGGGGACATTATGAGCTTGAAAAATGACACCATTACCACTGACTCACATTATCCTCAACGACAAGCAAGGCAACACAATCGCTCTTCTCTTTCCTTTCTCTCAGATGTCTCCTGTCACTGCTATACGTGCTCAGACAGATATGACTATTCAAGTATTAATTTACCTGCCCTTCCCCGCAGTGTCTAAGCGTTGCTCCACAGAGTAATCAGGCTGATCTTGCTGCCCAACCTGGCACAGCCTGGCCTCTGGCCTCTCCTCCTGAGGGGAGACCCGTTCAGCTGAGGGTCTTACTGGGGTACAGGCTATGGTTTCCCTCCTGGCACGACTTCTCTGCCTCCAGGGCGCAGCTGTCAGCATGCTCCCGTCCACTCCCGGAGCATTGCGCCTTTCTCTCCGTGGAGGAGGACGTGGTGCAAGACACATTTCCTGTCTCTCCACCTCCTCAACCTTCTCCTGCATGGCTGTTGTGTCTCTCCAGCCTCTACCATTCTGCTCCTGGATGGGTGCCATATCCTGCAGGCCACTGTCATCTGCTGCTCTCCGGTCGGGATCCCCAGAGTGGCTCTTCTTCAGGATTCCTCTGATGCCTGGCTCTGACTCCCAGCGCTGCAGACCTTGGTCGGTGGAGGTGAGCTCCCCAGGCCCGCGCCCCAGCCCAGTTCTTGGCTGGGCAAAGCGCACCTCACTGGGTTTGAGGTTGACAGACAGAGCCTGCTGCCGGTCAGAGAGGTGAAGGGACAGGCGGAAAGCGGGAAGCTGAACAGGACCTTTCTGGAGCTGAACAGAGATAAAGAGCAAGGAATAATAGTAAAATTCCCATTCCCAACCATGTGAACTGAGTGGTGCAGGCTGCTCAACGACACCTGTTGTTCGTAGCCGTTCGTACTCAGACATACAGACATACAAACATACACACACAGCCAGTCATTGGAGCGGTTTGGCACTGCTCAAAAATGTCCAGTCAGTAAACTTGCCTGAAATAATTTATGTTTCAGCAATACGCATGCAGAGTAAACCAATCAGGCAGTTCACCCACACTCATACAGAGAATTTGTGAATTCGAAGATTGGTGGTAAGTTCTTTAATACTATGACAGTATTCCTATATATTTTTTAATTTCTTACAGTATGTGATACATCATTTTATCGGCAGACAATAATACCCTGCCCTAATGCGGACGTGTGTTGCAGTGATAAATCTTATCACGTGTCTAGCAGCTCAACAGCTCAACTGTGTACCCAAACTAGAGAGCAGGATCGCTCCAGTTAATGAGTGCAATGTTATTTGCATCATGCAGTACTGTATACATGATTAATCTATTCAAAACATGTTTCAAAGGAAGTCTACAAAGGTACTTCTAGACTACTTGACTGGAGTTGGCTCTGTACTTGGTCCACACTTCCCTTTACACTAAATCTTTTCGTCAAAATAGTGGTTTGTTAATGGTGGTTAATGTTTGTCATCTTTACAGTGTCAGAATATCAACCCAACACACCTGATGAAGGCCATGTGTGGCCGAAACGTTGTACCACTTTTCTGTGTTTAAAAGTTAAAAAATGTTTAATATATAAATATTTTTTAGGAGCAATGCTATTGTGCGGACGATCAACCCAAGCCACTCACCAGGCTGACCTCTTCCACGGTGATAGGCTGTGTGAGGTAGCGAGACCCTTTCTGCCTGCGCCTCTCTGGGGGGGCATCAGCAGCGGGGCCACCACCCTCCTGACTCCCCAGCAGCGACAGTTTGTTGAAGAGGGCCAGTTTCTCACTCATGCTCAGTTTGCAGTTCTCATCATCCTCCACAGACTCAGCCTGCATAGCCTCGACTTCAGGTGAAGATGCTGGCTGTGGGTTGCTGCTGGGGAGGAGGTGAGTGGATATATTATATCAGTGATTCTCAAACTTTTTACATTTCAGTTACCCCCATCTTGAAATGCATTAGACCAGTGATTCCCAACCTTTTTAGCCTGTGACCCAAAAGATAAATTAGACGTCTGCCTGGGACCCAAACTAGTGAAAATAGCAGATCTACGTACATGCTCACGTGTCGCTTTGCGTGGTTAGGGGGTCCCCAGACCTCACACTGAGAGTGAGACCCAGTGTATTTTATGATGTGAAGTTGTGAACTACAAAGCAGAGAAGGGTGGGATTGACTGAAACACAAATGTGTGTATTTTGGTAGTAAATCACAGCTTTACACTCCTGACAGTGGGTTATAATTAGAGACTCCAACTGTCAAAACAGAACAGGTCAAAAGTTCAGTTTGAATCTAATTCTAACTGAATCCAGTTCACATACTGTATACTCAAACAAACATTAATGTAGATTCACATATACATAAAATAATTTATTATGGTTTCCCAGTAGCATTGCTGTTCATTTGAACTACTTTAACCATATTATTTTACTTTCATGCCATGCTAAGCTATTTTTTAAGATGCCATTGACAATGAATGGTGTTTTAATGCTGTTTAATGGTGTTTTAATGCTTTAAAGCTGCTTCTTTTCACCTGACAGGGGAGAGTTTCCCCGGCCGTACGTAGCACGTGGAAGGAACACGTTAATTCCCCTCTATCAGGCGCCCCGGCTGGCCAGGGTAGTTTAGAGACCAGGAGTACTGCATGTTTTTGTGAGGGTACCTACCCTAGGGGACACGGGGAGAACACGCCCCCAGCGCCCACATGAGAATCGAACCCAGGACCTTCTGGCTGTGAGGCGACACCACTACCGACTGTGCCACCGTGCCCCCGGGTTGTGATTCTTTTTAACACAACTCTTCTCTTCTGTGGGTCCTTGGCAGAATACATGTCAGATGGGGGTCCGCGGCCATTGACACGAAAAGGTTTGGGAACCACTACTCTACTGCACTGTTCTACCGTATTGTATTATTAATGGATTTGGATGTGTCTGTGAGTTCAGTAGGGTTCTTTGTTCTGCTGTTTGTGATATATAATTTACAGTGCTTCATCTTTAACCACCAGGGATCCACACAGCCCACCTGATGGCCACCATCTCTTCACAGGTGATTGGTTGAGTGAGGGAGCGATGCTCGTTGCCACGACGCACCCTGCGTTCATGGGAGACGCTCCCAGAGCGAGGCTTCAGGTACGCAGAGGCCTCAGGGGTGGAGGTCTTTTCCAGCTCCTATGAGGAAGACAAGAGGGGGAGACGTCAATGATATACAGTATGTTGATCAGTGAGGCCCTTGCTTTAGGCCGGGGAACCTTAGCATTCAGGTCAAATAGCCAATTCACATATTTGGCTCTAGTTAGTAAATAATACAAAGGATTACCAAAATTACAGCGAAAACTACCTGTACTTATGTCCATCTTTTGTATTTGTATGGATGGATTAAGGGAGGGAGGGGGAAGTGGGTCAGATAGCTGGTAAATAAAGTGGTAGAGTGACTCCGAGGGAGAGGGATAGAATGCCAGCCCTACAGGTCAGTGTAACCAGACCCCTACAGGTTTCTGTTACCTCAGCCTGCCTGCCTGCCTGCACAGACCAGCAGGCTAATTATAACAGCACTGTGATGGCTGTTAATAGCCAATATACTGACTGGCACATTTTGACAAAATGCTTCCTCACTAAAACTATTAGGATTGACATGCTATTGCTTGAAGCATTGTTACTGAAGGGAAATTTAAATAAAAAAGAGAGCAAAAGGATGATTAACAACTAACCCTAGCATCAAAGCCCTGGGAGACTTCATTGGGCCCTGCCCGCCCTCCTGTTTTTGGTCTACATTCTTTGCAAAAAATAGCTGATCTACAACGCATCTCAACGAGATTGCAGATCTGCTATTTTTGCCAAATGTTAGCCCCAGAATAGGGATGTCATGTTAGGGTTCAACTGGTTCAGTTACACGATACAAGCCAACAGTGGGGAGGTTCAGACACAGCACAGTATGTTATGCAACTATTATTCACAGTATATAAATGTAGTCACCTAACACCTGTTTGACCAGTCATATTCCTCAACATGTGCATGATGGGTTCTGCGTGATCAGCTCTATATGGTTCGCCAACTCACTGTAAGGTGATCAGCTGTGAGAGCTCATGGGAGACAGCAACACACTGACTGTTTAATATCCGTCATTGCAAGCTCTCGGGAGCAGAAGTGAAGTCCAGGGCATTAACTTTTAATCCCGTTTAGGGTACTCCATTTCCTGTAGTTAATAGTTATAGTGTATACTGATGGTTTTCAATTTTATTATCATTCATCTTGGAGGAAATTCCAGTTAGACAGGTTTATTATGTTTGTTATTTAGCCGACACAAATCTTAAGGTTACTTCCGTAACCCCCTCTCTGATAATATGAGTGAGGTGCAGTGTCTCTGTGTCTCATTTGGTGAGACACTTCACTCATTGTTTCTGTTGTTAGCCGACACACACATGAGAGCATTAAGCCTAATTAATATTTTGTCATGACAAAATATGAATTAGCCTTTAGGCATGGGTCCCTGCTCAGCTTTAAGGAGTGACTTTCTTATAAACAGGCATTAAGATGGAACACAGAACAGAAGAAGAGAAGCAGGTCCTATCCAACTATAGAAAGGAGTCCTGTTTCAAATGCTAAGACTAAGATGGTCATACTTTAAACAGGGACATCTTGGCTGCCACGCTCATCTTGGCGCGATCGTCCGTCTTCACATCCGCTGTGAGAAAAACAAATAATAACAAAATTTGTCACAAAAACTTCTAATTACATACACAATTACACGCACACAAACGGGCACGCGTGCGTGCACACACAGACACACACTATAACAAACATCAATGTGTTATGTTTCAGAGTGAGTTACTGGTTTAATTACTGAGTGAGGAATTGGACCCAAATGCAGGACAATAGGAGGCTGAGCAAATAAATCAGGAGCAAGGTAAACAAAACTTAGAAGAAGGCACAACAGGAACTTGGGTAACACTAAAAAACAAACAAGGCAGAACTGATTCTGATGTGCAACTCAGAAAAACATCATTCCTCTTTTAGTCTGCTGCCCGACAGCGACGATACAGAGACACCTGGGATAATTATAACAACTGGGAATGAAACTGCACGACAAAACCTAGACACTGAACACAGAGCTGAGGGAACTAGACCGAGAATACAATACATACCGATCAGAGAATACAACTAGGAAAACAAAAATGTTGGTTAGATTTAGCTGTGACCGGTGGGACTGGAACTTCTAGTGGTCATTTGGTCAAGTCACCAGGTTAAGTTCATTTACTGTCAGGTGAGGTGGTCGTATTTTAAAAAGCTATTATTAATTTTCCTGGCACAAATATCAATACACTTGTCCAGGCTTGTTTAGGGCCCCAATTGTACAAAATAACATTGTACGGCGCTTTATTCCCTATAATTTGACCCAAGTCATAATCTCAAACTGCAACCTAATCCCTACACGGTTGAATCCAAAGTGGTATATTTAAAATAGCCGTATATTACTGTGTAGTAAGCAAGGGAAGCTGGTTGTGGACATATGCAGAGCAGAGAAGCAGCCTGTCAGTCATCGGCACACAGTGAGACTGATCCCTTCATGTGAGGCCACGGGCCATCTCACACCTGGCATACACTTGTCACATGGCACCTGGTACAGCTGAGCTACCTGGCAGGACCCAACCTAATTTCTGCCAAGGTGGCTGAAAATAAAAAAAATTAAAGCTAAAAGGCCATCTATCTTTGTCACACCCCATGTGTGCTTTTTACTACTGCCAATTTAGTTGTTTAAATTACCAATTGATTCTACCAATTGATTCTTCACCGCATTGTCACTGCTGTTGAATACAATATCGACTCACTTGTCAGTGAGCCAGATGCACCATGGTGGATTCGAACCCACAACCTCTGTGTGCAGACACATAGGTTTTAACAATCCAGGAAGATCCTTTTTAGTTTTTGTGTTGGAACTGTCACACAGTGCTTTTATTCTACCTATGAAGGTGGATTCTGCAAATGCATTTCAATGGGAATGGGATACTTTAGTTTTTTGCAGAAATCTGCAAATGGCAGCAAACCGCTCCATTCACATTGAAATACATTGGCAGAATCCGATGTCATTGGATATTTTCTGTATGTTCACGCAACACCGCCATATGGTAGGCAATTAGGCATAGGGCTTAAGTGGTTAATTCGGAAGCTCAAATTAGTTAAATAAACATAACAATATAAACTGTATGTAAAGAGTTAAAAGAAAGTGCCGATGGCAGTAGTTGTTGCACAAGTGAATGGCAACATCATGTTTGTAAAGTGGTAGTTAAAATCTTTTATTTTTGGGTTACAGGAGTCCCAGGGCTGACTTGGTTTTATGATTCATACATCCATCATCAGTGAGAACATTTAACGTTGATATGTAGGCCACGTCTAAAAATAAAATCCTGATTCACTTGATGATGAGTGAAATAAATGTCAGTGTATTCTAGGGGTAGTTTGTAGAAGCAGGTCCACAAATGGACATAGATTGTTTATGTAACTAAATAAGCACTGTAAAGATAGATCGTTTGATAGAGGACAGGAACATGACAAAAGGCCTCTGACAGCGTCTAAGAAAACACCAAAAAGCCTAGTTTATGCTTCCTCAACGAGGTGTTATGGGACAGAGCATAAATCAGTTACTTAATAGTTACTTATTTTCCAACGTCAAAGCATCTGACAAGGTGTAAGCACCATGACACCTACTATCTTATCTTGAGAGCAGGTGATTTTGTTCGAGCGTGCGTACATGCATGCACCTGCTCTTCATTGTCAATGTGTTGAACATCAACAGACTCTCTCTCATGCCGTCACTGGACAGTGAACGCATTGCCAGTATTACACACAATAGATCAGCTGTTTTTTCGGCCAACACAATAACATAAGACCACGTGATCCAAGCCTCCAGGCCAAGTGGCGAAGAAAATTACCTTTTGAGCCATCCTCTTCCTCTGTATCCAACATCCTGCAGAAGGAGAGAAAACAGGAGCAAATGTGAGGTCACTGAATGAAATCCACCAATAGAACCATTAGGATTCATGTTTAGGTTTTTGTGATCGCCATCACAGTCTCCATCAGTTCGTCGTAGAGCTCATAGAACATGGTCCTTGTGCTATAGTGTGTTCCAGCACACACCCCCACACACAGACTATCGTGTCATATTTACATGCTCAACAAAGCAACACTGTAGAGGTCACAAAGGACTTGGGAAGTGCAAACGCATGCAAATCAAACCACCCTCTAAAACACAGCACTTTTCAGTCTGCTACATCACAGTACATATGATACAAAAACCCACATCATCTAAAATCAATAATTCCTGATGATGATACCATATGAAGCACAGTTGTGATGCACTCGTCTCGCATTGTCGTGAAACTCAATAGTATTTATCATGACACATTCCTGACATGCTGCGCCAGTGAAACACTGCAAAGCAAAAAAACAACTGTAGCACTGCAAACAAACACCTTGAGAATAACCAGGCTGGGAGGCTCAGCCTCACAGTTCAGACCCAGGCTGCGTGTCCTATGGTCGGCCACAGCCCCCCAGCAAGCGTTTCACCCCCCACCACTGCACACTGTCATTACCCGCTGCTCTCTTGCATTTCATTGGCTGTGATGGGCTGCGTCCTGAAGCGCTCGTTGGTTTTGCGGCCCGCAGCGGATGCCCCAGGGAGGTAGCGCCGGGCACGTCGCCGACCCCCCTCGGCGCCCGGTTTCACGGCCAGGTCGAGAGATGATGTCGCATGGCCAGTGTCAGGGCTACTAGCCACAAACATAACATAGGAGGCAGCCGGGTGCGATCAGAAAAGAAAGAGGAAAAGGATGTTGAGGCAATAAGTAGAGTAAACAGTTGAACTGTGACGGTCAGGTCAAACCCACACTAGCCTCAGTACCCAGGCTTTTATTTTCGTTAAACCCACACATACACACACATGCAGGCGACCCTACACTTTCTCAGGCTGTGCTCCACTCCCAGTCCGCTGCTGAAGGGCACTCTTCAACTGGCCCACGGACACCCGCGTGCGGAGCTGTGGGCCGTCGACTCCAGGAGAGCCCTGAGGGGCAGGGGGCTCAGTGCCCTGGGGACCCTGCCTGGAGGGGCGGGAGTGAAGGGAAGCAGATGAGGGAGCAGGAGGGGAGAATGTGGGCTAGGGAATACTCTCAGGGGGAAAAAGGTACAATATTGACCCCATTTTGGTCAAATGCAACATCTTGAGATCGTTTCTTTTTTTTAATGCTGATGTTGTACCTTTTTTTCCTGAGAGCGGGGAGACAGCTGTTACAGGGTTTTATTTGCCTGTATCCTTTATTGTTTTGTATTTGTCTTTTTTAGGGTTGGTCGATGTGTGGTAGTGATGGTGGTTCGGTGAGATTTTCCCCAAATCTCATCATTATAATGTTTGCTCTCAGGAGGAGAGAGGAGTCAGAAAACCAGCACATTGTACCCAAGTAGACAGGTACAGTGGATGTTTGGTAATTCGGGGACGTATAAGCTCTGTAACGTTAAGGCTTAGTGTTAAAATGCTAGGCAGCATTTAGATTAACTCAAGCAGTCACGCCTCTACATTTTGGGATTCTCGTTTTGGTTGTCTTTTGTGTTCCACTCATGGGGACATTGTTGGCATCACTGGTGGCCGCACCAGTGAATGTTGTATGTAGGCCTAAATAGCATTCACCAAACCAAAACAAACTGACAAGGAAGAATACGGAATATACCGGGAGCATTCTTTCATGGACCCAAACCACGCAATTAGACTTTTCATTTCAGTGGGGTAAGTCCATCCCAGTAGAGCGATAGTAACAGTCAACTACAAGAGCAGTATGTCGGTCCCTAGAAATGAAAAGAGATTTGTCCCAGGAGAGAACCAAACAAACACATGGGAGGAGTCAACTAAGTTGCTAAAACCTGCTTTAAAGCACTGCAAACCACTGATTAAGACCTCTCAGTAACAAAGGTCATACAGTCCAGAAGTGGATTGAAGAACCTGGTGCAACAGGTGCTGTTGAAAGGTCAATGGAGAGGGTCAAGGCGGGTTAAAACACTAGTATTTACATATAGTTCTTAAGTGTTTGTTAACCGCTTAAGCCCTTTAAAATATTTTTTGAATAGCTGATCTACAAGCTCACATCGGGTCGCATTGCAACACGTGAGCTTGTACTTGTAGATAATCAAATATTTAATTTTCTCTTGGAAAATAAAATTAAGGAAAAGATCCGGGCACTCACAAAAGGTGGGAGAGAGGATGTTAACTTCAATGTATAAAAAGGCTGTCTTTAACATCGTTATTCTTTGACAGGTAGGAACTGTATTGTACTGCGATACAATATCATGTACGCAAAAACAATGAAATTAAATGAAATCAGGGCACGAACTCAGTTCTCGCTCTGAAACAAAGTTATTTTTAAGTTTACATCCTCTCCTATACTTTTTCGCCTGAGATCTTTTCCTCTTTTTTAAGTCTTTAATCCCATTTATCCAAGAACAACCATCAGTATACTTTTTAAACATTTTATCTCAGTTGAGCACAGGGCGTATTTGTTTTTCTCAGTTGAATCTCTGTTGACTCAAAACAAAAGGAGAAAGCCTGTAACACCGTTTTTCATGTCCCATGTTTTTCAAACCAACTCATATTGCTTGTTGTGAGTATATTCAGCGGCAGCAGGTCAGCAGCATACAACTAATAGAGCACCGAAGTCTGACGTCAATATCGGTAGAGGGCTCAAATCCACGGGTTCATGTACTTTTTATTTACATTGTAATCCCCATAGGGGGAATTTAGATCACCTCATATAAGGACTGTGTTTAAACAATAAACATGTCATCCCGGCTGCTACACTCATATGGATATGAAGAATCAACTGACTGAGAGAAAACGCTATTGTTACTGCTACTGAATTAGTTAGATTTTCGCTAGAAACAGACTGTATCATACATGAGTGACTGACGGTCGCAAACGATACAGAGACACCTCCCTGACAATAACAGACAGCAGACAGCTTGTTTATTTTTGGACCACAATGCTTATATGAAATGATTTTAAGATGACCCCATGTTATTCTCCATAGAGAAATTACTTCCGTGAACCAGGGGAAACCAGGGGATGACAGAGTGACGTCAGGACTTTGGCACTCTATGCTGTATTCCCACAGATACTATAGTGTGCGTAACTAATGCTGTATTCCCACAGATACTATAGTGTGTGTACATGCAGCACAAAGTGCATGGCCAAGTGTAACACTTGACTTCCTTTCTCTCATTTTGATGAATTGAACAATGTGGACCCTGTTGTAAACAAGTGTAATGCTTAATTGGGTCGTCCACTCACAGTTGACAGTCTTTGTATTGAGTTTGTGCTTAAAATGTACTGTAAATTCTACAAACTGTTAATAAATATTTCAATCAATCAATCAATCCCTTGTATGCAACGTAGTCTACTCACAAGTGGTGGCTGGAGAGAAATATTAACATTACAAAAGTGATTAAAACTTCAGCAAAAATGGTTGTAATCTCCTTACTGCGGAATGGACTCACCTTCTCAGGTATGGGGACTCTGCCTGAGTGTTGGCCTCAGTGCCGTTAACGACCCCTCGAGACCTGCCATTGACTCTTTCAGTGAGGGTATCCGAGTTGAGCATCTCCTTGTGGGTAGTGGAGTCATGCGCTTCACTCCCGCCCCTCCGCACCCACTTGGAGGGCAGCTCCTCCAAGTTGCCATAACGCTCGGCCAGCTCCCGCCTCCTTTCTGCCTTATAGCGGGCAATCCGCTCGGACCTCGGCTCCAGGGCTGACGTCTCCACGGCATCCATATCCATCCCTTCAGAAGGTCACAGGTGATTCGCTCCTTCTCTGACAATGACAAGGCATTTAGGAGTGGAAAGGAGTGGTAGGCCTGTTCTTTTTCCAAGTCGAGGCACACCAAAAAAGAAAACGGGGCCCGGTGAGAATCTCAGTTCCTGTGAGGTCCAAACAACTCCAGGGTACGTTTAGTCTCACTAATGAGTCATTGCAAGCCAGTCAATAGGATGTGTTCCTCCTGAAATAGAAGCAAACAAAAATAAATTGCTCATCAACAAACTGTGCACTGCACGCACATTCACTTTACACTCCATAATGTGTCAATTTAGACCTCATTCACTCGTTGAGTACACAAGTAAATCAAAAATCCATGTTTCTCCCTCCACCAGTCTATCAAACAAACAATGACTCATGCCTTATCTGATGTCATCTCCAAAAGACATCCATAGAGTGCAATGCACCGCTCCCCAAATCCCAACCCTTTCATCCAAGTACATCCATGTCCTCCTCAGCCTCATCTGTAAGATGACCTGTTTCAGGCTGCGATGCCATGCAGGAATCTCCCCTTGCACTGAAACCTGACACCACAGCCACTCAACTCCACACTGGGCCTGGCCCTTATGGCACAGAGGCAGCAGTCAGTCCAAACTTTTCAGGAGCACATATCTGCTACAAACGACCACTAACTTCTGTGTTCTATACTACTACTGCTGTAGCAGCAACTGAAAAGCTGCAAATGCTGTCAAATTGTTGCTGTAGCATGGTCAACCATGTTTGTCCATCAAAACCACACAAACTCTGACCTACAGTATGGCTTCATGCTAGTGGTTACACAGTGTTAATGCAGTATGTCTAACAGCATTAACTGAACTGTGAAAAGCTCCAAGGTGATGTGCACACATTGACGAGCAAAATTATCCCTGTTGGCTACATGGTTGCCAGGCTGTGTGTACAGTGTACACAACACAACGCCTGAAACCACACACTATTTATAAATATTTGACCTCGCCAGATTTGCATGTCGATGTTGGTGGAGCTGGCAAATATTTGTGAGTGTGTTGGAGGGCCTGTGAAGAGAGGGAGAGAGTTTCCCAAACTTGTCGGTGTCAGCATTCCTAGTGCTTTCCCCCCGCAGCTGAAGTACAATGGAGCCTACAGAACAATGTGGTGTGAGAGCTATGGTCTTAGTACAACAGAGAATCCTACTGCAGCGGGCTGAATGGTACACTGGTGGTTGCATACGCTAATAGATACAACTTTGTCAATCAATCAAACAGGTGCTGGTTATACTTGCTATAAATCTTTACCCGTTGCAAAAAGTAAGAGACAATGAAAGGAATACTATACTAAATGTCAAAATGTATAGAAATATCTGTGGTTCTCGATCTGTCTGACAGTATTAAATGCATAAAAACAAACCTAGGCTAGGAAAGGTAGTACTTAGTAGCGCAGGCATGAGATTGAGAAGCCTGATCATAATTTTGAATTAACTGAGGGCTTGACTCAAACGGATTGTGGTCTCAGCAGGTGACTGTAAATCTGTGACACAGAGCTTTAATGAGCTGAGCTGTCAGACACAATGATCCCTATGAGCCGAGAAGATCACAAGGACAGGAAGCAATTGTGTGTGCGTATCTCCCTCTCCAAAAAGAAAGAATAATATTCCAAAATGCTGTCACTGCCTTAGTGTTTTTGCTGGTAAAATGTCAGTAGAACTTTCAGTGACACTATCTTGCGCTTGTGCTAAAGCCTGTAGGTGAGCACACAAGGCCCTTTCACTAACAAGTAACAACACAGGACACTTTCATTGAAATGACACTAAGTTCAAATGTGATGCCCCCAACACAAAGCTCATAAAAGGAAGTTTATGCAGGGCTAAAAGGATGCTAGGGTCGTAGGTGTGGGGTCTTGATAATTTCACAGGCAGCTTCATAAAACACATCACTGTCACTCTACACAGATTATGCAGAATGCATAAGACCCAGCTCAAGTATGATGCACTTCCTTGTCCCAACTCTTTGGCTATGGTTTAATGGTTGTGGTGTTGCAGTTATTTGCATTACCTGAGATCTTGAAGGGATTTGACACATTTGTGGGGTCTGGATGGACTTTAATGGCATGTCCTAGGTTTAATATACACCGCTATGACATTCCATTAGAGTTTACCAAGCATCATAAACCACAGTGTTCAATCCATTTGACTGTTATTACTCTCTGCAATGCATCATCTCACCACCAAGACCACAGACCATTTGTATTTATTTTATGATACTGTAGCAGCTACCAGGCAGCATGACAGCTCAGCGTGAACAATGGGAGAACTTTGTGCAACATAGCCTACTTAAAATATCCCCAAATATTACATTTGCATTATGTACAGGTGTCAACAAGTTACAAATGACAAATTCAATGTATTCAAATCACCATAGCCTTCTGCTGCATGTTACTGTAGGCTACTGGATTAAAATGTCTTACTAAATACATATAATAACATAAGAGATTAACATTGTAACATTGTTATGTTACATTCAAATAACAGTTTTATTACCAACTGTCATAAATGCCCCAGAATATTAAAGCTTCGACTTGTGCACGTGTAAATGAAGTGTTTTTCAGGGAGATAGGATATTTGGGAATTCTTTAAACCAGCGTGACAATTTGACAAATTTAGTCAATCACTTAAATTGGTTGGCTAATTGTAAACTGCCGTAATTGGTTGACCACAAAGCGAGCTCATTGTTATAAGTTGCAAAATATAGGCCACACTGTCACTAAAAAAGTTTATCAAAATAGCGACCCCATATATAATTTCTATTTTTGTTTTCTAAACTCTTCATTCAAAAGACGTAACATACAGCTGCTACATGGGCATGGCGACTTGACAAATATTAACAGACTTTTTAAAATTAACGGTTGCCTACATCATTCATGAGCAACACCCATAAACATAGAGAGCGAAAACAATATACAAATGAATAGTAGTTAAGATGATATAATAACTTTGTATACAAGTCTACTTACATGCACTGCGATGAACGCGCACCGACGGAACTGGACATCAGTGCGTCGCTGCAACCACGGGGAGCGTGAAAGCCCATGTAGGGCGAGCACTTCTGTCCCCGTTAAAAATATAACCCCCTCCCCTCGGCAAATTGGCATGCCACATGGAGGGGCCAGGAGTGGGACACAGCAACTGACACATGAGAACAGTTACTGTACACAGTAAAGTCACAAAGGAATTGTGAATAATTGCCATTAAACCAATGGGATTGTGGCTGGTTAGTTAGTTTACTGGCCACTTTCTGAATTTAAGATGGTAATGATAATTAGCCTATGAAATGAACACCTACACCTCCTTGACTAAATACTTGCGTTTGTTTGAAATATAATTAGATTCCCCTTACAACATTACATTCTTTAAAAGGTGGCTATTTCATGGTCTATTCTAAGTTGCTGTGAACCTTGGTGCTGCGACACTGCCTCCCACTGTTCACATTATCAAGTGCAAGTTACCATGTCACCATCATGTTGTACTGAAGGGTGCACTGTGCACCTTACATTGACACCAGTATGCTGCAGTTTCTTCTGCACAAATTAGGCAACAAGTTGCACTTATTGCTACAATACCAAATACTGGTATGGCTATTATGCAATGCCCTCACACTGGCATATCAACATAAGCATGTCATTGTGCTGCCTTTATTTTTTTTGTCAGGCCGAAGGTGTGGACCGATTGGCTGCATGCAACTGTGCATGCACAATTCTTGGAGGCCAAATAAAAACCTCTGCTCCAATTTCTCACAGTTTTAATCAGTATCTGCATGGGAAGCAGAGGTTTTTAATAATAATAATAATAATAATAATAGAAGCTGTGTGAAACTACAAAAAAATAAATAAAGGACATGTAAGTTACACATAGCATGATGGACATTTAACAGATACATAAAAGGTGCAGATAATATATGAAATAGTGTAAAGCAACCCCTCTTTTACACAGTAACATATGTGCACAAATAGCGAACAGGAGGAAGGGACCGAACAGTAAAATATGTTCTTTCTTACAAGATAACAGGAAGCGTAGGCACAAAAACATCCTGGGCACTAGGGAAAACTGGGCCCCTTGGAGGAAAAGGCACTAGGGAAATCTGAACACCAAAACATAGTGGGCACCAGGGCTCAGAAGAATGTCCACTAGGGAAACGTGGGCACCAAACAGAGTGGACACACCAGTGACCTCAGAAGAGTGGACACACTGGACACTAGGGGAAATCAAAACTGGAACACTTTGAAGTCTGGCATGCACACTGGAATGCAACTACATTCAGATGAGGGGAAATCCAGCCACCAAAATGGGAACACTTTGAAGTCTGGCATGCATATTACTAGAATTGGATTCAGAAATGTAAACAATTTGAGGTACAGTCAGACATTAAGGCTAAAATTATATTCTAATACAAACTCCTGGGGACTTGTTTCCATTGTGGTATTCAATTCATCAACATAGTATAAAAATTTTACACAATAAATACATCAACAAATACAAATCACCACTTTTCAACCTATCTTCATATAATAGGTCCTCACTAATAATCATGAAAAAAATGGCATGATTTTTTTCTACTCAGTCTGTGTCTCATAGGACGGCTGTGGGCAGTTTAGAAACCGTCTTCCAGTGACATTAGGCAGATTTTTTTTAAACAAGATTTTTTTACAAAAATATTTATATTTTCATTATCGTGAGAGAACGATGGCTTCCATTTTCGCATTGCAACTTTTCAGGACTAGAAAGCCTGCAGTTTCTATTAGCTTGTTCTCCCCATCGATGATGTCACTGGAAGACGGTTTCTGAACTGCCCACAGCCCTCCTATGAGACAAAACATTGCGCCCATTTATTTCAAGATTATTAGTAAGGAGTCAGACCTATTATATGAAGATAGGTTGAAAAGTGGTGAAGTGGTCCTTTAAGGTTATGCATAGTTTTACGGAGATTAGGTTTAGGGTTAATATTGATGTTTAAGGTTAGATTTAGGCATAGTTTTACTGAGGTTAGTGTTGGAAATGGGAATATAATTTCTCTAAATCTTCCTATGCGTGCACTGCCCACTCTTCTCTAGTCCCCAGTTTTCCCTTCTTAACAAGGCAGGTAAACCAGCAGGTGGCTAAACCAATATATTATAAAACATGTGTCTGCCACTAGAGGGCACCAAAGGTAGCAGAACAATTAAGTCTTCTGTGGATAACCAATCAGTCTGGGGCCTGCCCTACATGTTGCTGCACCATGTTGCTGGGGCAAGCTGGCCCATGCAGCAATCTGCCCCGTGGGTGGAGCTTCTTTTCCATCCACCAGCTGTCTAAAAAAACGGAAATGAAGCAAAACACAGCCTCTTCTGTCCGCATGGAATCTAAAGTGTGCCCACAGCCAGACAGGAGCACTATCATAGGCCAAAGAAAATGTCTCCATCAGCAGGAATGGCATTTAAGTGCTTTGTGCTGACTTGAAATAAGTGTCAGGTTTGCACCTTACTTTTGCTGAGACCTGGGAAGAGAGGTGTGTAGATAGATCCTGGTCAATGTATTTAAACGTTTTGTTGGTTTTTGCCTTCTTGTACATTTTTAAGTGGTGCAAACCACTTCCTTAAGTGAGTATGTGTGTGTGTGGGTGCCTGCCTGCCTGCCTGGCTGGCTGCCTGGGTATAGAGTACCAGTAGGGGCAAAAGTGGCACTGTTGTGCCAGAAACAGAGAGAGAGAGATAAATAGTGTTGCACTGTTTCCTGCTAATGAGAGAGAGACCCCCACACGGAGTTGTACCACTTACTTCACATGGGTGTGATTTCTAACCATCTACTGCCAAAAATTACTTAAATCACTACTGGGCTTGGCACATGCAATGTTTTCCAGACGGACATCACGACTCAACGTGCCTTGCATGTCTTCATGTCATGCTCGTGCATAGAGAAAAGATTATGCTACAATAACATCTCCTGTATGAGGGCTGAGTGTGCATTGTGTATCACTGACTACAGTGACTAGCATACAACAGGTGACTGCATCATATTAAATAGCAATATAACAGTATAATTATGAAATATTTTATTATTAATGCAATCAAGGTTTTAACTGCATACAAACATTCAAAACCCTGTCAGGTCAGGGCAGGTGAGAAACAAACAACAGAGGTGTTCTTTCCAATATACCATGCTTACAAACATTATTATTAGGTATTTTGGTTGTATGTTGAGGTTGATCATAAACATGTGTAGTCCAACAAAGCCATGCCAGTCTGCATAGAACACATTTGTTGAGTAAACTTCCAACTTTAGATCATATTTTGCGACTCCAGAGCATAGGAAGCCCTATTTTCCTTCAGATTACCTCTGGAGGCTAGTTATCTAAGAGTTAGTGCTGCCCCGGGGCTTTGTTACTTTACATTACTATTGCGCCTGAGAGTTTGAGTCAATCCACACATTACAAAAAACACAAAACATGACAAATGTATGCTGCAAGAAATGAAGTCTAGTTGTGGTGCAATTACAATGTGAATCCACATGATGTATTGTACCAGGTCCAGTACAATGCACTTTTTTTTTAAGATATTCTTTTTGCGGCTTACGCCTTTTATTGGTTTTTTGAAGGGACAGACAGTAGTCTGACAGGAAACGGGAGAGAGATGGGGGAAGACATGCAGTAAAGGCCGTGTCGGGCTCGGGAGTCGAAACCGCGGCACACTGCGACTGGATTACCAGTCGGGTGCCCAGACGGTTAAGCCACCGCCTGGGCAGTACAATGCACATTTAAATGATTTTGTGTATTTGCGTGATTTATGAGATCGAGAGGTCAAAAGGAAAAGGCATTTATAATACAAATTAATCTCACGACTCTTTAGATGAATGAGGTAGCTATTCAATGAGCAACCATCCCATAATATGTTAAATTCCCCACATTGCTCATCCAGTAAGTACTCAAAAGTTAAATAAAAAAACTAGTTATACCCTATTAAAACAGAAAACCACACATTTCTTGCACAGTTTTGTATGGAACTTTTAAAGCATTATTGTTCATTTATTCATTAGTTAGCACGACTGATAAGATCACACTGGCGAGGTGACCATCCGGGTGTGTCCTTCAGCTCTAAGTTCCTTGTATTGGTTAAGTGCATAGCATTCAGAAAGTTGGCTGGCGTTTATTTGCTAATTAATCCTCTTTTTTGGATTGAACAAATCTTGATCTCTTGGCCAAGCCAATGGCGTCCAGATGTAGGTTGCGGTTGAGAATGACCGAGCCACAGGTAAGAGCCCCTGCAAGAGCACCAGCGAAGCCGCATACAAACACATCCTGGCCTGCAATTGAAAATCACAATATTTCCTACATTATAACGTACACGTTCGTTATATCAATGTGTATGTTTTTTTTGTTTTTTTAATACTGTTTTTATTAGGCATTTTTTGTATATGACAACTTATATGACAATCCTTGACAATAATAATGAGTTATTCAGTTATATAAAATGAAAGATATAAAGACAGGTAATGTAAATTCCACATACAATACATAATAAAAAAGATATATAAATGTGATAAAAACAAAAAAACAAAAAAAACAGTTAAACAACGACAAATGTGAACAGACAAACAAAACAAAGACCACAGGACAGACACTCTTGCTCTCAAAACTTTCCCGACAATGTGTATGTTTTAATGTAGGAAATATCGATTGTACACTGTGGAATGGTGGTGCACATACCTGTTAGATAGAGGTTCTTCAGGGGAGTCTGGGGTCTCACAGTCGCGTTGAGCTCAGGGCTGAAGCGTTCGATACCGTGGTCAGCTCCGTAGATCTCACCCTTGGGTGCTCCAATGTAGTGCGTGTTAGTGATAGGTGTACCACAGTCAATGTACGCAATCTGCAGGTAGAGAGGAAGGAAAATGGGAAACCAAACTCTGCGAGACCAAATTGTATAAAGCAGGGGTCTTCAACAAGGGGTCCATATCATATTTTTTTAATTTGACCTCTTTAACCCTAGCGTCCATATTTTGAGGGGAAAGATTGCCGATCTACAAGCTCACAACCGTTTGGACCCAAAGAGTTGCATGGCGACCCTTTGATGTGGTTACAACTGCTCTGCTCGATATTATAATGACGCACCTTGTCCCTGGTAACCTTGGGGAAGACGTCCATCACCACCTCCAGAATGGAGTCAATGAAAGCCTGCTTGAGATCTTTGTAGTCCGGTCCCCTGTTGGTCACCTTATCATCCTTCCACTCCTCAAACCACTCGTATTTGGCAAAGCTGACCAGACTCAGTGTGGACTTGCCTGGGTAAATAAATGGAGAGAAGAAAAGATGACATGAGTTGTCAAACTCAGAGAACAGGACAAAATAAACCAAATCATCAGCTATACTAGAGAAATACATAAAGTTTCTGGACCTGGTGATCTTTCCTCCCAGGTGGAGTCTTTGGCTGATGGAGAGGCCACAAATAGAAGGGGAACACTTTTAGCCGATTCTTCCTTCGGTCCGTTATAATATGTTTCAACTCTGTAAAAAAAAGAAAATTTTACACAGTTAAAAAGTGTAAAACACAATATAATTGAAGCTATAATATATTATATTATAATATAATATTTCGCACATGATCCAATATATTTGGCATCACTTTTAAAACAGTTTCCATTGCCACACACATTTTCAACTGGTTAGTTACTGCTGGGAAGTATTACAAAGTTATTGGAGGAATGAAACAGATGCTATCTCATGGCATTACATCACAACAATAAATCACATTATCAAAGTCCATCTCTATGTCCCGCATTGACCTTAAACACTCAGTGGTGGACAGCAATGCCATGACAGATATCACAAAGATTACATGTTCCTGATCCTAACTACATGTCGCATGGTTTCCTCCACCATCTATGTGTGAATATAAAGCACTTTGGATAAAGGTGCTATGCTAAATACAAAATGTACTATTTACCATACAATTATTTTAATGTTCATAAATTGGCAAAGGGATGGCAAAACAAACCTGAGAGTGAAAAGTGGAAATGGAAAATACTACATACAGCTCATCAAAGTTGTTCTCAGTAAAGATCCAGTAGTTGTCTGCTTTGAGGCCTAGTTCCTCCTTGGTTCCAGTCAAACCCAGGAAAACACTCAGACCACCTTCACCATTCTTCATCATACTCAGCTGATTCTGGATACCTGCAAAGTACGACAGTCATGCAAATTAACAAATGAATCAACAAAACCATTCTAGAAAATACAAATGCAATGGTGTGTTACAATTAATATAGTAATATCTCTAATCTCTTCCAAGAGACCTGGATCTCTCCCTGAAGCAACTCAATCAGACCCGGATTGTTGTTGCTGATTCTACATTAACCACGTGGTTCTTGGCATCCCTATTAGGGCACATCATTTTAAGGGCAAATTCTCAAAAATAGCCTGAGCCTATGCTCATTTTATACACATAAAAGAAAAAAATACCCAAAACACAGATCACACACGCTGTGAGTTTGTAGATCGAATGAAGTAAAAAAAGTAATTCACAATCAATTCTGTTCTGTTGAGTCCCTAACCTGGCGTGGCCTGGAGTTCTTTAGGCAGCAGCTTCTCGTAGGTGTTGAAGATGCCAGCATCAGAGATGACCATGGGAGCGTGGATATGGATCTCCTCCTGACCCTTCATCACACTCACACCTGAAACCAAACAACACAGTTAATCAGCTTCTATGTGTCAGTTAAATGCAACTGAACTGCTCTTACATCCAAATGTTCATATTCACCATAAGCCTCCTTGGCATTATTGAACAAAATGCGGTTGACCGGGGCACGGACTAGGACAGCACCCCCAGCCTTCTCAATGATGGGGATCATGTGGTAAGCAATCTCACTGGCACCTCCTTTGGGGTACCATGCACCGTGCAGGTAGTGGCAGGTCAGTAGACTGTGCATGGAGAAACTCGTATCCTTGGGCATATTGCCTGTGGATCAGTTATAGTGAAAGAAAAATTAGAAGTGAAGCCAACACACTAAAGGGAAAAGGTTAACCCAGTTTCCCTTTTGGGTATATACCAATAACACTGCTTCCTAGCATACCATAGGTGCCAAAGATGTAGGCGAACACTGCCCTGAGGTCCTTATTTTCAGTCAACTCATTGACAACATCCGTCAGGCTGCGGTTTGCAACTTTGAAGAAGTAAGACAAACGTTTGGCCAGGCCAGACCAGACCAGGAACTTAGCCAGAGGGACGGGGACCAGCTTCAGAAGTGCAAGGAGCCAAACACTGCGCCCCGCTTTCTGCAAACAAAACAGATAGACAGCTGCTATTGACGGATTAATAGACTGCCAGACATGTGCAGACAAAAATGTAAACTTGGAGGATGAGAGTATTGTTGTTTTTCTACAGAGTAAGAAGAAGTAACAATACCATACTAATAATAATCTTACAAAAATGTGTAAGTAGAAAAACTGAGTGTACGTACAAACTGGGATGGAACATACATACTTGGAAGCCAAGGATGACCTACACTGTGACTGTAGGTCATCCTCCAAACTAAGTTCCTGTAGGTTACAGTAACCTGACCTGTCATCAGAGTTCAAAGCGATGCAATGCACACCGGTCCTGTTGAGGTGCCAGCCAATGACGGTAAACAACAAAAACAAGAGTTGCTGCATATTTAGGACATCTGACAACTAAAAGAACCAATGTTTCGACAGTAAAGCAGCATTGCTGTTAGAACCTTGGCTTGAAGAAGGCCATGCTGTCGAAAGGTTCATTCTTTTTGTGCATTATGTTCTAAATAAATACTTGTGCACTGTGCAGCGATTGTTTCTTGTTTTTAACGGACCTGACATCAGCCACAAAACATTCAGCCTATATACTGTATGTCGCAAATTAATGATACACATCAGTCTGTCCAACGTGATGCAATCTTTCTAATATATTGCAGCAGTACGTGCAGCCGACACGTAGGTCCATGTCATGACCTTTGCTTCACAAACCTTTGGCCTCTAGAGCAGGGGTTGTCAGTGTTTTTCAGGCCGAGGACCCCTTAGCTGAAAGTTATATACAAACCATTTATAGTTTTATTTCAGACATTTAAAAGTTATTCAACCTGACCTTTAGCTCAGTACTTGGTTTGCTTCTTTTACCCTATCCACTGTAGTAACTCTGAGCCGAGGACCTGCCAGGGGGTCCCGGACCCCCTGTTAAAGACCCCTGCTCTAGTCTAGCGGAATGACAGTGGTGACAGGAAATTTCTAAATGTGGCCTTTCTGCATCAAAGTGCAACTGGGATGAAGTGTCATTAGAGCAAAGTATAACTAAACTGTTTTCAGATTTCAGTATATAAAAGTCAAACTCTCCGCCTTCTAGCGATGATGGCCTGCAAAGATAATGAAATACCTTGACCAACTTGATATACTCATCAATGGCCTTCTCCTCTCCAGGGAAGCACTTCTTTAACTCTTGTGGGTAGCGGTCCCGACCACTGTAGATGGGGTAATAGCGCCTGTTGTCAGGTGGGCCTATCACCACTTGGTCAAAGGGGTTCTCCAGTGGCTCCCATTGTAGCTGTCCATTGGTCATCTGGTCCAGCATGCAGCGGAAGGGCTTGTGCTCTAGCAAATCACCAATGTAGTGAATTCCTGTGGAATACAGACTACATCAGGGCACAGTAGTCGTTCACATGAGTTTAAAATGTAATAGACTTTCTTTTTTTTTTTTTTTATATATTTTTTATCCCACAATTTTGTAACCCATTTTTCACCCCTGTGTCAATCATCTAATGTGATCCTGGGCTCTACACACCCTCCGCCAACCTGGGGAGAGCAACGGACTTAACTCATGCTTCCTTCATGCTTGAGTGTCCAAGTTGCTCCTTTACACCTGACAGGGGGGAGTTTCCCTGGTTGGACGTAGCATGTGGAAGGAACACGTTATTCCAACCAGTTCCTTTCCCCTCCATCAGGCGCCCCGGCTGGCCAGGGGGAGGCAGTTTAGAGACCAGGATTACTGCATGTTTTTTGTGAGGGTACCTACCCTAGGGGACACGGGGAGAACATGCAAACTCCACACAGAAAGGCCCTTTCGCCAACCCCGCCTTCGGGTATGGGCACTGATGACGCGGAGGAGGAAACACGCTGCCAGCACCCACAGCGCCCCGAGCGGGAATCGAACCCAGGACCTTCTAGCTGTGAGGCAACAGCACTACCAACTGTGCCACCGTGCCCCCGTAATAGACTTTCTTTAATCTTTATATTTAACATAGCAAAATGATTTGAGAACCAATATCGATTCACAATAGAAATCTGGTCAAAATGCATAAATAAGATCACGTCACAAACTACATGGAGGATAAATGATACTCACATGTGACACTATTAAATAAAACAACTATATATACACATACCGGTAATAGCAACATCAAAAACAAAAATACAATAGTGCAGTTGTTCTCAACCTGTGGGTCTGAACCCTAGGGGGGTCCCCAGATTATTTCGGGGGGTCAGTGAAGTGACAATTTAAGGACTTTAAAGACCGTTTTTAATTACTAAAATAAAGAAAGAAAATAAAATAAAAGACCATTACTGCATCAACAAACTATAATATAAAAACACTCGCAACGCCTCACAATGTGAGCTTGTATTATCTCTGTGGAACAGATTACTAAATGGAATGTGTCAACTCCTACAATTCTGAAAAGGAGAACCCCTGCAATAGCGGACCAGTCTTACCAACATCAAATTCAAAGCCCTTCTCAGTAAATGTGTGACAGCAGCCCCCTGCCCGGTCATGCTGCTCCAGAACCAAAACTCTCTTCCCAACCTTGGCCAGAAGCACAGCTATCCCCAGCCCACCGATTCCACTTCCGATGACAACGGCATCCAAGTTTTGAGGTACTTTAGTGGCCAAAAAACCTAGGAAAGTGTCAACACAATGTGTGTGTGAGTGAGATAAGAAAGAAAATACATATTAATTTAGAAACAAATCGATATAAATGCAGTTATCATTATCAAAAAGCAATTTGCCTACATTCTCTTTTAACTATGGCTGAAATTAGAGACTTGGAGTTACCAAGACGACATAGAACAAGGTTTTTAAGGGCAAAACACTTAAGGCACTTTGTCTAGCGTACAGTGAGACTGAAAATAATGTGCAACCTGAAAAACTAGACAGTCTTCTTGGGAACATGTGTGATGATGACAATAGTGATAAAGAGAATTCTTTCATTTTAGACAAGAGATTAAATACTTTAGATCTGCCTGCCTCTATGAAACAGGCCATTCCTGATCATGTTCACATTATGCACTCTCCAGGACCAGGTTTATGCACATTAAAATAGCAAATAGCAATGCACTGTGAACTTGTAGCTCTGGAATAAAGATGAGACTGTTTGATAAGCCTTTTACCAGGCTTTTGCATTGTGTGGATTATTATTTATTCTATGAATATCTTAAAGAAAATCTGATTGATTGAATACTTTATACAGTTTGCAGAAAAAAGCACAGTAAAGTACATTTCAAATTCAATACAAGGTCTGCCAGCCAGGTCTCATTTCAATACAAGGTCTGGATTTAAACCCAAGAAAGCCTATGGCTTGTTTCCATTGGGGGTCCTTCATACTCAATTCATCGAAACTTTAATCTACTGCCCTACTCACCTTGTTTCAGCACTTTATTCTTCTCTTTCATATCATGGACCATTGGTTTCAAAGGTTCGCGAGTATCGATACCAAAGGGGGCTGGTCCAGGGGTGGTAAACACATATTTCCGCAGAAATACTGCGATAGCGATACAAATAACAACTACAGTGAGCCACATGGTGATACTGTAATTTGTAATAGATGTGCTCCTTCGAGCTCAGTCACTTCCGCACCGCGTCCCAAGTTCACCCCTTAGATTTATAGGCTACACGCTTACATAACTCGACTCGATGTTCACAATATGGAATAACGCCCATCATGTCTGACGGACAGCTGCACTGGCCAGTCACAATAGCCTACTGTTTTGCTGATTTCAGACGGGGGTCAATTATCTTTGAAGTTTGCAGATCCGGTCTAGAGCGGATACAGAGAGAGAGAGAGAGTGTGTGTGTGTGTGTGTGTGTGTGTGTGTGTGTGTGTGTGTGTGTGTGTGTGTGTGTGTGTGTGTGTTCAGATGCAGTAGTAGGCGGGCTTTACTAATACTGTACGAGCACTGACAAAACCAGACTTTCCACACGTGCCGTCCTGTGGACTGGAGCCTGGTGGTGATGACGCGCTGCAAACACAACGCCAAGATTAGTGGGAGGTCGCGCCCGCCACCCTTTCACCCTTTCATAAGAAAAACAAAGGGAGTGTTTGTATGTTCGGTGTTCGCTGCTCGCCGCAGCTCGCCTCGCAATGAATTGTACATGTATTACTTTCTTGTTGGTGCAACGATGCCAACGAAACATAAAAACATTACATCTAAAACTCAAATATGAAGAGGGGTGGGTTAATGTAGCCAAGCCAGACAATAACGACTCCATCGGTCCATCCATGCAGAACATTGAGATCTCTACAATGCAATTTCGCTTTTGAGTCCGGTTTAACAATGTTGCTGCTGCTGCAGTGGTATGCGTTGATTCAATGGTTCCCCCCAGTGGTGCGAGAAAGAAATGCCATGCATGACCTGGATTCTCACATGATGCTCATCTGTACAAGGTCTTGATTAAATCGCTTTTTGCTACAAAGATGAGATCAAATGAATCACTTGATGTTAAAACATCAGTAATGTTTACTTCTATTAATCACATTGAGTTATGTAACTGGCCATGTGGAGAGTACCATTTTTGAGTGGTGCAACCACTCCTACAACCAGCTTGCAATGTCCTCGTACGTGTTTGTGTGTCTGTGTGTGTGTCTGTGTGTGTGTCTGTCTCGTACTTGTTTGTGTGTCCGTGTGAGCATGAGTATGTGACTTAAAAATAGCAGTAGGGGGCGCCAGAAACAGTGAGAGGGGTAGTGACTCTAATGAGAGAGAGTGAGAGAGGTAGTGACTCTAATGAGAGAGAGAGATAGAGAGAGAGAGAGAGGGGGGGGGGGGGGATTGCACCACTCAGTTCACACGTGTGTGATTTTTAATCATATCAGAAGATAGGAACACACAAAAATACTTATTGAGTCATGGCCATTGTTGAGTCAACAATGGGAGTGCCCTCAGTGCAAACACAAATATCAAACCACACACAACCTATACAAAATAATAATAAACACAGCCACTTCCAGATTTTATCTTTGCTCAATTATATTGTACCTGCATCTTCACATAGTTGCCAATGTCCTGCAACAAAAACCACCATGAGACCCGTTTTTCCTTTTTCATCTCATTTTGTATTTCCAACCAACATTTTACATAAGAAACACTTAACTGGGGGTTATTTCCCATTCCCACCCATCCTGTGTGATGTCCTGACAGTCCTGGAGTCCGACTCCCTGACACATTTAATCATCAGTTCTAACATTCATGAACCATTCAGTAAACCTCTAACCACAGCAGCACGCTCTGGACCCCGCACCCCCGTGAAATGTCCAGACATGTCCGTTCTTATGTTTTTGAGATGGTCCATGTAACCATTTGACTTGACATTGAACAGGGCTTCTTCTGTTAGTGTAGCAAGCTGGGGGAGGGGGGGGGGGTCATGAAAGTTAGTAGACTGGAAGGAGTATTCCAAAAGACAAAAATGTTGATTGCCGCATATACCTGTACATCTTCAGCAAGCAGAGAGTCGAGAGATTTCCGGACAACACTTTGTTAAATCAGAGGGGTTTTATGGCAAATCTGCAGTTTCAAGCATGAAACAAAAAGTCTTGACAGAAGCCCTTGTCTTGTGTCCACTTCTGGTATTTATCACCTCCTCCTTTGATTCTTTTTTGTTTTAAATATTTTTGGAACATTTGATGTCATTTGTGTCCGTTTTTTTTAGTCTCTAAAAGATGATCCATTGCAAAAAAGGCTCATTTCCAACATTCCAACATTTAGGAATAGGATAAAATATTAGGTTGAGTGTGAATGTGATCAATTTGCTGTTAATTCATATTATTTACATGTAGTACATCATTGATGTTTTATAGTGTATGCCAACCATGTGTGTGTTTGATGTAACAATAATATATGTGCAGTCTGTTCTTGTTTGTCGTGTGTACAATCGAGACAGCTTCCAGATGTTGAAGGGATGTTCGGGATGGTGAACTACGATGGCTTAAGGTCCATGTGATGGAAGGAGGAGAAGGAAGGAGGAGAAAGAGTGCAAGGAAGGACCAACTCTCTCCCCACTCCCTGCCTGGCAGCAATAGTGCAGGTCAAAGTTCAACTGGTCAAAAAGAAAAATGGGCGGTGGGTTTCCCTTCCTGAAGCAGGAAGTTAGTAAGTCCATCTGTCAGGTGGTCAGTGCGTTGGTATGGGTATCCTGGCTGGCCTATTGGCCACACTTGTTTGGGGTTAAAAGAGGACGTCACTGAAGTACCAAACCAACCTGAGGGAAAAGAAAAAAAAAAGATGAACCAATATGCCATATCAGGAACCAGGAACCATATCAGGAAAGCAGATCTAAGGAGTCTAGTGAAAGGAAAGATTTTGATAAATCAATTTTCCTTCAGTTGCATTTATTATTCTGTGCTGTCATTAAGCACCGATACTTATGTATTGTCCTCTAGTCACTTTATAAGAGGTAGTAAGTGATATTTTGTTGGTTAAAACAAAACAAAAAAAAGTGAAAATTAAATTCTACATTTTGATAGTAATCATTGCTATAGTATAGAGTATATAATCCGTGTCAAGGGTGCCTTGGAATACCAAACGAGTCACCCATTTACCAACTCGTCCCAGGCGTACAGCCGGCGGAACTGCTCAGCCTGGTATTCCTATTCTCCATATTCAGTGCTGGAGTTCGGAAGTGCTCGTTGACTATCACTCAACGGCCCATGCGTACCACCTGTTTTGAATGTGCACATGATGCAGGAGGCAGCAGGAGGTTGCTTTACTGATAACGAGCGCTTCCATACTCTGATACTTAGAAAATAATTATCTTGAAGGAATTTCTTGACAGGAAGTAGCTCATAAAATGTCTACAGTGGATTTTTATTAAACAAAAACGTTACAGATTAAAAGAGGAAAATTCAAGCTTTCCCTACAGCTGCAATGTTGGTGATTTTGACGTTGTTTAATAATTAGAGAGGACTTTTCTGTTTGGATGAATGGGCTCTCTATGGGAACCTAGGTATCACCTTGCTGGCAAGATGGCTGCGGTCTGAATATGGAGAATTGGATTGTATTGGTATTCCTAAAGTAACCTAAATTAAAACGGTTAAATCCAACATTATTCCTAACCTTAACCTCAGTAAAACTATACCTAAAGGCTAAACCTAACCCTATTCCCCAACTTATTTCCAACCTTATTCTCAGTAAAACTAAACCAAAAATACGACAAGAACCGTGAGGTCAGCGGAAAAAACTGAGGGCTAGATGGATTATGGGCGACGATACCAGATACCCGTCCCTGCCTCTCCAGCTCTTTAGTAAAACAGAAAATACTTTTTCCAGGTGGATTACCATTCGAGAGAACCAATTCACCAACTTCAGTTTAATATTGTTCCAATTTTGTCTGCTCATGTCTATACTGTATGTCAGCACTTCAAATTGCACTTGTTTATCCTGTAAGAGTTCTCTCTCCTGATAGAAGAAAATTGGTATTCTGGTATCCTGATCACAAAATGAATTTTCCGTTTACTTAAAAGCTGGAGAGACCCGTTACTGAACGAACACTATAGCAATTATTCGAATATAGAGCTATTTAACACTTTGTCTATCAGGACCACGCCGCTAGGGGACGTTGTTTGCTAGGTCCGTATATATATATATATATATATATACGGACCCCAACGTATACTCCATGTACGGTATATAATGGTTGAGCCACACAGCAGCTTTTAACGTCAACACCAGCTATGGGACGTTAATTCTGAAGTTAATTTACCTCTGTTACAAGCAGGATTTTCAAACATCCTTAAGAGAGCTTTGGTGGATCTTCTGCCATCCAAAGTTCGGATGTCATTTGTTACTTTGTACTGCGTCGCTCCCGACATATAAACGTTTCTGACGACAGGTAAACAGTATGCGCTTGCTCTAATGATAGCAAAGTGTGTGTCTTGAGTGTGTGTGTGGAGGGCAAACTCCTCTTAAAGTGGACACGGATGGTGGCACAGCTTAACTTCGTTCATGCTAATAGCTAGCAGCAGAGAAAGAATTAACAATGTATTTATTATTATTTCAATACAAAAATATCACTTACAGTACTACACCCTTAAAAAATGGAAACATTCAAATCCATTAGTCTGAAACTACTGAAATGACAAACTAAACACCTCAAGGTATGGTAAATTAGGCTTCTAAACAGACTTCAGTGATTCCTGTCCAACTTGCCCTTCCATTCAGGTCCTAACAGCCCTCCAATCGCTGTAAAAAGCAAAAGCATGCCAAATACAAATCCCTCATGACATACCTTTTCTGATCCCATGCTGGGACACTTCCAATTGTACAGATAATACTGTAGATTCCCATCACCAATTCCAAACTTCAGCTTCTCCAAGAAAGTCTTGTTTTCCATTAGGTCCAGTGCATTGAAGACATCAAACCCTTTCTGGATATAGAACATGAATTAATAAATTAACAAACAAGACATGAATAAATAATGCAACTTCCAGCCCCAGACTGGAGGATTACTGACCGATTTGGCCAGGATAAGGGCATCAGACATCAGGTCCAACACCGGGGTGACGGTGTGCACGTTGTAGAAGGAGTAGGCAGCCTTCAGACTGCGGTGTACGGGGTGGTTCATAATGGTAGAGGGCAGTGTGTAGAAGCTCAGGAAGTCAGTCACCCTGCCACCAGCCTGTTGTAGACAAAACAATAACAAACACCCCCTGTAAACCTTTCACTGTGCATATGCAATCGGATCGGGTGATCGGAAATCGGGCCCGATCACGTCATTTTCAAATTATCGGAATTGGATCGGGAGCCAAGAAACGTGATCGGGACATCCCTAGCATCAATATTATATCCTTATGATATTAGACTGGATATTGTACTATTTCGATATGCCATAAACGTGTTCTATAAATATAAATCGGCATCAGCAGATGCTCAAATCAAATGATCGGAATTGGATTGGGAGCAAAAAAACGTGATCGGGACATCCCTAATGTGCAATGCTGTGTTCATACTAGTGGCGACAAGACAAAGCGACAGGCTAAAGTCATTTTAAAGGGAAGCCAGCAACATGAAGATACAAATTCATGCACGACAGTTGTCACTGCGTGGCCGATGTGACACTACAAATGATCGCTATGCACTCCAATGACGCAACTAAGCATCAATTATGTTTTTGTTTCACCATTTCCAGCTCCATTCCATACAAGGAAGAAAACCAGATTATTGCTGTTAACCAGTTCCCTGTGCTATTTAACCCTACCTTGTGGCTTGAGCAAGCCCACAACGGCAACTCAGCAGCAATGTAGCTGGTAATGTTTTGTCTTGTAGTTTGTCGTCATGGCTAGTGTAAACGCAGCATATGTCTTCAATACACTGCATGCATTCTTTCTCCTCTTGAATAATTAAACATGGGTGTTACCTCCACCAAGTAAGTGTCGATAATGTTTTCCTGGGGAAGCAGCCAGTGCTCCACCTCTGCCTCACTCATGACGGGAGCCAGGTGGAACTGGCTCAGGTATAATCCGAGTAAGTGATGCACTGCTGGCACATCGTTCTTCGTCATCGCCCGCAGACCAGACTTGGTGGTCTGGAGAAGAGAGGACAGGGAAAGGGGAGGGGATTGAACTCGGGCGTAAAGCAGCCAAGTGAGGCTGATGCAGGTCCTAATGAATGAGTTCAGTGGTGCATAGAAAGCAGTCGGAATACATGCATTCACCAACCTCAGGCAGACGGTACAACTTCATGGTGCGCTGCATAGTCATATTCCTGCTCAGGTGTGAGAATTTCACCTCAATCAGCTTGCGGGGGTTCAAAGAGCGATGCCAGTACCTGCACACACCACCGCATTGTCATACATTGATTATGAGCATCGTGAGCATCGTGTACATCATTCACGGACTACCATCATTACCTGCCCTGACTACATTTATCCCGTCCCTTTGAGGGTTTCTAGCCTGAGGTTTTCTATGCCTTTGGAAATTAAGCAGTACCACCTTGGAGAAGAAAAACAAACTTTGTCTATAATCCTACCTGTATCACCAAAGCGCACCCATCTATATAATATAAGAGCCATACACCATAGCGATGAATTGATTGGCTGAGTACATTGAAGATAAAAGTGATGATGCAAATTGTGATTGGCCAGAATGAGATGATGTATGATGATAAGAGCGCCTCTCACTTCACACAGGTGTGATTCATTTATTATAATATTCATAGAAACAAAGGAGAGCATGAAGAACAGAAGAGGGTATGTATGTACGTATTGTATACATGTAGGAGGAGGCGTTCTCCATCTCACCCACCTGCATGTACCCACAGGTTTAGGCAGCACCACTCCAGCAGTGTAGACAGCTTGGAAGATGCCCTGCAGGTTGACCCGTCTGGTGATCTCTCTGATCAAAACCGGGGCAACTCGTTTGGCACGAAGCTTCTTGTGGACACAAAGGAAGTTGATCTCGACCATTTTCTTTTCTCTGAATGAAAGGAACATGGTATGAAAATCTACAACAATATTCTACACCCCAATTGGCTCGCTAGTACAAATGCTTTTCCCTCAACCATCAATTGAATTCTCAAAATACATTATTTCATTATCGATATACATTATGAAATATTTCCCGTAATATATTATATTTCAGTAATCACTACTTAGCCATCATGTTTTTCCATGTAACCGTGAAGGCCTCATTTGATTAGTGTTCACTTACATATCATAGATACGAATGTTGGCCGGGATGGCACTGATGAATCCCACAAGCTTCTGGTTAGCGATGACTCTGACCCCACAATGCCACTGTGGCAACCAACCAGGGGGGCGCAGGGCCCTGGGAAAGACAGAAGATGGGTCAAATACAACACGTTTGTATAATCACCCTTTATAAAATTCAAAATAATAGAAAAGGTTTGCCTAGTTCTGTGTGAAAAAGACATGGCACAAACTTACAAATATATTACACAATGCAATATTTGCTATGGTGGTCATTTTATAAAGATTAATTTTACAATGGCAAACAGTAATGGTTACCAGAGGAGGAACTCGGGAGAGTAGTCAAATCGGAACATGTTGTCATCATCCTCCACATAGTTCTCATTGAGAAGCGTGTAAAGCTCCTTGAGCTGGTTTAAGAGAAAAAGTAAGTTAATCAAACGTATCAATTTAGAGACACACACACACACACACACACACACACACACACACACACACACACACACACACACACACACACTTACACTTCTGCCCTCACTGTTATCTTCAATATGTACTTTGCTCAGCCAATCAAATCATCGCTATGGGCGATCAGCCAATCACAAGCCAATGTTTGCGTTTACACAAACCCCGAAAGCTGGGCATAGGAGGGGCTAACACACCTCAAACATATATAGAATTTAAGTCATTTTGTTGATATATAATTAATGAATAAAATTATCCAAATTAACACGCTTCTCGATAAATCAAAAATAATCAAAGCGCCCTAGAGCAGAGGTTCACGCCATCTTCCCTACAACAGCCATGACCAGCCAGTAGTAGTTGCTAGTGTGGCAACAAGGTATCCTGCAGGCTTCCTACGAACACTGCCAATAATGTTCACTGGAGGGTCCAGCCAAGCCAAGAGTGTTGTACCTCCATGCCACCCAAATGCACGCAACTAGTGCCTCCTGTGTTCTTACTATTCTATTGGAACAAGATAATAACACCCACATAACCAATGAGGGCTGACAACAAAATGGAGGCCCAACAGTTATACCGCTGAAATGAAATGAGATCAAAGAGGTTTTTACAAAAATGAAAAAAAGAGAAAATCTACCTTGAGTTTACAACCAAATAACTCATTACAAAAAGATGCGATGCGAGGGTGAGGACTAGCCAACACCAACTTGGGACTTGTGTTACTAAACATCAGGTATATCCATGCTTGTGTGAGTGTGTACACATGCTTCCATACCACAGAAGGGTCTCCCAAGTCAAGCGCATCCCAGCCGAATCCTTGTGGAAGGCTGTAGGGCTCCTCACGAATGTTGTCCTTGTCAGGCTCAATGGAGCCATGTGATGTCACCATCTCCCCTTGAAAGGGAACATAAAAGTGTGTCTCAAATGAAACGATACAAAGCAGAAACATTTGTATTAAATTAGACTTTATTGATTCCCAAGGAGTGGGGACTCACATACATTAGTGAGTGGGGAAATATCCAACCTATAGCTGTGAAAAATGAAATGTCATACCTAGCTTAGGCACTGGCTGTGTGTCCCAGAACTGGTAACTCCTCCGGCTGGCTTCCTCCATGGTTTTGGCAGGGCCTTGGCCTACTGAAAACAGTTCTATGGCCTTCTGGATCTCCTGCAACTTATCCGCTGGCAATGAGTTTACCTGTTCAAAAGGTTAAGAGGAAAATAAAGTGTTGAAGGGCAAACAAAAATCTGCTCAGATACCATTCTCTCTTTCGAGAGGTTGCTTTGAAGAGGTAATAGAATGAGTTGTCTGTGTAACCATTTCCAGCAACATCTGAACTGAACACAATGCTCTCTACCCAACACTGACCTTGGCAAGGGGGTCCTGTACTTCTTCTGTGGCTCCAGACTTCTTCTTCTTCTTCTGTTTCCTTTTCTTCTTCTTTGCCCCAGTGTCATCCCCCAGACCCTTGTCACTGAAACAGGAAAAAAACGATGTCCTTCATACCGTTTAAAAACATATCATAAATCTGTTTGGGACAGACTTTCGAAATAGAGCAAAGGGGACAGAAATTAGAGGTGCTCAGATCGATCAGCAACCAATCAGCGATTGGCTAATTTTCACTCCAAATGACTCGATCGTGATTGGCAATTTACCCGATCTTAAGTGGTATAAAAGTCAATCAGATATATAGTTATATTATCGCCTTTCTCCCCCCCCCCCCCCCACACACACACACACAGTTTTGATGTGAGTTTTTTTACATATAATAACTCCCCCTTACGCACAAGATCAAACAATCGATGACCAGGATCGGTCCCCAAAAACCTGATCAGAGAACCTCTACCAGAAATGACATCTATACATCTTCATACGAGCGAGACACATCTACCCCAAGCACAATTCTGTGAGACTAAGAATGGTGAGGAATGTGTCTCTGTGTGTGATCGCCCCTCACATTAAAACCCATTTTCAAATGGTAACCGTTTAACTGCATCCATTGCCAGTCAGTCATAAACCCTACCAATTTTCTGAAAAAAGTAGCTACTACTAGAAACCCCCCACCCAACTCTCCCATCTTCTGGGCCAAGGGAGTCTGCATACTTACAGAGAATATGGGATAATCTCATTAGCGTCCAAGGGGGAGTAAGGCCAGGCAGTGGCCTGTATTTGTAACTCCAGGACAGATGGCCAATATCACATGATCCCAGGGCAAGAGTGTATACACGTGCATGTACAAGAGGTCAGAGCACGTATAGGGACAATACATAACAAAACATTCAATGGCTTGTTCGACGGGCTTCCATTTTATCATCCAGAACCATTCTTTGTTTCGTGTGTGTGTGTGTGTGTGTGTGTGTGTGTGTGTGTGTGTGTGTGTGTGTGTGTGTGTGTGTGTGTGTAGGGGGATATGCGTTTAGGTGCAGGGTATGCAAAATGAGTAACGAGACGATCACATATGCTCAATTAATGAATAATAACGGCTACAACTTCCAAGCCCCCAAGGGTCACTCTGCTCATTACCCCACCCCCAATGTTTAGGTCTCAAACGGTATGGAGAATTATTTATGGTGATGTACCGTTAGACACGCCTTGGTGCATACAAGTACATGACTGTCATTACGCAAGTCGAGCCATTAACTGTTAGCCAGTGCGAATCAAAAGGCAATTTCCATGCAACACTGACTAAATATTGCGTGACTGACTGTCAAGGCTGCCTGTTTGCATTAGAAACCGTGCTTCTGTGATGCATATCATGGTCCAAACCAAAGACCATCGACTCACACAATGTGAACGAGACCAAACAGGTGACAATTAACGTCATCCATGACCCATCTGCATAATTATTGTGCTTATGTGTGGGTTTAGTTTCACTTTGTATGCAGCCAGCGCCATATACTATACAGCAGACAACACAGACAGACAATAGGGTTTGACAGCTAGCAAGCAGCATGCTATGTCGCTAAATGTCAGCTGGGGGGTTGCCACGAACGGCATCTGTTTGATCAACGGGCCGTGGTCGTGGAAGAGTCCAGAATGGTGTGTCAACTTAAAAACACTGGACTTGAGATCTCTAGTAGAGTACCGCGGTACAGGCCACCGTCGTGCAATATAAATACAACATGATGTTTGAAATAACTTTAATCTTCCTCTCTATCCTAAACCATCCTCGCCATCAGAAGCAATGAGGGAATGAAACCAGCCGTAAGTCCCGCCCATACCAGGAAAAGAATGCACCGTCGTCCAATCGTCGCAGGGAACGGGCAAGCGACCAGCCGTTTCTATCCAATGGAGCGAACGCAAGTGGGCGGGACCAGGCTGCTCGGACTCCCGATCCTCCGAGCTAATAGTTACCTCGCCTCGGCTCGCTTAACTAAAGTGTGCCAGTCAGACCATGACACATATGACGCTGGGTTCGAGCCCAGACGGTGCCCTTACCCATCATCAAAGTGGTGCTCTTCGTTCTCACAGTCGCTGCAGTGCCCGTGGTCTTCTACATCTTCTTTCTCCGACATCGCTGCTGTCTCATTCTCATCCGCCATCTTCAACTAGGAAGTGAGGAACCACCGCGTGCCCTCGACGCCTTTAAACACCCCCGAATGCTATTGGTCCAGAGCGCTGGCGCTCCAGTGCAACTGCATGAGCTCTGATGTAAACTGGCTTCAGTATTTTCATTTCATATATCAATAATCAATTAGACCAGGGGTCTAAGGTCTTCAACGTTATTCAGACCAATCAACTGACCCCTCCTGAGGAGGGAGATGAAACACCACTACAGTCTACCGAGTAAAATTGTGTTGCAGGCTCAACTTTTTCAGTTAGTTTTAGACTTGTTTGACAGCAGCACTATCATCAGTGTTGTGTATAATGTTTTTTTATTTGTTTGTTTATGTTTACACATGATCTTTTCCATTATTAAGTTGGATTCAAGCAAATGTGTATTTTCAGACATTCAACCATGTGAACCCTCAATATGTGAACTTGACCTTTGACGCTGTACTTGGCCTGCTCTTTTCCCCTCTAGTCTACAAAAATAGGCAATGATCTACAAGCTTGCAACACCTCACCTCACAGCAGAACAACACAAGCTTGACAATCAGCTATTGTCTACGTATGTTCCCCCCAGAATATTGATGCTAGGGTGTGTATGTAGAAAAAATATATATTTGGTGTCCCCCCTGTAGACAGCTCTCTCTTTAATATAGAAGACTACTCCTACATTAAAATATGCAGGTATGCAAAATATCATATTTTGCGTACTGGCCAAATTTACATATTTCTATAACTACTCAGAGTAGAGTGATATCAAACAAATTCTAAGTGAATTGAACAGTACAGTACACTATAAGAATAATGCAAGCAATTATATATTTACTATTAAAGTTAAAGCTCTATATTCCAGTAATCTTTCTCTAAATATAATGTTAACAGCTTAACAGACAGACAGACAGACTGACTGACTGACTGACTGTGTGAGGTCGGAATCGGATACTCAGTGCTATTGAGCCATGGTTTAGGCTACCTCACCTCACACAGTATACATTAGGCTTAACTCATACAGTGGATGGCAGGGCCTTGTCCACCACAAAAGAGATCAATGAACTACTGGGTAATAAATGGCCAACAAGTAACCTCTAATTGTAAACAAAGCAAACACATAATAGCACTGTTCCTCTTTTAGAGGTCAATGTCTGTCTGTCTCTCTTGCTCTCTCTCTCTCTCTCTCTCTCTCTCTCACACACACACACACACACACACACACACACATACATAAGAAAGTTCCTACATCACATGTATTAATGGCACTTTATTGAAAACGGTAGTATATCATTTTATCATTTAGTACATTTTTGTATATTTTACAAGGCAAACACACAGCATCGCTATAACACTGCAAGGTTAAGGCTTTGTTCCTCATTGCTTTTACTGTATGTAAGACTCAATGTGCAATAAGGTTGAATGTAATGTATGACATGATTGGACACTTAAGACAATCTTGTACCAATAATTGATGGCTTAAAATAGAATTGGTCATTTTCTAATTATTTAGTATAATTGTGGTATAATCTCTACACTCTACACATGACTGTCAAAGTCCACTCACCACGACCCTTTAAATATGCAGTTGTCATGGCCATCCTAGTAAGGCTAAATAACAAATTACTCTCTCTCCCTTTCTCTCTGTATATCAACGTTCCCAATCCCAATTTAGTACATGGTTCAACAATAACGTACTGTAGCCTACCATAATATCTCAAAAGCTAAAGGGTGCAGGGGTGCAGTCTTTCAGATACATTGGTACTTTGGCATTGCACTGGGCAATAACCTCAGCTTCAATCAGCATACCAAGGGTATTTACAAATATTGTATAAACATGATAATGTTTCATGATGTATAGCCACCTGTAAACTAAAACACTGTACTCACTCCTGTATCGTAGCATTATTGAGACAGTTCTGTATGGTTCTTTCCCTACTGTATGCCTACAATCAGCTCTTAAAGATAACTCACTTAGCCAGAAAGCTCATTAGGATTCCCACCCCCAAATTCCCAGATTGTGTCACCTCATCCCTGATCCACAAAGTACACAAAATCATCAAGACCACCCACTCGACCACCACTACCTTCCGGTCATAGTCATACTATAGGTACAGACTACTCCATCATGTACTAAATACATGTATTAGCATTAGCTTTGTTCCCACAGCCAAACAAACTTGAAATAAGTTACCTCCCCTTAAGTTCTTATTTTATTAACTTTATTTCAGATTAATTGAGTACCAAATGGAGGCCTTCTTGGGTTTAAAATCATTTTAGCAGATCTTGATTCGAACTGTACTTTCCTTATTTGCAAAGCATTCAATCAAGTTACAAGAAATCCAGTCCGTGCTGTGTAGTGTGAATCCATCTATTTGTCTCTACTTTGTGATGCCTCATGCCTGTAATTAAGTTTTCATGTAAATCATGTATTTTGTATAATTCTGTACAATTTGTTTGTGTTATGTATGCCACATCTACTGTAGAACAGAATTTCCTCCTTGAGGACAAATAAACTATCTAATCTAGACAATTACTATGGGCCATGCATCTTTGAATTAGATGTCACAGTAAAATATTTCCACATGTTCCTGCAGAGGGTTATAGACAATGACAGTGTTCACTGTTCAATCACCTTACTCAGACAAATATTTATACGTAGTGCAATTTAGTCAGCTAACAAGTAAAATGTATTTGACTAATGAAACTAAATGAAACAAATATGCAAATTATATTGAGTTAAACATAGCTTTGAACAGCTCACATTAGCATGGACGGTATGAAATGATGCCAAGGAAAAGCTTACTAATAATTTCCATCGTCATTTACCATTTAAAATTAAACTTTTAACCACAATAAAATGGCTACCAGTGAGCCAACACTGCTTATATAAATAACATTAATATTTAACAGATTAGCTACCTATTTCAGGTCTGTTAATAAGGTAATATCCAGTCAATTCAGCTGTGAGAGAAATAAAAGGTGTGAAAGATAGCGTATCACATTAGTCTAAGTTAGTCTAATGATTAGACTAACGTTTTAAATTGATTGATAATTTAATTTATCAACCTACATGTATAGAGCATTGCAGTCCCGTCCCCTTTCAGACCAACGAGGGCATTCATTTTTCCATAGACGTTTCAAAAAGTATTTATTTAAAAACCTTTAAAGCCTCGGACAAAGCCAACTCGGATGATGACAAATCATGACAATAAACAAAATATTTGGGCCGGACAAATAATTAGAAAGTGTCTTTTTTTCTTCTTTCTAATAAAAAAAAGTTTATTGTCACGATTTGTCATCATCCGAGTTGACTTTGTCCAAAGCTTAAAGGTCTTTAAAGGTCTAATAAAAATACTTTCTGCTAGATCTATGGGAAAATGTAATTCTCTTCCGGTGCCCTCAAAGGGGGCGGTACTACGACGCTCTATACAGACAAGTCTTTGATACAGACTCTGTCAAACACTACAAGGTTTACAACACATTTACCACTGAAAGATATTCATTTGTGCTATGGTAAAACTATTGCCAAGATTGGCCTCCTAACAACTTTTAAGATAGCTTCAGTCAACTAAGAGCATTTTCATAATGTTAATAAATATTTCTGTAAGTTAATACTGAAGTATAAAACTGTTAAATACTGCATTTCTTAAATATCAAAAAATAAGGAGAGAATATGATGTTATTGGATAATAACATCATATCCTGTGTTTGTAAAACAAACTGCAATATCCCACAAATCTGGGATAAAGTCCTAAACCAAATATTTGTAGATTCTCCACTCCTACGTATACACATACAGTATAAGATACAATTACATCTTTCTTGCATTGTTCAGAAATTTAGAAGCTTTAAATTGGTCGCATGAGGTCGGAGGCAGACATGTAGGCAGCTGCAGCAGCCACAGTGATTTTCTTCTCAATGTGCTTGGTTGTCAGAAACACAAGTTTTACATACAGTTACTTGACATTTCATGTCATGTTATGTCATGTCATACCATGTCATACCTTCCCCCTCCCTGTGGCCTTTGCCGTGGCCTTTGCCATGGCCATGCGTTCTGACAAATTTTTGTGAACTCCTTTTTGCGACACCTTCACATGGATAAAGAGAGAAGCAGGGGACAGGGGGAAGCCGTCTGCCTTCAATAAGTGCACATGACGGTAACCTGAGGAAAGAGAGAACATCACAAACATTTAAATGCTTCAATATATATGTATTATATTTGATATATTCTGCTTTTATTTGGATAGTACAGTTGAGACAGGCAGCAGAGTTTGTCTGGCTCGGGAATCAAACCTGCGACTCTCATTAGAGCCTACTGTATATGGGTCCTATCTTACGCGCCGCCTTACCCCTTATGCCTGGACCTTTTTGGCGTTTTTTACTATTTTGAATATTAGATATGTGATATGCACCTCTATATATATATATATATATATATATTATATATATAGCAGGGGACTGTTTACCTGTCCGTAGGCTTGTGAGAGGTAGGGTGAACTGGCCCACAAAGTCATTCTTGGCAGTATGGTCATGGTCCTCGACTACAAACCGCACCAGGGCCAGTTCAGGAACTTGCAGCTGGAAGCTTAGAGTGCAGTCCCACCGGGGATTAAAACCTATAGAGGGCATAAGAGAGCTATAATGGGAAAAAATAAAGAAATACACACACACAAAACTAGCACTCAGCATGTATCAACAAAGTGTACTGGCTCTAGACTTTGAAGTGAACTGAAATCAGGCTAGCAAGTTCAGTGTTCTATTTTAAATTAATTCACAAAAGTTTTATAGACTTGCTTTTACTACTTGATGATTATAAGTTATAATTTTTCTTATTTTCTTATTATGCTTCATTGACTCTTGTATCCTCTTATGCCCTTCTATTGTTTCTCGCACATTTTTATTTTTGAGGGGTGCTAGCGCCTCCTATGTCCAGTTTTGAGGTGTTTGTCCTAACACAGACATTAAATGCCATTGATAATGAATGGCCAGTTTTGAGTGTTTGTGTAAACACAAACATTGCATAAACACAAACATTGAAGACGATGGTGAGGACGCAAATTATAATTGTATATTTTTATACAAACGAACAAAATAGAAGCAAAAATAGGAAATCTGATGAAAATTGCTGATCTACAAGCTCTACAAGCAATATTTTCTCTATGGGATGTACCACAATGTATAGGGTTTAAGTGGTTAAGGTTCAGAATTAGTTTTGAATCACAAGGCATAATGTTAATATAGTATGTGTAAAAGATTATGGCACTATTACCATAATGAAATGGTCAAGTTACCATTGTTGTCAATACGGTGAGTTTTGTCTCTTAAATTATCAATCCCCACTCCATGAATTTCCACCCACACTTGTGGGTCCACAATGGAACTGGCCTTGTCCATGTTGATTTTTGGCAGCTGCTGTGCAGATAATATCTGAAAGTAAAATCAATCAAGTCAGTCTCTAGTCAAACATGCGTAATACATTTTTGAGTGGTGCAACCACTCCAAGGAACAGCAATGTCCGTGTCCTATGTGACTACCTATGTGACTATGAGCACCAGTGGTGGTGGGGGGGGGGGGGGGGGGGGAGTTGCACCACTCAGTTCACACGGGTGTGATTTTTTCAATATTCTTAGTGAGTGCCGTTGCTGCTCACCCGTATAGTCAGCTGAGTGGGGACGTGTCCAGGACCTCCCCCTGTGATCTCTGGGTTAAAGTTGGAAGTTGGGCTGCGGAGGAAGCTTGGTTTGAGGATGTATCCACAGCGACCGTTTGGAAGGAAACGGCCCTGGTTCAGGTCCATTTGCTCCCCAGGCGTCTGAAAGTTCAGGGCCACTATACAGCACACAGGGGAATGGAAGAGAAAACAACAAAAACAATCATTTTCAACAAAATAAATATTACATTTTAGCACAGTGATTCTCAAAGTTGGTGCCAGGGATCCCCAACGGTCGTTGACGGGGGTCCAGTTTATATAGCATCATAAAAAGAGGAGGTGGGACCCTGCTGCTGTAACCTGGCATGAACTTGATCCAGCCAATTAATTGTCTGGAAGAGTATAATACATGATTTTTGTTGGTTTGTTTTACCATTGTAGACCTGTACATACACTGAATCTGTAAATATATTGAAGAATTGTGAATAATTTTGAAAACATTATGGGGGCTCCTTGACTTGAAGAAGTATGAGATTCTTGAGAACCACCGTTTTTAGCATTACTGTATGCGCCAATGAAAGAGTCAGTAGATGCGAGTGACATCAGTGTTAGTTGTCATAACATTAGTGTCAAGTATGTGATGTTTACTCTCAACAAGCGCCCAGGAGAATTACTGTAGTAGAATACGTGTTTACTGTTGTCTTTATCCTTTTGGGACACCCAGACAACCATACTGTAACTGTTTTGTTTTTGAGTGGTGCAACCACTCCTACAACCAGCTTGCAATGTCCTCGTACCTGTTTGTTTGTTTGTTTGTTTGTGTGTGTGTGTGTGTCTGTGTAAGCATGAGTATGTGACTTAATAATAGCAGTAGGGGGCGCCAGAAACAGTGAGAGAGAGTGAGAGAGAGAGAGAGAGAGAGAGAGGGGGGGGGGGGGGGGGGGGAATTGCACCACTCAGTTCACACGTGTGTGATTTTTAATTAATAAAGTGATAATGGCTGCTAGCTCTAGTGTCCCTACAGTACATCTCTATACTGCAGTACTCACCCATCTGGCAGCCACCATTCCACATTTCCTGGGGGTCATAGTTGGAGGACTGAAGACGCTGTCCAGAGGGGTAGATCCGGCTCAGCTGCCTGCTGTTGTGTCTGACAAACAGCTTTCCTGCAAAAATGAAGAATAAAACAAAGAAAACTTAAAAATAAATGTGAATAAATTACTACATGAAAGTATACAATGTTTTACCCAAACCAACCAGTGTTCGGACAAACCTTCAGGCACCGATGCCTGAAGAAGGTCTAATGACCCAAATGTTGCCTAAATAAAGGTGTCCTTTAAGTATAGACGGTGTGGAGGTAATTTTCCTACTCTCATGAAGTGTGGGTCATGACCGAAAGAATAAGGTCGCGGATACAAGTAGCAGAAATTAGTTTTCTCAGACGGGTGGCTGGCATCTCCCTTAGAGATATTGCGAGAAGTTCAGTCACACAAGAGAGACTCAGAATAGAATCGCTGCTTCTTTGCTTGGAAAGCTTAGGTGGTTCAGGCATCTGGTAAGGATCGACTCAAGGCAAGTGTCTCCCTAGGGAGGTCCCCAGGCAGACCAAGGATCAGATGGAGGGAACATATCTCCAAAATGGTCCGGGAACGCCTCGGGATCCCCCAGATCCCCCAGATCCGCAACCCGACTACGGATAAGCGGTTGAAGATGGATGGATGGATCTATATTTATGATCACTGCCTAGTGCCTATGCACCCATCTCTGAGCTGATCAGGTGTGCATAAATTCTGTTGTTACCCAACCCAATGTTACAAATTTATAAAACACTTAAGGTCAAGATAATATTATTTCAAACCTTCACCTGAGTCTTTGATGTGTTTAAGGGCATCGTTTTCTGAGAAGGAGGACATGTCGCTTGGTGTTTTTTCAGATAATTTATCAAACCCACGGAAGGGGACACTCCTGCAGTACACCACCAATGCTGACAGCTCTTCACTCAGCTTAGAGCAGACCACCTATGTAGGGCAAACAACGCAATTAAGGTGTAGTCATAACACACAGAATCCAAATAATATCCCTGTGATCCTAGAATGATTGTGTACAGTAAGCGATGCTGTTGAAAGAAATGGAGTAGATAAGAGCTGAAGTGAGCAGTAGATTGATTTTAAACACCACTTTTCAAAACGTTGCATAGCACCAAATCATTTCATGTTCTTAACATATTTATTCCAAATGTGTTCATATAGCATAGACAGCTATGAAATGAAATTGAAATTGACTAAACGAACGAACCTTGGGAGCATCCTTCTTGGGTGTATTCTTATTGCTGCTTAGTAACTCGTCATCAGAACTGGAGGAAAAGCTACAAGTACTGTTCGTTTTACCTAGCTGGCCCAGGTGAGGCGTTGCCTTCTTCCCTTTCACCAGAATACGGCCCCGCAACTCCTGCAAAAGAAGAGCCAAAGGAAACAGTGTAAGCGGTGTGGCACTGACTTGTCCACATGGAAGCCATGTAGTGTATGGTGGGTAGAGAAGGCCATGAAGGCCATGGGTCACGTGTTCTACCTCGGGAGAGGGCAGTTGGGTCAGTGGCTGGTCACTGAGGGGCTTGGTGAGCAGCTTGCTGCCCAGGATGGTGCACAGGTGTTTGGCCATGACAGCCTGCTGCTCTACAGAACAGTGGTTCTCCACGGACAGAGTCAGAGGGTATGGAGAGGCCTGGGATGAGACGTAACAAATCATTAAAGTGCAGGCAGACCACAAAATATAAACAGAGGACCTCAGTCTGTAACGCCACCATGTCAAAGTCACAATGCGCCTGGGCTGCATCAGAGAAGATAAAGGTTACAGTAGTAAAGTCTGCAAGAGGGAACAAGTCAAGAATCTAGATTTCGATCTGGAAGATCACTGTGCATAGTGTAAAAAGTACAAAAAACCTTAGGTTACACCAAAAAATGATTAGAAAAAAAAGAAAAGAAAAAAGACCAATGGGAATAGTTGTTGATTTTACATATTTGTTTACTTTTTATATTTGTATGATTTTCTCACCTTAAAAGCATACTGGTTGATGGTTTCAATGACCTCTTTGAAAGGCACCTTGGACGTAAGAGTGCGCCCATGGTATATGACAGGCTCTCCTTTATCTCCATCCCAGCAGTCCAGTTCCACACAGCGACACCCCTGATTCAGAGCCCTGGCATCGTCAGAGACAGAAAGCAGTATACTTACTGTAATCTATCAAAGCAGGGATATCACACTGCAGGATGTGGTTTCACCACAGTTCAAATCTAAATTCATAAAAATTGCTATTTTCTTCTTTTTCTTTTTTTAAAGTCAAGTCTCTTTAAATCTGCTCTAATTTCAACCCAGCGTCCCTTTGGTCACGTCATAAAAAGGCATACAAGACATTTGAAGAAATATTGTGCTTTTAGATATTTTTAAATAGCGCTTAAGTAGTTAAAATATTGACCTGATGTAAGGCTCTGTGCTGCTGGCACTGGTGACTTGGTCCTTGGTAAGGTAGGTATTGTGAGAGGAGGAGATGAAATAGTGCGCCATGGGTTGGGTCATATCTTGGTAGACGCGGGAGTGTTTGGGGTCAAACACATCATTTTCCAGAGACAGCATGTACATTGTGAAACCATTCTGGGTCATGAACTGGTTCTTCTGAGCTGCAATGTGTTACAGAGCATGTTCATTTTCATTACCTATTTTCGATGAAGGGAATCAAAGCATGAACGACACTGAACGACAACATATATCGCAGACAGTGAATTTGTCTACTGTATATCTTTTTGAACTGCTGTAGACGAGAACCCGTGCAATATAAGACACGGTAGACACACTTAATTCTATTTTAACAGGGATTAGACTAATCACAGTCTTGGGAAGTTAAGCTTTTAGTGAGTGTTTCTTGGTGCATGCTTTAGTGTTTTTACCCCAGTCATTGAGCTCATAGGTGCGTATGAGGCTTAAGGCATGGTCCAATGACGGGTCCTCCCCTTGGTCTCCCAGGAAGTCACGGAGCTCAGCAGTGGAGAGGACACAGCCATTGCCTGAGTAATGTCTGAACACGGAGTCCAGCTCTGGCCGCCTCAAAAGCTCCCTGCAGAACTCCTCAATCTCTGTGGGGTGCAGCCGCCCGTCACACGAACGGTCACATTTCTAGGATACAGATGATAGCAATGAAAGACATTATTTATTTCGAAGAGATACAAGATTGATGTAAAATGGAAGAATAGAGACACAGGGAGATGGTCTATTGCCCTTTTACTATGGTTGGACCTTGTGATCTGCTGTTGTTTTGGGAGTGCATCAAATTCCCAGGGTAGAGGGCACCTATATATAATTTAAACCAACCCAAGCATAGTTACCGTACATAAAACAGATATCATACACTGCAGGCTGCAGCAGGGATCACATTGGAAGGGAACATGAAAGCAACAATCTAACAATAATGAAGGCCTGAGACATAATATACATAGCTGGTAATCCTCCAAAATAAAGTCATTAACTGTGTTTGAGAGGCAGGGTAGATACTTGGAGGATTGGCTTAGTAACTGAACACTTATTCCACACCCCATGCAATCTTCATCACCCTAACAAGCAAAATATCACCACCACCACCACCCCCTGGATTTAAAGACTGATTTATATTTAGTCACAATAGAGCACCGAAGTCTGACGTCACTTTCAGTAGAGGGCGTCAGTCCCCAGGTTCATGTATTTGTTTAGTTGCATTGAAATCACCATAGGAGGAGTTTTAGATTGATTCATATAAGAACTGTGTTTGAAAAATAAACATGTCATCCCGGCCGCTTCACTCACATGGATATGAAGAATCAACTGACTGAGAGAAAACGCTAATGTTACTGCTGCTGAATTAGTTAGATTTTCGCTAGAAGCAGACTGTATCATATATGAGTGACTGACTGTTGCAAACGATACAGAGACACCTCCCTGACAATAACGCCGAGACAGCTTGTTTATTTTTGGACCACAACGCTTATAGTAGACGATATTAAGATCACCCCATGTTATTCTCCATAGAGAAACTACTTCCGTGAACCAGGGGAATCGTCGGGATGAGCGAGTTACGTCAGGACTTCGGTGCTCTATTGTGTCTTGCACAGAAAAGAGACAATCTACAAGCTCACGTGACGTCTCCATGACATGTTGTGAGATCTGCTATTTTCAATGCACGAGAAAGGTGCGGCAACTAAGTATAAATCAGACTTAAGTCTTAACTCTCTCTTCCACCCTAATACTCACCTGTTATTAAAGGTGCAGCAAGTTATATGTTTTTAAAATAAGTAAAGCTCTATATTGTGATAATAATCATTGCATCAATATTCTGATAGTGTTCTATATTATAGAGATATTTAACATATCACTTACAGCACCTTTAAACATATACTGAACATGATTATGTACCCCTATAACCCTTACCCTTAATGTATCACAAGATTATGTAACGCTATGTATCATAGATGCAAAATAACCCCTACATAATTCATTTAAACCTGACCTTGAATAATGAGCGTGCATACTGCTCATTCAGTTCAATATTGATCATTTGCAGCAGTCGTTTGACTTCATCATAGCTCATCTTCCCGTCCTGATTCTCATCCGCTCGTCTCAGGTAGCCACGGATCCAAGTGTCAATGGTTAAGGAATAGAACATGACTACATACATAGCTATGGCAGTATGTGGATTCACAGTGGGCTACTTAAGTAATATTCATTTCACACTCATTGTTGAACACTTTGATGTCTAATAACAATGAACCATATCTATGACAGAGTTAATAGAACAGTGACACTTTTTAGTTAGGTGGCCCCGACATTTGTGTATACTGTAGATAATGATCAGATTACAACTCTCATATACTCCTGGGCATGACCTAATGCCCTACTGATCCATGTGTTCTCATCTAGAAAAAAAAATCAACAGAAGGGTGAGATAAATTCGTAAGACTCTACTACACTGCAGAGCAGGGGTGCCCACACTTTGTTTTGACTTGAGAGCTACTTTCAAAATGACCAGTGAACAAGATCTACCCGCCGAAAAAAGAATATTAAACCATTGCTGAAAATAGTTTAAAAATGGAATATCGGAGCTACAAATGTAGGAAATGTAGGAAATAGAGGGGGAGAAATGGAATAGGTAGGGTTTATTGTATTTAATCTGTAATGCTACTGACATTTGTGGACAGCAACACTCTTGAAAACAAAATATTGCATTGTGGATTTGAACTGACAGGCCCTTTTTGATGTCAATCAATCAAGTCACCTTAATTCAAGTGGCAGATGCCACTTTTTTTTATACTTTTTTTTGTCATGTGATGTGATCTACCTGCACAGCCCTTGTGATCTACTGATAGATCGCGATCTACAGTACCTTTTGGGCACCCCTGTTGTAGAGTATGTCTACTCTCGCGGCAACAACTGAGTAGTGGGTACCAGGGATTATAATATTGACAAGGATATTCAGACTATATTTAGACGGTGTTTTCTTGCAAGTCATTACTGCACATGGAAACTATGGACGTGGGATTGTACGTGCGTTACAAGTGTTGTGCAACATGGGCATTGGAGCGAAGAAGGATATTGATCCAGTTTCTCCTTCTGGCTCATGTTGGCCACACGTTCCTTCAAGGTCCGGATTCCTCGGACCCAGTGGCGAGCTTCGTCCTCGCTGGAGCACTGCAGGTCCAGGCTCTTCCGGGCACCCCGGAACACCACCGTGAAGCAGTGGCTCTCCGGTATGGACCCGACCAGCTTCCGTAGAGCCTCCGACTGGCATCCCTCACGCACACACTCCACCTCCGCCACTGAGACTGCATGGGGGAGGGCACGGAGAGGGAGAGACAGTCAATGTAGATATAGGTACAACAGGGACAAATAAACACACACACAGCAGGAGAGAGGCGGTTATAAGTGTGTCACTGTTGCTGAGTAAACAGAGCTTTGGCTGGACACTGGCACAGCTTTAAAAGCCCATGGAGATCAATGGAGATCTGTCGTAACTAAAAGGCACGGGGTCAAGTGTTTTCTGGAACCATAAAGTCTCTGTTGAATTAAGGATGGCATGGCAGTGCCGAGCACAAGTACACACATGATACATGACCTGCATAGGCCTGAGCAATGAGAAATGTGCCTGATATACATGCCACACAGCAGGATAATTTTAACCTGCAACTCTATGACACTGGATGTTTGGTTGAAAGCCATGCTCTCTCTCTCTCTCTCTCTCTCTCTCTGCAGAGCAGAGCAGAAGAATTATAGCACCACCTCATGGGCCAATTTGCACAACATTTTATACAACATTGTATACACCACTGAGTGTATCCGTTTTTAACTCAGATGAGAATGTACAAATGTACGACATCCATAATGTCTCAGACTTAGATTAACACTGAGGATTTTATTGTGTACTGTAACTGTGTGAAAAACGTCATTCAGTGTGGAGGAGTTTGTTTATCTCTGAAGAGACTTCACACAAACGGGCAATACAGTGTCTCTCCAGACAATTGTCTCATTCATTCTCTTGCTGGAGGCTATGAAAGCCCTTGCCATCCACCTCCTCAAAATTGCTGATACATTCCTTCGCCTTGGTTGTCTCGACTACGACATTAACATGTATGTGTGTGAGTGTGTGTGTGTGTGTGTGTGTGTGTGTGTGTGTGTGTGTGTGTGTGTGTGTGTGTGTGTGTGTGTGTGTGTGTGTGTGTGTGTGTGTGTGCGTGTGCGCGTGCGTGTGTGCCACCGCCACGTGTTGACTGTCGACTGACAGCCAAACTTTCAAGTGCTGCATTCCATGTCACGTCCCTCAGTGTAGATCAGGGCACAATAGTGAGCTACTGCCAGGTGCCAGATCTCACATTCCCACTGGTCCTGCAGGACTGCCTTAAACAGAGCATAGTGGCACCAGGCCAAACTACAAACTATCGACATGCACGCACACACACTGTACACAGAATTGTACATGTATACGTAAGATCTGCGGTGTTAATTTAACCACATTAATCCAGGCATCCATATTTTGGGCATGCCTTCATAGGCGAAAATAGCTGAAGTACAAGATCACAACTACCTCGCGATGTGACGTGTTGTGAGCTTGTAGATTGGCTATAGATTTGCTGTTTCCCGTACGAGTAGTACCACAAAGTGACACAGTGGTCAACTGAGACTGAGAGTGTGCGTCAAATGTTTTCACTCTCAATTAAATGAACACAGAGGATTTTACCGTGTATGCAACTATATGCATGCCGTGCACACACGCCCATATGCAGACTATGCACACACACAAATGTGCATAAGCATATGCACACAAATATATACAGTGCATAGTGCATATACACACAATCTTGCCTGCATTGGACAGAATGGACAACCAAGTAACCTCTGTAACGTGGTTATGTTGTCTATGTGATATATAGTGGCCACTCTGCCCCGGCCCTGTGAGTTGTCAACATTGTACGGTGTCACTGTGCACTTCTGAGTGTTACAACACGCCACAACGCCGCTGTTCTCCCTATTTTTGGCACAGTGCGTTCACGGCTGCATTTACCACCAACCCTCAATGACCGACTGCCCTCTCACCCCATGCTACGCAATACCCATCCCCCGAGAGCCGTGGGTTAAAGGTGTACAGTACACAGTGAAACCCTCAGGGTTTCACTGTGTAGCACGACACACATTCCTTGATCAGCAATAGCAATGCTGCCAAGAAGATTACATGGATGTAGCAGAGGTGTCATGCACAGGGAACTATTCAAAGAGACAAGAGGGCAGGAGATACTGAGAGAGAGAACCTATAGGGTAGGGAGAGAGAGAGAGAGAGAGAGAGAGAGAGAGAGAGAGAGAGGAAGCGAGAGGAAGCGAGAGAGAGAGAGAGAGAGAGAGAGAGAGAGAGAGAGAGGAAGCGAGAGAGAGAGAGGGAGAGAGAGAGGGGGGAGAGAGAGAGGAAGCGAGAGAGAGAGAGAGAGAGAGGGGGGGGGGAGGAAGAGAGAGACAAAAAGATTAGTCCTTACTCGTTCTGATATATTTCAACTTGTATAATATATTTGCGTGTGTTTTTGTAATGAATAAAAAGAGCAGTATAACATGAAAGTATTCTTACAAATGCATATAGGGAAACGTTTTCATGGAAACATTTACACTTATTAGCCCACAGACCCCGATTTGAAAAGTATCAAGGACCCCCAGTTTGACATGCACCACAGAAAGTATGGACAGTCGCACAGGTACTCCCAGATATATTTGGTAAGTCGCACGGATCCAATTGCAGGTGCATTTGCGTCCAAAATGGTGTCAATTTTGAGCTTTGGCTTGAGAGAACTCATGGCTTTTTCAACCTGTGATGTTGTGAGCTTGTAGATTAGCTGTTTTCGCCGGAGCGTGCGCTGTAGCCACTTCACGCTGAGTGTGTGTGTGTGTTGGGGGGTGGGAGAGGGAAGACAGTTGTATCTTGTGTTGTGTTTAGCCGCGCGAACTGAAGACGGTTTCATCCCCACTGCACTTGGCCAGGCGTACACACATGCATGCACACACACACGCTACACAGAAAATGTGCGCTTGTCCACGTGTGTGCACACACACAGAGTACACACGCACTGACACACACACGCGCGCGCACAGCGAAAGTAGTTTGCACGCACGCACACACACACACACACACACACACACACACACACACACAGAGCAGGTTGAAAAGGCCCTCAGCTCTGAACTCGGTAGAATCTGCACCTGGCTCGCTGATAACAAACTATCTTTACACCTGGGAGAAACTGAATCCATTCTCTTTGGATCTTATAGTAATCTCAGCAAGGCAAATTGCTTCTTGGTAGAGTGGGTGAAAATGTTATCACACGTAAAGATGAAATTCAAATTACCAACCTAGGTTCCATCCTGGAGGCTAATCTTTCCGGTGATAAAATGGCCACCAACGTAACCAAAAAAGTCAACCAAAGAACAAGATTCCTTTACAGGATCTACTCACTGGTCAACAAAAACACCTTGAAGACCTTAATAGGAGCCCTCGTACAAGGTTTCTTTGACTATGCATGCACCTCTTGGTACCACAGCACCTCAAAGGCCTTTAAAACTAGGCTCCAGACTTCCCAAAACAAACTGGTCAGGCTCCTACTTGGCCTCACCCCCCGAACCCACCTCACCCCTGCCCACTTTGACAGGCTGGAATGGCTTAGGATCGACGACAGAGTACAGCATCTTGCAATGTGTCTGGTCCACAAGATTCGATACACCACCAAGATACCCATGTACCTGTCTAGATACTTCCTTAATGTTAACGAATGTCCACACCCACAACACCAGAGGAAGTGCAACGAACCATATACAACCCAGATTCGGCACAAACAAGGGACTAAATTATTTTCGCTCCTATGCCACCAAAATGTGGAACACCCTACCAACAGTCATTAAGACATGCGAATCCCTTGACTCCTTCAAAACCGTTCTCAAAGGGCACCTATACGGACAGCTGCAATTCGAAACTGGCCCCCGTAAAATCTGAATTCCCCCGTGGGCTTTTGATGTCGGAAGTGGTGGAAGTCAACATGTGAAAGCAGCAGTGGATCCAGCGTGATGCATCAACATAAGATAAGCAAGGGGGCGGGCGTCAGCGTGTGTGTGTGTGCAGATAGGCGGTGGGCCAGGTGCAATATTGTATAGGCCACTGTTTGTTGTGTTGCGGTGGGAGCAGAGGAAGCTTGACAGTTCGGTAACACCGAGAACAGTGGCCTGTTCTCATTCCAACCTTGAAACTGACATTTAGAACCAATAGTTTAATTGAATAATCGAGAAGCAAGTTTTGTTTTTCATATAGCAATGAATTGACTCAAAAACATTCTAATTTATTGTGTTAAAACTAAGCAACTAGATTGACTTAGCCCTACATTATACTATGTTGTACAACGATGGATTAAAACACACACACACACACACACACACACACACACACACACACACACAATATGCACGCATGCACACTTATCACAAGACTGAGTTGTGAAATGGCTGGTCAGCTGATTTAGCAAAACATAAAGTAAAAATCGTATTTTGCAGAGGAGGAGAAAAGGGGGAGGTGTAAAAGGTCAAAACCCGACAATAATAACTATGTTCCCACACGTTAATGAGCCAATACTGTATATGGAGGATTACAGACAGACATCATGTGACATCATTAGGGAGCTGCTGTGACTGTGGATTTCCCTTTCTGATCTATCCTTTACACTTTACAGAGATTGTGTCAGGGATAAGGCATGCAGCATACTGTAGGCTACAGTCTACCTGACTATGACTAATCACACTTACAGTAAAGAATCTGTCTCTCACATGTTCCTCAGACCTGAAGCTAACCCTGTAATGTATTCAGATATATTACAAATGATCAACTATAGTTACTTTACTTACAATAGACCCAAACACTGATCAGAATTAGGTTATACATTATATGGTCCAACCAGATATAGCTGCTGCACATGCTGCTTAACACACAGAGGGAAAAGAAGAGAAAAAAAAAATATATATAGCACATTGTTGACATACTATTACTTGACACTACTAGACACACACACACACACACACACACACACACACACACACACACACGTCTCACTTGCTGAAGAGGGTTTCTCCTTGCAACAATCCCTAAGTCAACACAACAAACAATGAGTGCACTGCACTTGAATAGACTAAAATAGGGAGTGTTGCTGGTGGAGTATTTCTATAGAGTTCTTCTATATTAGCCTACTTTTCCTTCGGCGTACTACTAACTTTCATCTTTCATCGTGAAAAGTATACACAACATGACCACCCTCGGTTAGGGCAAGGTGTTGTCGAACGCCGTTTCCTTCCCTGAAACTCACTCACTCAAAATATGATCCCAAAACAAACATCTTGGTCCACGCCTTTCCTCTTCCCCTTTCTTGGCCTCGCTCCCTCCCGTCTGTCCACCTAATATGACCCCTCCTTGCTCCAGCCAGGGCTACTCACAGGTCTGCTGGTCTTTGGCCTTGCGTGTGTACTTGGTAGATTCACACCACACTGTGACCCCGTCATCCAGCAGCTTCAGGGTCCGGCTCTTCTGCCATCTGGAGCGTATCTTCGTCATGTAGGAGCCCTTCATCATCGTATGTATGTCCTCATTATCCAGCACCCCTGGAACGTACACACACACACACACACACACACACACACACACACACACACACACACACACACACACACACACACGGTCATATGATAAGACAGGATAAGATTAACCATTACGATCCCCGCAAGGGAAATTCATGAACAGTATAGTAAGCTGTAACCCAAGATTAGAGAGATAATAAAGATCAAAATGAAAATAAAATAAAGTAAAAATAATTTGATTTAACTATAAAATAATTTGATTTAACTACGGTATTTAACTATGAGAATTTATTTTAAAAATATTTTAAAATAAATAATCACACCTGTGTAATAATAATCATCATCCAGTGATGGTCTTTAAGATGGGTCCCATGGACATTTTCCCACTTCTACTACTACGGTAGAAGTCATATTTTGACATTTTTACAAATTGCAGCATTTACCTCCATGTAATCTAGTATGGTTATAAAATGGTTATATTCATGTATAAAATATATCTGAAAGAAATAAACACAATTCTAAATGCAAACAACAGTGCAAAGTATATGCAAACATAAAGTAAATTAAATAGCACCAAATTACAGTACAGTGCTGAGTACAGTAGTGTGTCCATGGGACCCCCAGAAAGGTCCACAGATGGGTCCATTATCAATTATCTGCGTTTTGGGATGGAAATTGCACCCTATTAGCATCACTGACTTCATGATGTAACATGTTGATTCAGCCTCAGACACATGACATAATTCTCCATTCATTGTCAATGGGCATTTAATGTTTGTGTAAAATGAAAATCTACACTAATGGCTGAATATAGGAGAGGCTAGTGCCCCTCAAAAATAAGTATATTTACAGTCTGACACACTGCTTGACACTCAGCAGTCCCTGCGACATACTAGGGTCATGTCCAGGGGGTGTACTTGTACATCAAGCTGCCTCACGCTACAGAAACAGGAGATAGGCTCCTGCCCTATGGGTCTCATGGCTCGGCAAGGCTACTACTTACTACTCTCGTCTAACTATAAAGGCTCTAGATTTTCGGTGGTTAGGTGACCACCAAACTACAACATGATGTCACGAGCCGCGGTGAAGAGCAAACCACCGCCACCGCTCCAGCCCTTCTCTCTGTTTTTACTCACCACCGCTCAACGTTATTTCAGGTCCGGTGGTCAGCTCACCAACCGGAGCGGTGGTCACCTCACCACCGAAAATCCAGACAATGAATAGGCCTTAAATCTCAAGTAATGTGAGATTTAGCCTTCTAAATCCTGAGCTAACTTTTCTGATTATATTCTACATACTGTAGCAACAACAAACCAAAAGGTGTTCCCGCATTGAAAGGTATAGTTACATATAGGGGTCCCTGTCTAAATGGGTTAACATATACTTATTTATTGCTATATCAATAAATATAAGTATAAATGTACAATCTATTCTATATGAATGTATATGTATGTATGTATGTTTAGCCAGCACGCACACGCACACACACACACACTTTTCCTATGGAAATAACGATATGATGGGAACTATGCATGAAATTAATTTCACACACCTTTTTACTTCTGTAAATCTGTGATGTAACAAACACTAAGTTGGAAAATTTACCTTTAAATTAAATTATATTTCTAGTGTGTTGATAACACATTTCCTTCACAAGAATGGATTTTAAAGCATAATGCCAAGACAACTGTGTGTTCATAGCTGATCCCTCCGAAGGCATTGGTCTGCAATGTTATGGTTACCTAATGGACACAAAGTGAATGTTTACATGCACATTTGTGTGACTCTTGGTCCAGTGTGCAAATAGAAGCAAACTAGCAAAGTACGGTAGGTCCTTAGCAACCCATTGGTGTGAACTAAACAGTTTTGTGTCTATAGAAACCTCCCCCCTTTAAATTGAGAAAACTGTGTTTAGTACTTACAGACTAAACTGCAATAAAAATGCAATTTACTTGCGATTCATCTAAATGGATTTGACTCACTGGATTTAATTTTCTTAATAGAAAGATCATTATTTACTTTAGAACTTAACATGGTGTTAGAATCTGTTATTCTAATATTTGTTGCTAATATATTGATATCAAATATTGTTAAAATATAACCAGCTTGTGAGCTTAAGTACATCAGCTATTTAGCCATGCGACATCGTCATACAAGTTGATACGACTAAGTATAAATTAGGCTTGATTCGTCTTGATTCAAATTGCCACGGCCACATATTTTACCAAGTTCCAAGCTACATGACAAGCTGTTCAACGCCCCTCCCCCTCAAGTAGAAACCAACTGGGAGCAGCCATGTATTTTATTTCTCTCCTTCATCCCAGGGTGAAAAACAAAAGATTTCCCCCCTTCAGCCCTCCACCAAAACAACCCTGTTTTCCACACGGTCACCAAGCTGTGTAACAAGACATTCCCACAGGCAGAGCACAAGGACCTCATTAACAGCAGGTCAGTGACCATGCTGCTCAAACTGCCTAACTGCCTCTCTGTTTGAACCCGCCGCTTATTTTATCATCACGTCCATAACCTCAACTTTGCTTTTCTCTGTCTGTCTTAGAGTCTTCTTACACTGTTTATCTGCCAAATGCAGCAACTGAAATAACGATTGCCCAAAATCACTGCCAATGCACTGTTCCAGAAACATTTCACCTTGACAACACCACGTACCAAAAGAAATGCTGTGTGCCCTACTGCCTGTGCCTGTTTAGGCTTCTTTCTTTACAGTTCTGTAATTAAGTACGTATAAGAAGAATGGGAATTATTCTTAAAGCCCAAGAGCTGAGCCTCTTTTTTCCCCGCAGTGAGCTGCAACGAATTTTGTTGACATACACTTAACCAGATAGTCAAAGCATTGCATAGTGAGCTATAGCAACCATGCTGAGGAATGCAAGTATGCAACAGTAGGCTCTTGTGGTGAGAAAAGAGTGGAAAAGAATAGAACAAATTATTAAAAATTAAATAAGGTGGTGAAATGCTTTTTGAGGGCAATAACTAATATAGTGAGAAATTTCGATACAGCTGGCCTGGGCAAGCAAGAATAGAACATACAGAGATCAAGTGAGAAGTCACATACGGTGGGAACTTATAAGCAATAAACATTTAAGATCGGTCCCATGTGGTATATTTCTACAAGAATATATCAACACTGAGACCAGCAGGGATGCCCTCACCCTGTATCAAAAAGAAGATCAAAACAATCTTGACCTACTGTAACTGTGCTTGCATGTTTGCTAGACACTGAGGCCTACATACCAACATCTCATGGGGTATGGTTCAGGTTTCGCTCAACATACCCACTACCATGAGAGCAATGCGTCGATTCTACACTTATAAAGATAGAGAGTTGTTGTAGACATGATATGGGGGACTGAACAGTTTAATTTGCCCTCTGTGCTCTGTCATGCCCAAATGAGATGTCCTCAGCACGTGGTTCAATTTACTCACAGCTTAATTCGTTTACAGCCTAATTTATCACATGACCAGGTGGCTCGCTTATGTTTTGTTCCCTCGGGTTAGCCTGTGGAAAAAATACTATTCAAAATAATTTAATGTATATCCAAAGAAAATAAAAACATTTGGGCAGGTGCTGAAGAGAATGCAAAACATCCAAAAGAAACGAATCAATGGCAACGCAGGCCCTCCTCGGTCACTCACTCTTATAGGTGGTGCATTTAAAAATTATGAAGGCAGAGTGCAAACTGTTTATTCATTTATTTTGGATAATCAAAAGTGTATTTTGAAATTCAAAATTTGGGAATACAATGCAGTCTGTCTGTATCAAGTAGCATTGGCCAGATTAAATTTAAGAACAGTTTCTTGGTCCCCCTATGAATGTTGCAATATTCATGCACTCAATAATCAATATGATGTGATTATAAATACAGTTTGCATGCATATAAACACTGGTTTTACAGGAAATATCAGTGTGGAGTCAACTGACAATGGTTATAAATGAATTAATTAATTATATACACGTACATGATGTATATATGACTATTATACAAGTACACATACACTACCCAAATCAACCCAAACTTTAACCTCCATTGTGGAGGTAAACGAAGTAAACAGAGGGAGGAGTTGTTCCGATACCGATACCAGTACCGGAAAGTCTGCCAATACTGGCTAACATGCTGGTATCGGTATAGACTATAGACTCAGTATGCCAGTTTGTGACAATCCAATCCACGTAATTTATCACATGACGATGATATCATTTACAGATATATTTTGAATGCTTCAGTTGATGTTGCACATATGCACAACTGTTTTATACTCTTACTGTACTATTTACATTATATATTACTTATACAGTGGCTGCCCTTTAACAATTCTTAAAGGAACCCCCTCAAGGAAAAACATCGGTACATCTCTAGGTGAGCGGTCCTTGAGGGGGTTCTAGGAGGTCCTACAATCATAGCACTAAAGGTTTTCAAAGAGATATACCTGCCAGACGAGTAGGATACAAAGGCTGAAATTAAAGGCTTGCATTTACATTCCAATGGGTGATTCCTGCCCTCGCCTTATTGTAGATACGCCACTGGTCCTACAGCACAGTTGTTTTCTTAGGGGTCCAGTTATTAACAGTTAATAACTTTAGTAGTGATATATAACCTTGGACTCCCTGGTAAATCAAATACAGTGTCCCCTCCTGAGGTCTATGGCGACGCACATATTGAACCATTTGCGCTTATCTGACTTTTGGTAAACAAGGAGGACTAACTCCAACCTCTCAAATATATCGGTCTCATGCAACACACTGTTGTTTTAGTGTAGCCATGAGTGTTTTGTAAATCTGAGTATACTGTACTACAGGTGTTATGAACTAAAACAAAACATTGTTATGAACAATAATTTGAAGTAACACACCGAGAGAGACAGAGAGAGACACAGAGAGAGAGAGACAGACTTGACACATATTGTGGTTCAGTTTCCAGACATCTCTGAGGACATTCTGGAGACTGGCAGCTGCTGTGTGTGTGTGTGTTCAGCAATTCTCTATTTTAAGCGAGGTGCCGAGTAAAACCTGAGTGCCGAGTGTAAAAATTGACACAGAGTTAGATTAATGCCCAGAATGTTTATTATATGTTTTCAAAGTGGGGTCTGGTGACCCCCAGGTTCCTATATAATAGGCCAGCTATTTAAAAGACATTTTTGAAAATGTTGGCCCTTAATGGCACAAAATATTTCCGGATGGAGGTCCAAATGCACATCAAAAGAAAGTTTGAGAAAACACTGGTTTACTGTGTGTGGATTGAAACCATTGGGTTTTATCATGTGAAGTGATGATGAGAGGGAGTGGGCATATGGGCACTGTCACACATGATCACTTTCACTTCTCCACACCCACCCCATTTGATCTATTGTCATGGTGTTTCTGTTTCACTATAACCCATGTGGTGTGCCATTTGTGTGTGTGTCCTTTTAGCACCTTTTGTATAAATCTGTTAAACTGTTCAAGACAAGTATTCAATCAATCGATTAATCAATCAACCAATGAATCAATCAATCAACCAATGGTGTCTTTAGCTCTGTCACAACTGCCATCAAGTTATAAGAGTACAGTCAAAATACTTTCATAAAAAGAAAAACTAGAACTCAAATTATTCTAAATTTAAACAAAATTTAGGCTATAGGCCTATATGCCAAATCCTAAAACCATGCAGAGCATACAAGTAGGCGAAGTAGCCAAAGCCAAACTAGCCTACAAATGTAGCTTAAAGTTGAAAATGTCAAAAGTCTTGATCCAATAAACTTCGTTTTGTGTTGGTAAAGGTGACGTCGATGTGCACATAGTCTACCTACCGTACCACTTGCATATTGTTTTATTTAATGCTACAGTTCATACATCAGAAACCCTAACAGCCACGACTTAATAGCTATTAAAAGTTCAGAAGAACTGACCATCAAGGATTCGCATGACTGTAGTGAAATGTTAGACTAGAGGTTCGTTCTAAGTAGATGCCTTACCAAGCCTCTTGAGAGGTTCCTGTGTCTTTTCAACCAACTTCTTCTGTGAATTGGCACCGGTGGCTGGCATCTTATTGCTGCCAAGCATTATGCCTATGGGAACTCCGGCGAATTCTGTTATATCCTGCTGTAATTGTCACTGTCGGCTACTCAGACTAAAGTCTCGGCGCAGGTGTCTTCCCGCATGCACGGTCTGGTCTTGCTCCCGAGTCCCGAATCTCCCGAACTACCCCGAAGAGAGAGGGGGGAGCGCAAATGTCATTCCTCTCACTCCCTTCAACATTTCAAGTCCCTCCCGCTCCCATATATTTAAGTCAATGGTCCCTCCCCAGTCACCGCTCCGTAATACGATCCCAAAGACTTAATAAACAACCCCTTACCCCCTGCCCTTATATTTCCTCGTCAGCCAACTTAAAGCCATTAGTATCAACTTAGAACGTAGTCGTACACATAGTAGAACAACTGTCTGACGATACATCATAATCATATCGACACCCGCAGTTACAACTTCAAAAGGCAAAAATGTGTCAGATGATGATCAGATCAGATGTGTGTCATCATGTGTCAACTTATTAGAAAATGCACAATACAACTTTTTGTAAACGTTGTGTCCCCCCCCCCCCCCCCCCCCACCCGAAACCATGAAGCATATAACCAGGAAATGAAATAAGTGCATAAACCTGTTAGCTTCATTCACATGATTAGGACATTCTTTCAGAATATCTTTCCAATCAATTGTCAAGTGGCGACATCTGGTGGTTATTGAATACAACCGCAATCCTAATTAAATTACAGGTTCATGATGAACTGAGACTGAGAGGCTGCCTGTAACTAGTCTGACTGACAAATCTGAATTATTAAATATACTGCATAGCATATCTATAAATCTACGTCTGACGTTTTTACATTTTTTTTAAAGCAATCAAACATTGATTGATTGAAATTTGTATTCGCGCAGTAATGTAGATTGTTTGAATGGGTACATTTAAACGAAAGTACAGGTCAATACAAAAATTCCTATGAGGATAAAACCAGAAAGAGCACACACACTTTTCAAACATATTTCATTCATCAGAACATATAAAGACGTGTACAAATATACAATTCTATGCAAAATAAAATCATAAGAAAACAAAAAAAGAAAGAAAAACGTGTACAGTATGGCAAAAGGGGGGGTGACTAACTTTTTTACAGGGGCCAGTCTCGAATTGCAGCCGCTGATAACCGTTTTGAGAGCAGTTTTAAAGGAGTCTAGCAATTCACATTTCTTAACGGCTGTTGGCAGGGCATTCCACATTTTAGTGGCATAGGAGCGAAATTAATTTAACTCCTTGTTGGAGCCAAATATGGGTTGAACGTAGGGTTACCAGAAGATGTCCCCCTTAGCGTGCATGGGACAGTCCCTCATTTCCAAGACATTTCAGGTGTCCCACAAATTCAGACCCTGTCCCACATTGTGACTGGCAGGCAGTCAATTGCCCTAATAGTTACTCCCCTAATAATTTAGTTGGCTTTCTGTTGTCTCTTCTCCTGCAAGATGTGTTTTTAAGCCTGTTAACCCCTTATGGCCAGAGACGTAATTTGCGTATTAAATCAATAAGATAACATTAGAAATATCCACTATAGACTACAGTAGCCTACCAAGTTGGCCATATATGACCAAAATTTGCATTTTAAAACAAAATGTGCGACGCCAAGAGGGGTTCAATAACAAAATGACTGGCAATATTAGGCCTATGGTCGAATATGACATCAAGGCATTTAATAGCAACTTAGAAGTTGCTATAACGCCGTCCTGTCCCACTTGTCCCAAGAGTTCTCAACGGCTTCAAAATTAAGACCTGACCCTAACTGGGCCCCAAGTGGTCCTGCCTGAGGCCCAGCCGGGCCCGACTAATTAGCATACATTTTAGGCAGAATTTGAGAACTCTATCACAGCGTAAAAGTTAAACCCCAGTCAGCACCATCTTCATAATAGATAATTACACAGACAGAACAGAATTATTATTTTCATTATACCAAAAAAGAATGCAAATATATATATTTTTTTTTCATGGAGCCTGAGCCCCGGTCATAGCTTACATTTTAGGCCCATTCAGGCCGGGTTCGGGCATAATTTGAGAACTCTACTTGTCCAAGTTGTCCCACACAAGCGATTCTTCTGTCCCTCAAATGCAGTTTCTATCTGGTCACCCGAACGTGGTTTGTGAAACTCCCTCTGGTGTTTTGATCATGACTTCGGATGTATTTTTTACAGGTACATAGGTATCTTAGAGGTGTAGCAAATCTTGTAGAGATTTGTAGAGTTTTTGCAAGATTTGCAAGTTGCTGTACTTGCCATGTCTGCGATGAATATGAATCTAGTAACCTCTAAATCTTCATGGAGTAAGGCTAGATAGGTCCACTGTGAGGAAACATAGGCTAGGTTAAGTGAATATTTTCAATAGATATGTAACTGAATAGATAAAAGAAGAAGCAGCGCTTTGTGGGAAAACTGTAAACAGGTGCTCTTTGGAGAGGGTTTTGTAGTTTCAGGACAAGAGCTCTTTTAAAGTTCAATATCAATACCTTTGTAAAAATCAGTGGGAAAAAAATCGTGGCAAACTTAAAGAAGGTCCAAGGCAACTCTGTTCAGTTCAAGTAGAAAATCCTTTATTCCATTAATAAGCCATGGTTAAAAAACGTTGTTGACCTACGCGTTCCGGCCTAAGGCCTAAACCTTGAGGAAACGTAGGCTATTTTTAGTTTCAGGACAAGAGCTCTTTTAAATTTCAATACCTTTGTAAAAATCAGTGGAGAAAAAAATGATGGTGGTGATGAACTTAAAAAACTTAAAGGCAACTCTGTTCAGTTCACATATAAAATCCATTAAAAAGCAAGTTAAAGAGTTAAAAAACGCTGTTGACCTACGCGTTTTGACCAAGGCCTTCATCAGGGTCCACAGATATGTAACTGAGTAAGAAGGATCATTAAGGAGATGCACATTGCTCAAGTGATCTGATGCTTGTACTGCCCTATCTGTAAGGTGCAAGACATGTTTCTCCCTACAACTAGCCTGTTAGTCACATAGCCAGACAATATCAAAAGCAGATAAGTCTGGCTATGCAAGGCTACCCTACAACACCCACACCCTCTTTTCATAGTAACCTACCAAATGTGTAATTCTTCGTCTTTCACAGAAAACACACACACACACACACACACACACACACACACACACACACACACACGCCACAGGGAAAGAAATGTGGATGGGCTGTTTGTTAAGTTAATATTCTTAGTCATAGTCTTTTTTGAGTCACAATATTGTAAACATCCTCAAGTGCTTCGTTATATTTAGGTTCAGAGGTAGGCCAACATAATGTATTCGTCATCTCCTTTCACTTGCAGTAACAACCATGTTACAGGGTGAGAGATTAAGTCATGTCTGGTAATCCACTAAAGCTGTGATCTATGCAGGAACAGCACCAAATACAACTCGTTGGTTTGAGCCTGGGACCTCCAAACATGATTTCCCAATGTTTGTGGTCAGAGGGTTTCATATTAACTGGGACATGTCACCCCCTCAGTAGTTAGAGCTGTGCCTATAACCCTTACTCTAACAAAGGAAACACAAGGCTTAGGTCACTGAGACTAACATTTCCATGCAGCAATTGGGGAAATATTCACCCTTTGCACAGCCACAGATAAGGTTAATAATTTATTCACTTTAGAATTGTGTGATTTAATAATGGAAAATGCAGTCTCGTGTGCTAAAAAATCTTGTAAGGTCAGAGAGCACTACACTGGGTAGGGTATGTTTGGCCCTAACTTTGTCTAAATGCATCTGACATTGGACAGTGTCTTGCACCATCTAATTATGTCTATTATGTTATATTGTTATAACACAAAGCACTACACCACTATAAAGCTACTTATGTCAGTAAACAGATTGATTATTTTAGTCAATAGTTGTTGGCATAAAACAGTTTATATGGGCAATGAATGAACGACTAAGTCCATGTGTATAGCTATGCCATTATTTCTTGTAAAAGCAAAACATAGCTTGCTTTCTTTGAATGCCTTAAGCTATACGCCAACTGCCTGTCAAATAAGAGACAGTCTATTTCCTAGAAGCAACAGAGCTAATCGAACATTTGAAAGCAAACGTTTTACTTCTTAAGTGAAGCCATTTTCAGACTTTTGGATCAATCTTTTTTATTTTTATGTTACATCCAAAAATTCAGCAGAACTTGGCTTGGTCAATTAACTATTTACAATCTTCTGCTCGATGTAAATATCACATTTCAGAGATTAGTCTGACCCTCTAAATAGTACGGCCTACTTAGCAGCTAACTAGCAGTGTGGCCGACCACTATTATATATATATATATTAACGTTACATTATAGATATTTTTGAACTACCCAATAATGAACATGCCTGACTAATTGTGGCATTCATGAGTTAGTTTATAAGTTAGTATATTATGTTTAGCAAGGCAGCAATAGCTGGGAACTGGGAAGTGTTATGCTAACCTAGCTTCATATGACTGTGGTGCTAACATTAGCAGTCAGCCTGTCCACTTGTTTACTAACAAAGGAGGAAAAAAAACATTTATTTCAGCCACGTAACGTAACGTTTAATATTTCGTTGTTTTGATACTTGGTGGTTTTGTTATTTTCTGGGCCTAGAACTAACACCGTCTGCTCATTTGCTAACCACCATTTAGCTAACGTTAGCTAGCTAATCGGTAGCAGGATGCAACAATAGTTTTAAAGACGACGGTTTTGCAGAAAAGGTGTCGCGACAGTTGTGTTAGAATTGAACTACACCACACTGTCGACTGATAGTAAAACTATTGAGCGACTGTGAGATCTCCTGACCCACCCTTATTGAACGAGGGGGCTGTAGGCGCTGTGTGCTCGTAAATGCAGCTGGACAATAATGTCGTTTGTTTACGCTGCGTCCAGAGTTCCCTCTCAACCCCCGGTGCACAACAGATCAGTCCGCATGAGAGGGAAACACGCACAATAAATGGATTCATGTTCTGTTAGTTAGCCAAACATGAAGTCTCACCTCTTTAGTCAATATAGAATAATATATTGCAGAAAACACCGTTTAAGCATTGTTCTTTTCAGAAGAACAGCAAAAACGGACTATTTTCTTTGAGCAGTGCGTTTTATTTTATTCTAAACGTGGGGTGGTTTTAATAGACCTGGCTTTGACATTAAGCAACGATCGAAATTATTTAGAGTAAAAAGTAAATATAGTGGTGCAGACATACCCAACTGGCTGCAGTTGAAGTGTAACGTCGTTTTAATTGATTGTAATGTATTTGTATTCAGAAACGTTCTTCATGGTCGCCCCTCCGTTTGTTATGGTAGCGTCCATAAAAATGCTCCGGACTGCTTTCCCCGTGAGGTTGCCGTGATTTTGACTGACTGCGGGGACAGCCAATAAGAAAATACTTTGAGCTTAGCAACAGCAAATTTACCGTCTTATCCAATCGTCGAGCGGAGTGGTATGATACAGTCGGGCTAACATTGTAACATTTGATTGGCTCGCAGGATTGTCAATCATACTTGATTGTTGGGACATGTAGTTCGATGGTATGTCCTTTGACAGCATTTCGCCTATAGTAAAACTACACGGCCCACAAACCAGCTCGTGTTGCGAGGAGCTGCATGCGCACAGCGAGAGGCGGGGCTGCTATATAAACACGAGCGCCTTCTGCTTGAGTAGCAAACTGGACACTGTAGTGGCAATGAAACGTCGTCTTTGGGTGAACGAGAGACGAGGCAGCAGTGAAACAGTTAACGACAGTTAGCAACAGTGGCTCTGACGAATCCTTTGAGACGTAACAAGTGTTACTATACAGAACTTTTGTTTCTTGAATATCGACATCGCGTGTTTTAATTCTAAGAATCGACTTTCTTTACAAATGGAACTCTGAATCACCTTTAAGAACAGAAACAAATTATTTTTCAAAAAAATAATAATATTTTAAAGTTTTCAAACAAATTCAGGCTGAATGCGGACAGGAAAACCGACCGAGATATGGTAAAGTAAAGTAGCCCATTTACTCAACACCAGGATGACAGAACCAAGCACCGAGCGGACCCATCATCACCTGAAAACTTCAGATACTACATCAGGTAGAAGCGGAACCGTTCTGGAGCATCCCCCTGCCCATGACCGTGCTGCACCAGAGGCTGGCGGCAGGGGGCGACAGAGAGACAAACCGCAGCAGGCGGAAAACGGTGGAAGGGATATCGACACAGACAAGTTGTGGCAAATGCAAGGCGGACAAGGGGAGGTGTGCCCAGCTTTGGTAGCCGGAAACGCGCTCCCAAAGTGCCCAGTGGCGGCTCAGCCTCGCCGGGGGCCAGGGGTTGACGCATCTGGAGAGGGCAATCACGTTGCGCACGGCAACAGCGGAGATGGACCACTAGAAGAGACTTTGAGCCAGGTGCAAGGAGAGAGTGTCACTGGCACGCACATCGACTCGGGCAATGGCACTGACTTGCGTCAGGGCAAGAAGAAGCACAGGCGCCGGGCATCCAAGAAGAAGCGTCGTTGGAAGCCTTATTTCAAACTTTCATGGGAGGAGAAGAAAGCCCTCGACGAGCGAGAGACGGCCCGGGCTTCTCGGGTGAGAGAGGAGATGTTCGCCAAAGGGCTTCCAGTGGCCCCGTACAACACGACCCAGTTTTTGATGGACGAGCACGACCGAGAGGAGCCGGATCTAAACACCGAGGCGGGGGCCAGGCGAATCTCCGGGCCCGGCGGCGGTCGCACAGAGGAGACGGCCAGCGAGGAGGACTTTTACGACGAAGAGGAGGAGGATGACGGCAGCGGCGGCGGAGGGAGCGATGGCATCGGGAGACCGGGGAACGCAGGCGGGGAGTTTCTCCAGAGGGACTTTTCTGAGACTTACGAGAAATACCACGTCGAGAGTCTCCAGAACATGACCAAGCAGGAGCTCGTCCAAGAGTACCTGGAGCTGGAGAAGTGCATGTCCCGCTTGGAGGAGGAGAGGGAGTCGGACTCTGCCCGGGTCAAGGAGCTGGAGAGCGAGCTGGAAAGAGTGAAGGCGCAGAACAGCGAGCTCCTTCTGCAGAATCAGAACCAGAGTGATGGGCGGGGTCACATCGTCACCATGACCGAATAATAAAAAAGGACAAATTCTTACATTTGGAATTCAAATAGGTAAATATGGGACTAAATAAAACTTTTTTTTTCTTTAAAATTGTCATCAGTTTTCTGTAACGTTATTATGTTTGTTATCCGGACAGTTCAGTCCTTCAATTGCAATGCAATACTTGGTAACGTTATATTTCTTTTCTATTTGGACTGTGATGTGTCTATTAAACTTTTTCAAGAAAAGTGTAAATATTGGAGAAAAAAATAAGATTCGTTTTATAAAGAATGTATTTGAGAATACTTTTTGTTGTTTTTCTGGTTCAACTGCGTAAGTATGCTTTGAAATATATTGTCCCATTTTTGAATCAACAAATTGTGTAGGTCAAATTACTGCAGATTGGATCAACTTTAAAATACGTTTTGCATAAATTAGTTCCCGAATTTTAACAATTGTTATAACGTAAGGGCAAATAAATGAAAAATAAATAAAATTGTGTTTTTTCTTTTAATGTATATATTCTTCTGTGGTGATTCAGAAATGTTTAGGCCTTTGGCCAGGGAATGAACTGCAGTAATTCTCAAATTGCATGTTGTATTTTGTGAATACACAGTTAAGCTACTTGTTGGCGAAACCAAGGATGGGCCTCTGGTGGAAGAGGAGGGTGGGATAGTGATGCTCCTTATGAACATTAATGGAAAACTGAACACTGCCAAAGGCTAATTTAGTTTTTTATATATACCTTTATAATTGGCTTTTTTGCCTTTATAAATGTTCAGTATTTGATGAAACATGAATATTATAGACTAGAGGTAATCAGTGAGTGAGAACACCAACAGCTGTTTCAAGATCAAGTTCTCATGTACAGGCAATTTGTGCCTTAGGCGGGCCTAGTCCATTCTGCTGTGCAACCACTAGAGGGCAGTATTTATCTTCCATTTTACATTTGGTACCCTGCCAAATAGCTCATCTACCATTATAACTGGTCTGGCCCTATTCTTGTCGAACTATATTTTGATGAGAATTGACATGTGTATCCCGCTTTTCTCCCAAATCAGCAGTGATGGAATTCCAACAAAGCATACAACCATGTAAAATGATCTTTTTAAACATTCTGTTTATTTACATCTTATAACCTTGCTTTTAAGCACACAGCCAAGAGGAAAATGGGTTCAAGGTGGACAACTTTTTGTTGTCTTTTCCATATTAGTTTTACTCAAAGCAAACTCGAAATGTACACAATACAATGTTACATATTCAGACAGTATGTACAAAAAAAATACAATAACAAAACATTAGGTATGTCATGTTTCAGACAACTGACATTAAGTGTTGCTGATATATTTATATTTTTCCTTTTGATGGAGGTTTCATCTCGTGCAGAGTAAAAGTTCTGAATGCATAGTTCATCATAGGAAACGTAATGCAGATGGATGGTACCAGCCTCTCCGTTGTTTGGTATAACCTACTGCTATCTTAGGGTTGGGCGTGATAGGTGTAATATATTCATAGACTGTGGCTCACTAGGCAAGAAAGCTACCAACATTTCTGGACAAAAGCAGCCGAGAATACTATGCCCCCTCCTTTTGTATATATACTTCACCAGTAACAGCTGTTAAAAGGTGAAAAGAGTACATATCCTTGGTTTTAATGTGCTTTTAACAGCCTCTCTGGCAGACTGTTTAATGTACAAATCTTTGGGTCAGTGCTTAAGATGTATAACAGCAACCACAGGAGAGAGGCTTTAAAGACTGAGCACCTAGGCTGGCTGGGAACAAATAAGGTTAAAAGTAACAACTGAACATTGCACTGCAGACCAAAAAACATTCCAGAAATCAGGCACTTGAAGACAATTCATGAGGTAAGACAAGACTAACTTAGATTGATTTTTTCAATAGTTTATTTGGTCAAATAACCCACTCAGTGGGTGAGGACGAAAATAAGTGACTCTCCCATGACAATGAAAGATGGATTCTTGCACCATAAGATGTTATTGGAGATTGGAAATGAGCTCCATGGCCATTAGGAGAGATGAAAATAGCTTTGCCTTATTTGTGTTTGTTCTGTAATGTACCCTATTCAACTGATGGAGGATTTGTTTGGCCCTGCCCTTATGGGACAGTCAGAACACCATGTTACCCCATGATAAATATGAACACATACAGGAATAATTGAAAATTGATCCTCCTAATTGGCACAATTGCAAGTGTAGAATTACAAGGATGCCACTATGATACAATGCTAATCCTTGAAAGATTGCCAATGTAGCACTTTCCTTGTCACCCATAAATAAAATGAAATGCTTATTCTTGATCATTTTCCTTTCTCGCTAAACTCAATCATAAAAGTGGTCATAGACTAATGCTAAGTCAGGGTAATGTGGCAATGAGTTGCTTCCGATCAGAGACAACATTTGCCATATGGGTGAAGGTACAGTCAACATACCTCTGTTGTTCGATCATTTAAGATAAGTGAGAGATAAGACTACAGTATGTTCGATGAGAGAAAGGATTTCTGCATAGTGCTGAGAATGAAAGAGAAAGGCAATCTAAGGAAATAAGGAACAGGTGTAGTCATATTTAGATTTTATCTTGTTTGCTTTGAACAGGTACACCCAAGAGGTCAAATCACAATAAAAGTACTTATTTTCATACAAAATATATATATCATATATACTGAATATTAAAAAAAAAAGAATATATTAAGGGAAACATTTTCAAGTAACATCTTGAAAGAAATGACTGTGCAATTGTATGCACCTTTGTAAACCATAAAAAAGGAACTGGAAAAGTAAAAACAAATATGATAACATTATATTTATATTTACACAGTTAACTTAACAAGGCTTTGTACAAATGTTACAAAATAACTTGACAAACAAACACCTCGGATCTCAAACACACCAACGCACAGATAAACATTATTAACAAGGAGAGACAACAGCTCGATAGTGTGTGTGCGTGTGTGTGTGTGTGTGTGTGTGTGTGTGTGTGTGTGTGTGTTATTGTTTGGAGCATACATGTCATCATTACAGTGTCTGTGGTCTGGTGTGTAACAGATTAGGAAGACCGATATCTAAAATCAGCTCTTGCTTGAAAGCTCTTAAAATGGATCCTACCTGACCTATAGACGAATCCACGGAGGGGTGCCCTGGGAGCGGCCATATAGCTGCGGTGTACCATTAAGTGCAGCTTTACACCACATCACTGATTAGCTACACCTGGCCTACAGGGCACAGCTCCATGGAATCGTCTGCCGTATACATTTTTGCACCATTCTCTCTGTTTAGATGTACAGCATGTGTCTGAGAGAGAGAGAGAGAGAGCGCGAGTGTGTGTGCGAGTGTGTGTGTGTGTGTGTGTGTGTGTGTGTGTTCTGTCCTGGCTCACTCATGTAGGTATGGACTATGGAGCTATGAAAAAACACATTGCAATGAGGAGCACCATTGTGTAAAAGGACCCTGGGAAGGTTGTTTTTGTTTATTGTGAGTGCCACCTCTCTGGCCACTAGAAGGAATATCCACCATAATTTAATCATTCGTCATTTCAAGCAGCCAGACAGGAAGGAGGGTATAGAGAAGTTCAATTATGACTCAAATGAGAATTCTTGGCTGTAATGTTGACTGCGACGAGGTCTGTCTGTTTCTCTGTCCCATTTCAGTATAATCGCTCAAAAAAGAAAACACACACACATGAAAGAAAACAAAAAGCTTTGGCAACATTGTATTCCCCCTGCCATGCAAATGGAGCTTATTGAGGGGTACGGGGGAAAGACTGCTCTCAGACCTGTCATTTGGTCCACTGTGGCCCAATTCCCACTACACTGCCATCAGTCTTCTGATCTGGAGCCAGTCAGTGGCTATGCCCTAGGCCCCCTCTGAAACAGCAGCTTCAGACTCATGGCACCTCAGCACAGGAGTGGCCAGTCTTATAGATACTGGTGGAATCTAGAGGCAGGTGCGCGGCGTGCAGCAGGAAGCTCCTGGCTCAGGGAGAGTCCTGGGTCAAGCCCCTGGGAGCCGTGAAGCAGCCCCGGTGACTTTGTCTGGTGTCCGGGAGTGAGGGGGAACTCACTGACAGTCAGCGGGAGTCTCTTGTCGGACACCTCAGTAGGGGAGACAACCACGGTGTGTCTGCGCCATGCCCGCCTCTTCCTCCGTGTCTCCGGCGACAGGGGCTTCCTCAGCCCCACTATGCGCAGGTCGTCGGCTGAACCCAGGAGGCGGGCCCGTACCTGGTCTGCCAGGGACCCAAGCCCCTGACCTGTTGGAGTGAAGGAGGCTGCCTCGCCGGGCGGCAGGGCTGGCCGGGGCCGGGACAGACGCATGCTTTCCTGACTGCTGCCGGAAGATGGCTCCGTTCTGGAGGTGTCACGCCTCACCCTCGGCGCACCTTCTGCCCCACCCCCGCCTGCCTCACTCTGGGCCGCCAGCTCCAGCAGGTCCAGGGAGCGAGTCTTGGCCTTCTCTCCCTTCAACTTCTTCCTGGCCAGGGTATCACATTGAATGAGCTTGTGGGAGTTGAAGGAGGGCCGTGAATGCAGCTTGTGAGTCGTGGAGGAAGAAGAGAAGGAGGAGGTTGACGGGGTGGCGGAGCGGGCACCTCCTTCGCTCGTCTCCCCAAGGTCCTGCGTGTGCGCGAGGGGTGCGGGTGGGGCCAGAAGGGCAGTGGGGGACAGGACAGGGGATTTGTAATGCGTGTAGAGGAAGCTGCGCGGTGCAGACGGGGACTGCGGGTTCGGGGACTGCAGGTTCGGGGCCGGGTGTTTTTCAGGTCTCTCCTGGGTGAGGGAACGCGAGGCGAAGCCACTTTCGTTGTCCGTCTCGCTCACTAGTTCACTCTGCTCGTCATCAGCATCATCGCCTCGCCCCTCAGACTTCAGACTCCGCCCCAGCGTAGACAGGGTGGAGTAGCCAGAAACGATGGAACGTGCGTCCTCTGGTGCTCGCCATGGCGGCCCCTTGGCCCCCACCCTCACTTCCTCCTCCTCTTCGTGGAGCATCATGGCCGCCCCACCTCCTTCCTCCTCCTCCTCCTCCTCTTCTACCTCCTCTCGGCACTGCCGGCTGGGAGCCGGCTCGGTCGTCGCCACCTCCGCTTCTACCTCCTCTTCTTCTCTTTCTATGACATCCGCCTCTTCTTCCTCTTCCCCCTCTTCCTCTTCATCCTCATCCTCCTCTCCCTCTGCGTGAGGAGCAGCAGTGTCTCCTCCTGGCGACTCAGGCCCCTCCCCTTCCTCTGCTCCTCCAAGATGGCTGGGTTTGACTGGCTCGTGCTCCGAGTCGTCGTCAGTGCTGCTCCCTAGGAGGCGGGCGTTCTTGCGCTTCCTGCGCTTGCGGCCAGTAACGGCCGACATGATGGAGAGGGTCAGGAAGTCCTTGGCAGTGAGGTCTCGCTTTGACCCCCATGACCCCTGAGAAAGGAACCAGGGACAAAAGCAAGTTCACATTTAGCTGCGTGCCAAGTAACATTTTTGATGATGCTGATACTCCTGACGAATAAGTATAACCATGATAGTAAGAACCTTAACATTCACGTGGAGCTTTAATTTCATTCATTCTATTCTTTAGTTCAGCATGTTATTAGCTACCCGTCCTTACCTTAGACTTAGCTGAGTCACTATTGGTTGAGTCTGTAAGGAGAAATGAGAGAGAGAGAGGTCAAAGATCAGACCAACCATACTGACAAGAGGCAATCAGGGGCAGTGAATGTCCACGGTAGATGGCACAGAGAAAGTTGGTGTGTTAAGCACATTTACAGTTTAGTTCCAAAATGATAAAAAATACCCAAAGAATCATGTTGGTCTTCTTACTCTGTACCATCTGACATACACCCATCCCAGAGCAAAGACTCTGCTCATACAGTACACAGCATAAACACACTGCACAGCGTGCCGAGTCAAAAGGTGATGGTCAAACAAAGTGAATTTGAGGAGCAGGGGGGTTTGAGAAAGCTGTATTAGGGAAAACACGGCAACACACTGATGACATCACTGAAATCACAGATGACTTCGACCAGTGAAGTAAGCGTTGGCGGACAACGGAGAGCCTCAATCAAAGCATACTCTCTTACATACTGTACACACATACATACATACATACCGTACATACATACATACATACAGTACAGTACAACCAACGCAGCGCACACTCTTTCTCTCCGTCTTTCAACATACACAACCGAAATGCCTCACCACATAGAGGCACCAGTTTGAGGAATACACAAAGGGTGAAAGGGCCCACAGAGGATGAGTGGAGCGTTGTGGTAGAACAACAAGACAAGCCACTGTGGAAGGGTCATTGCTCTCCACTCCCAGTGACAGAGTTTACGTACATCAGTGTCAAAGTGCTTCAGCGGCCATCCATTAATAATGCATTCAAAGGCTTTTCACACGGGAAGAGACTAATGCACCTCCAATCATGATGCTTCCTCCACCTCAGAAACAACTTGTAAAAGGTGTCTGTTGCCGAAAATGTGTTGTTGAATGAATGTCACGTCAGCCAACAGGGCTCGACTGTCGGATAGCAGTGGGCTTGTTGTTGAATTATTTTCCACACCTTTCAACCAACTGATGTCCTGACTTCAATCGACTGCCATAGTATGTTTGGTGGAGAGCTACCTTAAGAAACGCAACCTACAACGATATTAGCCTGCTCCTAATCCACTAGTTGCCGGTTCAGGATTGATTTGAACCATTTGGACTGAGGCAGATTCAAAAAATGCCTTGAAGAGAGAGAGATGGGGAGTGACATGCAGCAAAGGTGGTCGGATGGGGAGTCGAACCTGTGACACAGGTTCGAGCAGCCTAGGTTCCTAGACGGCTACACCAGCCATGAGTTTTACTTTTAACAAACTGTCGTTTCCGTTATGGCTATCTTTTATCTCAAAATCCTCTTTCTAAATGAAGTTCATTATTTATTACCTTGTAATAAATTTTTAATGAGAGGCAAGCATTCAGGTAGGTAGAGACTAGTCACACAGTGTCACATAGTGACAAGCTGGCTGGATCCTGTGAAATTGTCACATTTGTGCTCATCTCACACTAATGCAACGTGTACTAGAAATGCATCTATTCACATGCAGAGTGCATTGCGACCCCACTGATCCAAGTGGGTACGCTATGCTGGCGTAGTGTTGCTTCCCATGTTAAAAGCCCATTCGTGGGACTGGGTGACAAAGACCCACCTCCACATGCACTCTTGGAAGGCTTTAGTCAGTTTGACACTGAGGGGGAGACAATGACTTATGGACGTTCATGGGACAGGACAGAGATGCATACCCACACAATCACCATCCATCTTTCTCTCACACATAATACTCCTACTTCATTAAACACTTAAACCCTTTAAACTTCATTAATTTAATTGTATGTCAAATAGCAAGAATAGCCAATCTACAAGCTTACACTGCCTTGTAGATCTGCTATTTCACCTATTTTTGCCAAATGTTCATCCACTTTTACACACTGCCTGCCAATTGTGACATGCCAGAATAGGGATGCTAGGGTTCATGTGGTTAATTTGCCCAACACAATGCACACACTAGTGCACGCACGCACACACACACACACACACACACACACACACACACACACACAAACACGCACACATAGACGCACGTGCGCACGCACGCACACACACACACACACACGCACGCATACGCACATCCAAATCCTACCGCAGTGGCTGCTCCATAGGCTCAGCTGAGAGGGATGCAGAAATGTACAAAGAAAGTGAAAGATGAGCAACAAGGAAGGAAATAAAGGGGAGTCAGCAGAGGAGAGGAGAGAGAAGTATAGGCAAGCTAGTGATTCAATTACATGTCTGGATTATGGTCGCAGTCGGGCAGAAACCTTGTATCTCCATATTTAATGATTTTTTTGTAAATTAATTCACTATTTTGTCGTACAAGAGTGTCGCACAAAAGTAGAGGAAATAGCCAATCTATAAGCTCACAACGTGTCATTATGCAACAACAAGCTCTTTCTGCTAGTTTCAAAAAATTGTGAAAGTTGTTAACCCTTACAGCGATATCATGCACTATATATGCACTATAAAAGCGCAATTGCCATTAATCAACGGAATGGCGGTACGCGTAGTATCAAAAAATAGGCTGAAAGTATTAAGTGTGGGTTTTATAAATGTTGAACCAATGAAAATAATTAACAATGGTTTTTGACTAACTAAGTAAGAACTACATTGGATCGTTTGGAACACAGATTATTTTTTTCAATTTCCTGAAACTTACTGGTTTTGGACATACAAAGTTTCTGCCCAACAGTGACATCATGGTCTTAGCTTTGTGAGCCAGTGAATCCTAAAGGTCTGTTTGGTCAGCGCAGCGACCGGTCGCACACTGTGATTGGCTGGGTGCTCACCTGAAGCCTCCCCAAGCAGAGCAGTCCTGCCGATGTTGGACAGCAGGTGGTCAATGTTGGGGGCAGGCTGCAGGTCCTCCGTGTCGACTGGCGTCTATACGGACAAACACAAGGCCAGTGTCATTTACAACAGGATGCTTGCATTGTGAAATTTAAAAAAAATCAAGTTATTGTCAACATTGTCTACAATTGTGTGGGCGCGCGTGTGTGTGTGTGTGTGTATAATTATGTGTGGTCCTGGTTTGGGGGTCTGAAATTATGGCCACCCTATAGCTCATGAAGTCAACAAAGAACTTTTGTTGTCCAAATAAAAACCACCCTGCTCAGCATAATTCATCATGAAAAACGGCATTGCGTTATCTTTCCTGGAACAACTTTATGACTACAATTACTTTTTAATCTTCATCCCTGAGCATGCACATTGTTTTGTTCTGTTTACACTCTGAAAGGGAGATCGAAAAAGCAATCACCATGAATTTATAAACTGTAATTGCGTGACTACACAATTACACAATACCCATGTTTATGGTGATGAAGTGATGAATTATGTTCACGAAAGCGACAGTACAGCTCTGTGACATATTTTAATCGTTTTGTGGATAACAATGGAGTTCTGTGGCTTCTGGATATGATCTGGTTTTGGATAGATGGTGGAACATACTTGCACACAGAAGACATTTATTTCTCAACTTTCTTTACAGTAGGTTATGTTGACACTGACAGTAAGAAAACATAATTATGCCGTATCATTTTAGGGCAGGCAGCAATCAAGCCAATACAGTGAAAAGCATACAGTTAAATAGTATGTGTGTGTGTTCTTTCGCTTACTAAGTCTAAAATGTTGTGGTTGTCCACACAGGGAAACATGAAGGACTTACTTTTTCATCCTTGTCTAGTTCTTCAGTGAAAAACCAGGTACACTACAGAAATGACAGTAACGTAAAGACAACATTTAATACAAACACAGGGTGCACATTCCTCAAGGACATAAATAACATTGTAAGTGCTTTCTTAATATATTTGTGTGTGTACAGTAGATCTTACATGTTGGATGAGGGTCTCAACTATCTTGTACCGATCAGGCATGTGTGTGACCATGTCTGTCATATTGTCCTCAGATGTCCTCATCAGGGTGGGTCCAAATACCAGGGCCAGGTTACGTGGCTCCATCTGTAGGAAGAGATTATTTAGTATTGATTACTTTTTTTTTTTATAATCCAAAAAGCAGCGCAAATATTTTCTGCATCGAACAAATCAATGTGATTTTTAATACAAATGATAATACCGGTAGATGTAACTTTCCTCTTCTACCCCAAATATGAACTGTGCTGAACGTTTTATCAATGCCAAATGTAACCTGTCTATAAGCATTTTTGTGAACTCAATTTCACTCAATTAAGAATCTGTTGTGGGTGGAAATGCCCTTTCTCCTCAGTTGGTTGACCAATCAATCTCAAATTGAACAAGGCCACGGACCATTGGCATATGCAATTGGATATTTAACTTTTCCCAAATTCAAGCTGTTTACAGTTTTTAAGATATTTGTAAACTCTCACTCAAGACTGCCGTGGATGGAGATTGGGGCAATGACTCAGAGGAGCGGTCAGCAGGTGATCAGCAGGTGTTTCCAACTGTCTTCATGTACAGCAGCCATATTGGCAAGACATTGGGCTGCTTCTTTACTTCCTTCACAGGTGTTACCAATACGGGAACTACCCATAGATCTGAAGTCCCGTTAGTCCGAACATGCACTGCTCCCGTGCTTGCGGTTAGGTTTAGGTTTGCTCCCGTGCTTGCGGTTAGGTTTAGGTTAGGGTTAGAGATAAGGATAGTAATTTCGGAACAATGAACCTTCTGACTAATGACACGGCACCACCAATGATACCGATTACAGTGTTCAATTCTGGCCAAACAGAGTCAGGGTGCTGCTATCGTGCATGTTGGCTCACTGGAAACTCTCTGCTACGGTAAAAGTGGGTCAAATATTTGGCCCAGACGGCCACCACAACCGGCACTAGAGAGAATGCCAGCGGAGAGACAGAGCTGGCTCAATTGTGCAAAGGACTGTATAAAGGACTGATTTAAACACATAGCAAGCAGCACATCCAGCAAGGCTGCAGTGCTACATGCTTGATGCACCAATATGTACGTTGTAGCTTTAATTACAAAACGGTCTTGTGCCTGCAACAACCCACAGTAACACTCAGCATGCCACAGTAACATAACAAGTAATAACAACCATTCCCAGATCTGTTATTTCTGCAATTTTCGAGAAGAAAGTGAAAGTGGCTACTTTGTGTCGATTTTTATAAATATTTAACCAATGAAAAGTATTAGCAGGAGCTTGTGACTAAATAATTACATTGGATCAATGGGAACCTTTTCCATTTCCTGAAAAGGTAACGGTTTTGGACATACTCAACCGATACAATAGTGAATTTGATTGAAAAAGTGATACACAAGGTGTGGAAATAAAGAATAAGTTAAAGGTAAGAAGTAAGAAAGTAAGATTGAACACCTTATTCTTATCTGAGTTGTCGGCTACCGTCTTCAGATGTTCGACCAGAAACTTCAGAGTGTGGTAGTAATGATCTGGGAGGTCACGGATCTATGAAAGACAAACAAGTCTTTAACAATGAGAAACCTGTGGAACCTGTCAGGCGGCCGTTACATTCACATAAACACATGTGCACACAAACACAAACACGCGCACACACACACACACACACACACACACACACACACACACACACACACACACACACACACACGCCCATATTTGACTAGGATGGGACACTATCCTGTTCAAAATTATAATTCTAAGAGTGCACCACATTAATGTGTCTCAATCGCTTTCTGCCTGTGTGATGCATGTCATCCACCTCTCTGCACTGTCTCTTTGAAAATAAACCAGAAATGAAAGAAATACAAATATTAATTCATAACAACTAGAAGGCATAATTACACACCAGTTTCTTCATGGTTTTGAGCCTCTCCGATGCACTGTCCATCCGATTGGCATCTATAAAGTCATTATACTTATCTGTAAAGAACAAAGAGATCATGTAAGCGACGGCTGAATTGTGTTAAGAGTGTAAATCCTTTGCTTTTCTTTGATAACGCTGCACACACCATCAGTAAAGAGGGGTTCTGGTAGTTTGCGGAAAAAGGACTTGAGCAAACTGCTGACCACATTCAGGTCCTGCCATTTCTGTTGACAAGGGAAAGAACAGAGGATAAAGTCAGTGATAGGAATGTCACCCACTTGCACCCAAACATACCGATGTCAGTGTCTCTATTATTACACTCCATTACGTCACCAGCCCTCTACTACAGTATGGGTGAGTCAGCCTCAGTAAATATCGTGTTAGCCTAGCTGGCCTTGTTTACAAGACCCTACGTGTACAGTATGTATGTTGTTGTCTCTCTGTCTCTCTCACCTCTTCGGTGGGGTTGATGTCAACACCCTTGTTGAGCTGATCCTGCAGAGCTGACACCATGGCGTTGTTGCCCGGGACCCTGTAGATACCAGTGTACTCCAGTCCCATCTCCTCCACCAGACCACAGCAGATCTCCACAATCATAGGAATGAACTGGGAGGGGCGGACACGACAGACATGAATCAGACATGGGGGAGACACAGCACCATAAATTAGCACCATAAAACGACAGTATTTTGCTGTCGAAAGTTCATTCATAACAGCCAGGGGGCACAGCAGAGGATGCCATGACTCACCTTGTTATTAGCACCGTGTTGGCAATCCTCCAATCTCACACCAAAAGCCTTAGGCCCCGCCTTCTTAGACTTCTTCATGATGTTGATTCCCCACGGAGACTTTGGGGGGCTGCTCTCATCTGGGGGGAAACAGTCAACAAGTCAAGCCAGGCACACGCTAAAACCATTACAACAAAGAGGCGACTGTCTCTAGGAATACAGTCAAACAGTAACACACGTACCTTTTCCCTCAGACTTGGGTGAGCGTGGCGTCGCGGCAGCATTCTCCATCTTGGCCAGCAGGAAGGGAGGCTTCAACCGGGACGCCCTGGGAGACGAGTCAGGCTTGTTGCCCGTCGGACTGCAGGGGCAGACATACATCCGAGTTAAATACACAACGCCAGCGGTGACACACATCTAGGAAGTGTCAACAGTAGCTGCATTAAATGTAATAAAAGCTGAAGTTAAGATTGGCACCTCTGTTTTCTGTAGTCGTTCAGTTTCTTACTAATCAGTGCCTGCCTGGAGAAGCCAAGCTCCTGCAACAAACACACAAACATCTGCATCATAACATGTCACATTTTTCATCAACCACTTAAACCCTATTTTATACTTCAGTTATTGGAAATCTCTATAGCCAATCTCGTTTACTGCCAAAGTATTTTATGTGTTTTTTCCCCAATGGCTTTCCCAGCAAAAGACACTTTTTACATCATTTTTTATATTTATTAATTCAGTTTGAGATCTAACAGCGTCTCCGTCGCTAGGTAACGCTCGGCTCGGATGTGGTCCGTAAATGAAATGATTCCCCCTAGTCCGCTGTCATGTTAACTGTAATCTTAAAGACTGAGGTGTTTGATCAGAATGGCAGTAAATTCACATCGAATCGAAAAAAGGGTTAATGTAGTTAAACAATATGCATTACACGAAGGACTTCAGAAAAATATCTGAAATGTGACAGGAAATGCCGTGTCCACAGACCTCGTTGTCTGTCTTGCTGTTCTCTCTGATGACTTCGATCCAGTCCAGCATGTCCTTCCGGTCCTCCCCCTGCAGCAGGTACTCACAGAAGTCCTGGGTGGTCAGGCGCAGTGCATGTTTACGCTTGGTCTCACTGTACGCGATGTCCACCAGGCAGCCGCGGATGCTGATTGGCTGTTCGTCCTCAGCCCCGCTGCCTAAGATGGCCCCGCGAAGGACGGCCTCTCGTTTGTCCTTGTAGAGGAACAGCTGATGCGACCGCAGCACGGAGAAGACGCGCTTCCATGGACGCATGCCGCTGCCCACCTTCTGTGACAACAAAAAAAGGGAATCAACGTTTATTTATTACGTCGTTTTAGATGTTTGAATGTCCGAAAGGACATTTTGCACGATAAAATGAAATGCAAATATGCAATCCACTTCACACAGCATGAAATGGCACATTACATACAGGAAATAAAAGTTGTTTAATAGGCTAAATGCAAAGCAAAGAAAAAGGTGTTTTAAGCTTTTATTAAAAGATATCCAGTGATTCCGCTATAGTCTCAGTTCAACTGGAAGGCTGGTTCACAGTCTGGTGGTGCCATGAGAGCTAAAAGCAGAATCACCATGGTTCTTAGTTGTGACTCTAGAAATAGTGAGTCAGTGGCTGGAACATATCCGTTAAAATGTCATACTCTGCCTGGGGATAATCCATGAAAATTCTAAAAACGACAAAGAGAACTAAAGAGGGGCCATAGTAACATCATTAAACTTCACAGTCGCATTTCTTTTAATCTTCCCACCTTGCCCTTTTCTGTGAGGATTTGCTTGTAGTGCAGCCACCCCTCTCGCCGTACGTCGCTGTAGGTGATGCTGCCCAGCTCCGAGGTGGAGTGGCGTTTGGATCGCACCTCCTCTGCTGTCCCAAGGTTGTCCAGAGACTGCAACACAGGCCACGGTATCAGGATATAAAGTTCACAATTAACATTCAGATATACTTTTCGAATATATACTGTATAATAGACACATCGAACATGAAGGTATGCTTGTGAAAGAAAAATGAATGTACCCCATCTGTGAAGAAGCTCTTCACCCTCTTTGGTAGCCTCCTGTAGAGGATGACAGCAACGGTGTTGATCAATTGTTGTGCCTTATGTTATGTTCCAACATTTAGGTACACAGCAGTAGTAGACGGACAATGTAAAACAATAACATCAAAGTTGGCCTAAATAAAACAATACATGAACAAACGTCATTAAAAGAGGCCAGTGTCTTGGACCCGGTGTACTCACGAGAAGACACGTCCCTCTTCTCTAAAGCTGTTGAGTCCCTCGTCACATGACTTGGAGCGCTCCGTGGTGATGGCTAGAAGATAGGAGGAACGTCGACTGGATTTAATACTGCCTGCTCAGCGAGAGATGAATGAGCGTAGAGAGATGCAGAGAGAGAGAGAGAGAGAGAGAGAGAGAGAGAGAGAGAGAGAGGACAGCGAAATGGAGAGAGAAGAGAATAAAACAGAAAAAGAAAGACAGAAAGAAAGAAAGAGCAAAAGAATGTTGAAGTAATGCCAATCACGAGAATGAATCTGTGTTGGATTAAGAGAGGGGTTAGTGGGGAGGAGGAAGTTGGCAAAGGGGTGAGGTGGTCTGGATGGAGGGTGGAGAGATAGACTGGCTGTGTGGGATGTATCTAATCATTGTTGGTCACTTGGGCACAGCCACTGGCATGCAGGTGCACGGAATCTCAAAGGTCAGACAACCGCATGCATTTTAGGGATCCGCCTGAGACTGTTGGGCCGCCATGACATGCACTGGCAAGAAGTGACTGCTATCACGATGACAAAAGCATGCACAATCTGATCCTCATTGTACTACTACTAAATATCCTTTACGTCAGGCATGCAAGTTAGAGGCTCAAAGAGAGGCATAAACCTGAATGAAATAAAGACAAAGTCCGGGAATCCATATTATGACTTGTTGTTAAGAACCTATCACACCATCATCGTAGATCAAATAGCCTGACATTCCCGTCATGCACAATTCCCCCTCACTGAAGGGCGAAGAGAGGGAGGAGCTTTGTCACAGGTAAACGCCACAGATCAGATGTCCTTCCTGGTATAACGGCATGCAGTGAGAGAGAGAGAGAGAACGGAGGCTGACCGGCCCCGAGTGAGGAGGGCGGGGTCACTCACTGCAGTCGTGTGAGAAGACCCTTGTGTGGGGGAAGGTGAAGGTAGGGGAGGCAGGGCTGGTGACCACTGCGGGCGCCGAGCTCATGCCACTGGACACCACGGAGGACGCGGGTACGTGGCGAGCACGCAGGTCAGCGCCGGGGCTAGTCGGCTCATCTGTTAAGGGAAGGGGGCGGAGGGACGGAGGGGTTAAACAGGAGAGGAAAGGCAAAAGGGTAATGGAGGACAGGTGTGGGTGTTAGAAAGTTTACGCCAGATTCATACTTGGGTGCACATCATGTTACGCAACCAAAAAAGAAAGCTGATCGACAAGCTCACGGTATGTTGTGAGCTTGTAGATCTGCTCTTTTTGGTGCACGACACCGATCGGCAACCAAGTATAAATCAGGTGTTAAGAGGTATAGTCATAGAGAGGAAGAGGACGGTATTGGAAAGAGTAGGAGAGCTAACCCTAATTGATTCTTTATCACAAGAAAGTTGCTCGCCGAAATTAATAGATTTTCAGTGAGCAACACCATCCTGGGACTAGGTATAAATTAGGCTTTAGATGAAGGAGGAGGATTACATGGAAAAGGGCTGACAAGGAACGGCTGGAACCACGTCTTGAGCTTCAGAGATTTCATAATCTCCTGAGAAGAATAAGACGATGCGTCCACCGCACCTTCCCATTTCTTTGGTCAGATGATCCATAAAGTTCATACACATATGTCTGGCAACCCACATTTATGGGCACACATACTGTACAGTGTACACACGGTCATAAAACTTCATACGTAATTATTTTATCTCAAGCACCAGAGTGGGAAGTACATAGATGATGCAGCCAGCAAACACAAGCATCAGCAGTCATTTGCAAACCCACTGAAAACATGATGAGCTGCGTGTAGCCGACTTTGGGAAATGGAAAAACCCAAACAAAAATCTGCCAAGCTTACAAATCACATATCGTAATATGAAAGATATTCTTCAAAGAATGTAGTACCTGCATCTCCTGTCGCCATAAGCAGTCTTTGAATGAGAACAAAGGGAGATTTGTGACAGGTTTCAGTTCTTTATAAAAATGTGTGATGTGCAATTTGGGAGGACGTGTAAAAGCAGTTGATCCTCCAACAAGAATAATTGATATTTGTGATATAGTACAAAATACTATATTGCATTTTCCACATTCTGAACAAAGTGTGTTCACTTTGTCGTACTAAGACATACAAAGGCTGATAATCTATACTGATGTTCCATCCGTGTCAACTGAAGTAGAGGGATATGAAAGGAAACTGCTTGCACAGTGCACACAAGCCTACTTCCTGACTGACAGCGAGGATTAGAGACCAGTGCGATATCGGCACATAGAGCGAGGAGAAGCAGGATCTGCTGGTGACATTTTAAGCAGCTGCTTGTCAGAACGCTGCAGCCGGGAGGCCCTTGGCTTGTTCTGTCACTGAACAACAGAGGGCAGCAGAGCGTCACTCTCTGTAGACAGAGCTCACTCTTTATGAGGCTCCAGGCAGGGATTATGGGCTGGCTCACTCAATTCCAAAGCTTTCCCCGCAGACTGTCAGTGCACTGTAAGTATGCTGAATGAAAATTCACATTACATTATGGTGTGTTATTTCATTGTGCCGTTTTCATTCCAGTTCGGGTTGATTTTGTTCATTATTTTCCTTCTCTCATCATCGTGCAAAGCCTAGTGCGTACCTCCCTCCGCCCGTAACGTATGCATTGTCCAATAGACGCCATGATGTATCCCTTTGCATTCCAACTTCTCCATTCTCCACACCTGCCTCTCTGGCTTTCCTCCACCTCCCACCCTGTCTTTCTGCTTCATGCTACCGTCTCTTGTGTATGTGTGTGTGTGTGTGTGTGTGTGTGTGTGTGACACACACACACACTGTGTGTGTGTGCGTGCGTGCATACTAGTGTGATATGCCCCATCCAGAAAGAGTAGGAGAGGAGGCATATGCAGGAAACATTCCCAATCTGGGATGTGAAATCTGCCTGTTTACAGCGGGGCCCAGAAATAGCCGAGCTGCGGGTTTAACAAAGGCCATCATTAAGCGTGAGCTCACAGCCACGAGACACAGACATAGGAGAGAGCTATATACTACAGTGGGCTGTTATTCACTTCCCCTTCACTATATCAGATGCCATGACATCACTGGTCAGAGAGAGAGAGAGAGAGAGAGAGATACACAAGGCTAAAACAAGACTAGAGTGGAAGAGAGACCTGGACAGACAGACAGATGTCTCTGAGAACATACAGTGGGCCTTGGCGATGGTCTTGCTGACTGTGCCTGTTGTGTGGCGGGTCCAGCTAGTAAAGACAGTAGTGGACACCCCCACTCCAATTCCCACAGGAGCACAATAGTGGCATTGAGGGGGGAAAGCAGTGCACACTGCCATGCCTGAGGCTGGTTGGCTGGATGGGGAAAGACTAGAGTTGAGCGTAAAGGGAGATTCATACCGGAAATAGCCGATTTGGAAGCTCACAAAACGTCACAGAAGAACTTGTAGATCGGCTATTTGGGATGTGCGGCACGGCATTCAACTAATTATAAGTCAGGCATAAGGATCCCTAGTGTTCTCCCCCCAAAATGTTGACCAAAGTCTCCTGGGTAAGCTGCAAGTTTGATTCGCACTGAAGGAAAATGAGGGGGTACAGGAAGGATTCCATGCAGTGCAAAGGAAAGGAAAAAATATTTGATCTGTTGCCTGCATGCTCAAGCGCCCTCATATGTGCTCTGGCTCTAACTAAATAATTGATCACAGAGGGAGGGGGCTGTTGTAAATACAAAGCAAATATCATTTTGAATATCTAAAGAGAACAAGAAATCATGTCCATCAAATACGGGCTTGTGTTTTTTTCTGTACTGTCATACAGTACCCACCCCCCCGCCGAGAACAGGCCCAGATCATATCAGGAACTTCGTCAGAGAGATAAGGAGAGGAAGAGTCTATGGGGAGAAGCTAGCCTAGTTTCAATATGTGGCCATTAAACGTGTCCCAGCCTGTCGCTCTGACTGCCTAGTTTCTGTTAATTCAGTGAAGGTACGCAAGAATGTTGGTGTGCCGATACGTTGAATTCTCTCTTCACTTGCCTTTCTCACTTTGTCTTCCATGTTATGTGGCACGCACAGCACCAACAGCTCATTTGTATAAAAGGCAAATTTATACTTTGTCTTTGACTGTGTCGCACGTTCATTGTCACTGTCATTTTCATCGAGCCACGCGGTGGTACGACAAAGTATAAATTAAGCTTATATCTATCTATTCTACGTGATCATTTCAAGATGTGCCGACGCTGCCATGTCAGCTGATTGGAATCAGCAGGGCATACAGTACAGTTGACCACTGGAACATTATATTATCCTTCCAGACTGACTGGCTGTCTTTAGCTTTGGTTTGACTGGGAGTAACGAACGACTGCTGTCCATACCGAGTTTAGTGACTGGCCGCTGTGAAGATTCTTCTTCTACCTTCGCAGAATGTTGTGAGAGGAACAAGCTGAGACACGACGACGTTTACCTCCTGCCGACACCAACATGAACAGCACTGCATACTGTACATACTGTTACAGAAAGGCTCACATCCATGGCCGATTACACACGCTTTGTGTACAAAAAGGTGATCAGATTGGCCTAGGTCATATCATAGCAAGATCAGGGTCAAAGCCACGGCTGTGCCTCCTGCCATTAGGATTCGGTTCATTGTTTGTCAATTTAATTCTGATTTAATTGAATCCCTTAGCTGACAGATTTGGTGAAATTAAGAAAATGAGTAATTGTTATTGACAGCAATTATGTTCAAATCCAATAACGTTCTATCTACTAGTTCTAATCAAGTATGCAACGTGACGTGTGTGCAATGCGCACCACACACACGCACACGCACACGCACACACACACACACACACACACACACACACACACACACACACACACACACACACACACACACACACACACACACACACACACACACACACACACACACCTCATCTAATTTCCTGGGTAAGAGAGTCATCTGGAGAGTCGGTAGGCGGATCAGTGAATTCCCAGATAAAATACAATCAAACAACACAATCACTTGACTGTGGGAAGTACTGGCATTACCAAACACTCTATATCCAGACAGATGACACACAGCGATACAGACACAGAGGAAATGAAGGGCAGTCGGTCTCCTCATTCAAGATTCTCATAATAGGCTCTGTGCATAACTGTAGTTCTGGGTTTCCAGAAGGTGGCATTATACCATGTTCTTCTTCCAGTTCATTTACCCATAGGCTCTGTTTGATTGGCTCAGCAGCAATCAATCAAACGAGCCAATCTAAATCAGCCAATCAAATCACCAGGAAACGGGAATACCGCCTTCTGGAAACCTTGGACTACAGTTATGCACACAGAGCCTGTAGCTTTGCTTTTTTCCTATCCTACATGCATCAGAAATAGATTGCATTAAAGATCACGGAGAATCAAATCTGACAGCTTGGGGTTTTTGAAGAAGGATTCAAGTGTGGACGGAGGAGGCATGTGAACAAGGGAATCTTTGAAGCTTCACGCTTACCTATGAAGGGTATGGATGCTAGCGAGTCATCCTCTGTGGATAAAGGGGCTAGGTTTCCGTTTGGTTTACGCAAAGCACCGTCTCCCGTGGACTGAAGGACCTGTGCAGAGTCCTGGGGGTCCGAGGAAAACACAGGAGGATCTAGGTCGTCCACAGCCAGCGCGTAGTGGGGGTGGCGCAGGCCATGGACATTCCTCCGCCCCGTGGGAGGCTTCTGTCTCAGGACCACCTCCTGAGTCTGTGCTGCCACCGCTGCCACCACCTCCGATGGTCCCTCACCTGCACCTCTTTCCCTCTCGTGGTTGGTGGGCCTGTACGCTCTGTCCTGGGGTTCAGGCGTGACAGAGGTCAGGGGGGAGGCGCTAGAGGTGTTGAGGGGGGCAGGCTCTGGCGGACTGGTCTTAGGGGTCAGGTTCCAGTTGAGGTGTGGGCCAGAATAGGAAGGGTCCCTGAAAGACTGGGCCTGCTGCATGATGCGGCCCGTCTTGCGATAGAACGAGGGGCTGTAGCTGCGGTAGCCGACTGGCTGGTCGTCCATGCTCTGCCCGGTGGGCAGACGCCTGCTCTGAGAGGTGGGCTGTTGGGGAGGGGGCTGTGTGTAGGAGGGCTGGGGGTGGGGCTTATGATGGGACTGCGTGTGTCGGGACACGGGGGGCGCCTGCGCTACGCCATAGTGGCTGCCCTGCCAGTGGTAAGCTTCGGTCCTGGGGGGCGGCTGAGGGGCCTGCTGGAGCCAGGCTTGCCTGTCAAAGGGGGGCGAGGCAAGCCCAGCTGGCGTCCGCTCCAGCGCCTCCAGCGACCGTCCGTAGAGGTCGTACTGAGCCAGCAGGTTCTCCGAGCGCGTTCGGGCGTAGCCGGAGGCCGGGTGGCCTCTGGCCTGATCGCCGTCCCATTCCCCGTAGGTCCAATATGGGTCTCCGTGAGGCCTGGCTTGCGACTGCTGCTGCAGTAGCAGCAGAGTGTCCTGGGAGGCGCTGTGTGGGAAGCCGCCCGCGGAGCGCTGCTGGTGCCTCCTCATCTCGCTGAGCCGGTCCTGAGAGTAGCTGCGGTGGCGCGTCTGCATGCTGTTGCGTCCTGGCCGCTCGGGTATCTGGCTGTAGTACCAATCGGAGAGGGCCTGCTGGCAGTGCTCGCCGCGGCTGTGGCCGAACTGAGGCAGGGGCGGGCTGGTCCAGGCCTGGCTCGACTTCCGTGGCTGAACCTGGGCAGAGCTGGCAGTGTTGTGGTTGGGGTAGTGGACCTGGAGCGGGCTGGACAGGGGTCCCCCCGAGGAGGAAGAGGAGGAGTAGGAGCGACCCCTGGTCTGGCCCTGAGGCTGCTGGCTGGTCATTCCATATTGAATCTCCTCTGTGCGGTGGGCGGGGCTACTGTGACCCACACCCCCGGGCTCCCCTGCCCGCCCCTCCTGCCAGCTGGCCGGGCTGCCCACGGTGGACCGGTTGTCCAGGGGCGACGAGGGGCTGGAGGACCCTGGCCAGCGACTCCAGTTGTCCAGCTGGTTCTGGCCCATGGGGACAGAGGAGGGGGCTCCAGCGGGGGGCTGGGGTTTGTTCCGTGGATAGCAGAGGGGAGGCGGCACTGGGAGGTTCTGGGCTCCCCCTGCGTAAGGCTCGTTGCCCTTTAGGTAGGCATCCTGGGAGTATGCCTGGGGGACACAAGACGGAGAGAGATGTGAGACATTGGCATGATGACATTGAAGGAAGAAAATTGTGAATGAACGTGGAGGGAGAGTTCAGTAAAGTTTAGGTTCAGTCTGGCGGTGGTGGCTCAGGGGTAGAGTGGCTGGACGGTAACCGCAAGGTTGCCAGTTCAAACCCGGGCTCCCCCAGAGTTAGTGTCCAAGTAGCCTCGGTACCAGGCTTTCATTTTTGTTGGTGCAAAAATGTAAAGCCTGGAGGAACGCATTGGCCGCTCTGGTCTAAAAGTGGGAGTCAACCCTTCCGGGTGGGCGTCGCTCCAAATGATGTGACGTAGCGCTGCACTAGGGGGGAGAGGAGGGGCCGGGGGTGATGGACAGATCGATGAGATCCAATCAGGGCGTGCGCAAAACTGAGCCGCGACCCGCCCCTCTAGACCAGAAACCTAACACGTTAGCTCAGGCTAGTGTCCAAGTGTCCTTGAGCAAGACACTGAACCCCTAATTGCTCCTGATGTGCTTGTTGGTGCCTTGCATGGTTTCCGCTGCCCTCGGTGTATGAATGTGTGAATGTAATGCACAATCTATGTAAAGCGCCTTGGATAAAGGCGCTATATAAATGCACCATTAAGAACAGACCCCAGCTAGACCAGGGGTGCTTGAGGGGGCTCCATGGGGTCCCCAGCTAATTGAATTAATATAACAAGCTCAAAATGCATGACCGTGCAACGCACACGTTGTGAGCTCAAAAGTTGTGAAAGGTTTGGAACAATTTGGGGGTCCTTGACATGAAAATGTTTGAGAACCACTGAGCTAGATCAACAACAACAACACAGGCCCAAACCATAAGACTAGAACAGCTTCACACACTACAGAACAATACACAACATGCCTTACAATGGAATTGTCTCCCTCAGCCCAGCCGCTATGCCACAGTTTGTCTCTAGGGCCTCTGCTCCCAAAACAAACAGCTTACTAGCAAACTTTACATGAATAAGCAACTGCCTTAAATGAAAGCCACAGCACAACACGACACCCAGCTGTAGGAGCTATGCTGTACAGTATGTCCACTGCATTGCCCTACATACAAACATACATATCAGCTTGACACTATAAACATGACCTATTATGGCATTAACTAGCACATGATTTACAAATTGCTTTACGCAATGCGTATACTAATCAAGAAAGGCCATCTACAGTCTCACACACCAACTACGACTTAAAATCCCATAGTCCATGAATACATAAAGTAGCTAGCTAACAATTATTTAGCATCACCATGAATACGTAAACTAATAAATACACAAAACAACTTGAGACCAGATCTAGAGAAGGATCCGTGATTTACCACAAGTGATCTAGTCTGTCCAATAGAATCGGGAAGCCTGAGCAATACATTTGTATAGCCACAAACAGAACAGACACAGAGGAACAGGGAGAGAGCAGGACAGTAGAGCAGGTCTCCTCAAAAACATTGTTCACCTTCCAACACTCCAGGCTGTGGTGGTCCAGCACTGTCGCTTGCTCCCCTCTCTCCCTCTCCCTCTCCCTCATGTACACTTGGTCTCCTGCTGCGTTCGTCTCTTTCTTTTCTCCGGTCCTTGCTATCTCGTCGAACCTCTTCTTTTTGTTTTTCTCTCTCTCTGTCTCTTCTCCAACCCTCCCAAACTCCTTCTGCCCTACCCTCCCTCCTCTCTCTCTCTCTCTCTCTCTCTCTCTCTCTCCCTGTGGAAGGGCGGGTGGAAGGAGGCGTAGCACTGATGATGTCATGCTTGGAATGCAGCAGATACAGGCGTAGCGGTTAAGGGGAGGACTTTGGGTATGGGAGGAGGAAGAGGTGTGTGTGTGTGTGTGTGTGTGTGTGTGTGTGTGTGTGTGTGTGTGTGTGTGTGTGTGTGTGTGTGTGTACTTGTATAACTATACTAGCCCCACATGTGTAGTAGAATTTGAGAAATAGTCAATTTTACTGGTCCTCACAAGAACAATGGCTTGGTTTATGTTTAAACAGATTGCTAGAGTTAGGCTTTACTCATTCTTTTTTGTGCGCAAGCTCACGACGTGTCAAAGTGCGACGCGTTGTGAGCTTGTAGATCGTCTCTTTTGGGTGCGTGACACCGAAATGCAATTAAATCCCCCTTTGTGTGTGTGTGTGTGTGTGTGTGTGAGAGAGAGAGTGAGAGAGGCCGAGAGTGAACACCCAGTATTGGTGGTCAGTTCTAGCAACCAGTGTCTCCAATTGTCTCCCCATGAGGTAGTTTACTGCATGGGAGAGGCATGTAGGATCATGTGAGTAAATAAACGGTGGCGCAATTTGCGGACTGACGCAACTGTACGTGGGTGTCTGCTCTTCACCTACAGCCTCGAATAGCCTAGGTGGTTACTAACATGGATGTCTGTTGTAATCTAAATGCATTGCAGGGAGCGTTTGAGTCATTGCCCAGCTATTCTCTCAAAATCTCCACATTCTTTAGTAATGACAGAGAGAATCCTGGCTGAACCCGAATGAATGCAGTAGAATATGCAGTTACTTAACCTGCAATAAAACCATTAAGTTCAAATTGTGTGTGTGTGTGTGTGTGTGTGTGTGTGTGTGTGTGTGTGTGTGTGTGTGTGTGTGTGTGTGTGTGTGTGTGTGTGTGTGTGTGTGTGTGTTCACATGAGGGTTATGTGTGTGTTGTAGGGTGTGTTTATAAATGTTATTCTCACACTTCCCACCCGAATGAATGCAGTAGAATATGCAGTTACTTAACCTGCAATAAAACCATTATGTTCAAATTATGTGTGTGTGTGTGTGTGTGTGTGTGTGTGTGTGTGTTTATAAATGTTATATATACTCACACTTACCAGCTGCAATACGTCTTCGTCTTTTGGCATAATGGAGAGCTCCAACACGTTCTCACTGTGGAATATAAATGGAGAACTTAAAACATTGTGGCAAGAAGAAACAGATAGAGATTAGAGAGAGATGAGAAACGATGAGATGGTCAAATTGACACTCAGGGACTTTGCAGTGCACTTCATGCACATTCTTGAAGCAGAATATTACATTAGCATCAGTTCAGTCCAGTGGTTTATCCGTTTAACATAAAACATTTCCTAGTGGAGTTTCTCCAAAATGGGATATCCACCATTTAGAGAAGAGCGTCCCCTACTCTTCCAAAAACAATTAAAAAGCTGCTGTAAAGTGATATAATGTATTATTGAAAAGGGTTTAGTTTTAAAATGTTAATTCTGATTATTCTGATAACAACTACTGCTAAAGCATTTGTTCAATAACAGGCTGTTTATTAAAAGTAAAAGTTTTAAGAGGAGAATGTGTGCACATCTTGTACCTTTATTTAGGCCAGGTGCACACACACACACACACACACACACACACACACACACCTACCTGTGCTGGATGAGGGCGATCACTTGTGAATACGTCTTTCCTAGAATACTCTCTCCGTTCACTTTCACCAGCCGATCCCCTGAAACAAACAGAGATGGACCACACTTTAAAACAGCAGAAAATCACTGATAAACAAGCTAACAGACGCATCTCATTGTGCCTTGCATGGGATACCGTTGTATGACTTATTTTTTAATTTTTGAAATAATATTATTTTTAGAAATGGATATTTACCCACAACCCATTAAAATTGGTCTGCGGCCCAAACATGTGTCCCGACTCCCGACCCACTGGATATACAGTGCTGTATATCAGGCTTAAGCACCACTTGTCAACATACAAGCAAGCATTGACTACCCCGCGCTCTATCCACTTCCATGTACTGGTGGTGAGCCAAACCATGTCAAGTCAGCCCTGGACAGACCAGACAACGCCAGGCCAGAGAAACCCCAGACACACACTCCATACTTGGACATGGTAGCTTTGGTTGATGAAACATGTGGTGTCTGGGTCTATATTATTAACTTATATGTACTAGTCCTTACCCGTTGTGAGATATTTGCCCCCCCCCCCCCCGGTGGCCGCGGGGGGTACTGTGCCCTGGTCGCATTTTTAATTCACTAATAAATTCATTATTAATCATTAATGTGTCAAATCGAAAACGCCCTCCATATTCATATGGTCAATGCCTGTGTGAAAAGTGGGAGCGATTGGTGCAGGCAATGAGGAGATAATGCTTTAATGCTTTGTTTCTGATACACACACACTCACACACACAGACATTGTTAGAATTATAGTATGATGATATATATAGTTGTGTGCGTGCGTGCGTGCGTGCGTGCGTGCGTGCGTGCGTGCGTGCGTGCGTGCGTGCGACAGGCATGCATAGATTAATGTACATGCACTATTGGCATGTGTTATTTCAGATGCGTTTGTGTTTAAATGTGTTGCTTTGTATGGAGTGCTGGTTTGGTTTGGCAGGGCTGTTAGGAATGGAATGTTGTCTCGAGTCGCTTCGACAGCAAGACACAACAAGAAAACTTGACAAGCTCCGTCACATTCATGCTGCACTGGAGAATTTCACGCAACATTTTTGCATCATGTATATATATATATATATATATATATATATATATATATATATGTGTATATGTGTATATATGTATATATATATGTATATATATTATACACACACACACACACACACACACATAAATACACTTATACTACACAGTGTTAATTTGACTGACAGTGTGCAAATGTAACTAAACGGACGCTTAGGTCCATTTGGTTACATTTGCACACTCTACTCTGAGTTACAAATGGATAAATAAGTACACTGTTTATACTCCGAGTCCTTAAGTTGGCTCATATGAGGGAATAGAATCACCTTATATAAACGGGAAGACTAATAACCAATAATCACTCTACAGTGTCTACACTACCTGCCTGGTCTCTCCCACCCCCACCCTCCCCCTACAGTGCCTGGTCTCTCCCCCCACCCAGAGCCCCTGTGCATGTCTGCAGCATCATGTGACACAGATGCATGTCTGCAGCATCATGTGACACAGATGCATGTCTGCAGCATCATGTGACACAGATGCATGTCTGCAGCATCATGTGACACAGATGCTCTGGCTCAGATATTTCCATTCCATGGAAATCTGACAGTGGTTCTCAACCTGTGAGCCCGGGGACCACTGGTGGGCCACGAGGGTTTTGTAAGTGGGCCGGCCCCCAAATTATTAGCAAAACACTTTAATGATAATATAACAATGTCATGGCATTTTATTTTTTTATCGAAAACATTTGTTGTCTTTGTGATAGGAATAAATAGGACCTTAATGTATACTACGTTGGTTCCATTGATCCAAGCCGGAAAACAATCATTTGACTGATCTTTAAAATAATGACCACTTAACATGGCAGGGGACCGGTTGCCATGTTTGTTTAGTGTGCTCTAATCCAGAGTGTGCCCTGATCCTCAAAAAGCTCAGAGCCACTGGCAAATCAGCATGCCCATGTTCCTGCCTCCGCTGTAGTCTCAGGCCTAGTACCGTATTGTCCCAAATATAAGACGACTCTGATTATAAGACAACCCCCATTTCTCAAGACTCATTTGTGGAAAAATAACATTGAATGTCAAATGGTCTAGTCCCTGATTATAATACAATCTCGTTTTTTTTTAGGAAAAAACATAGTCTTATATTCAGGCCAATAGGGCAGTTTATGCCGAATGCGGCACCGTCACACACAACCACAAAGCTCACAACGTATAGCAGACCTAACATCTCACGACTGCTGTGAGACTATAGGTCGGCTATCAGAGTAGCATGTATCGGGCTTCAATCTGCCTTTACCTGTGCAAAGGCCAGCCTGGTGGGCTGGACCTCTCTCTCTCACATTCTTCACAAATATGGTGTCCATCGGCTCCAGACGACTTTTCTGATACCCTATCCGTGACAAACAATGGAAAGCAAAGCAAAACAAAAAGGGTCATACATAACAATAAAACAACGACTTGTGTGGGAAAATGTCTAGTGTCACTTGCTTTGATGTTATGATTAAACTATTAAACAACTATAACACAAATTGAAATTGATAGGAGTGTTTGGAGTTGAAGCTACTTTAGATGCAGTACTAAGTAGAGTCCTGCAGAGGGAGCTGTGTGCCAACATAAGAGAGCAGAGAGACAGACAGGGAACCACAGAGGTCCTAGTCAGTGATGTCACTATAGCAGTGGTTTTCAACCAGTGGTCCGGGGACCACCAGTGGTCCTTGAGGGGGTTCCAGGTGGTCCCCAGCTAAATGATGGAGAGTTGGTAACCAAATGGACCGAACAACTTCATTGCTTAATTCAAAAGAAGTCTACACAATTAGAGAATGTAGAATTGTTATTTTGATCAACGTTTGTCTGTTATCTATTGTGGACCAAATCTGATCCAACAACAAAATATTGTTTAGTTTTGGGTCTTAGAGGCTAAAATGTCATCAAATGGTGGTCCGTGGCTCATATGCCAAATAAATAATGGGCCATGGCATTCAAAAGGTTGAAAACCACGGCACTATAGTGTCAACGCTCTCCGTGCTGATATGGCTGTGGACTAATGAACTTGGAGGGGCAGAGAGGGAGCGCTTACCTTTTCCGTTCCCGTTCTCCTCATCCTGCAAAGGCACAGAAAGAGAGAGCATCATGACTGATATGCTGGTTGAACACAACTCAACCTAAAGCATCATGACTGATATGCTGGTTGAACACAACTCAACCTAAAGCATCATGACTAATATGCTGGTTGAACACAACTCAACCTAAAGCATCATGACTGATATGCTGGTTGAACACAACTCAACCTAAATCTAGGACAAAATAATCACACCCATGTGAAGTGAGGGGCGCTAATATATTAACTCATGTTGATTGGGTGATGTAATGGTGATGTAAAACAAACAGTGCCAACACAAACATTAAACGCCATTAACAATAAAGAGACAATATGACGTAATGGGGCCCAGGCCGTAGCGTAACGGTCTGGGCACCGGACTGGTAATCCAGTCGCAGTGTGCCGCGGGTTCGACTCCCGGACCCGACACGGCCTTTACTGCATGTCATCCCCCCATCTCTCTCCCGTTTCCTGTCAGCCTACTGTCTGTCCCTTCAAAAATCAATAAAAGGCGTAAGCCGCAAAAAAATATCTTAAAAAAAATATATATATGACGTAATGAGGGACAATATGACGTACATTTTCCCGTCATTGTCAATGGCGTTTTGAAAACAAACATTGAACTAAAAACAAACATTAAGCCTGTATATAGGAGGGGCTAGCGCCCCTCAAAAATTGTTATAGGTGAAGGCATGCTCTACTCGGGGGAGGGAATATCCGCACTCTATTCTTGAGTATAGTTTCTTATGAGTTTCTTTATTAATGAGACGAGTACACAGCAGCAGTCCACCTAGAGAAACCTATATCTCTTTCACTTTTACACCGTTCCAAGCATGCCAGTGACATCACTGGCATCCCCCAAGCCTAGCCAGAGGGGCAGATGTGTTTCTCTTTACGAGCGTGTAATGTTGGAGTTCAGTTAAACACACAGACCGCCTTTCAGGTTCAACAATCTGCAGGTAATAATGAGGTCATAATGTCATGGGCTGAAGCAAGTGGACGCAGCTGCCGCAGATGGCAGATGACGACAGCAGCACTACCACCACTTAATGTGGGGGAGATTTTATCATTACACCGTTCATTCCATCCATCCATCCACACAGGCACACTCACACAGGCACACACACACGCGCGCACACACACACACACACACACACACACACACACACACACACACACACACACACAGCTGAGTGGACAGTTTGGGGATAGGGGCATGGTGGCCTGACTGCTGCCTGGCTTTAGGCTGCGCTGAGTGGGCTCATTCCTGGCAGCTGGGACAATGGCAGGGGGTTTACGTGCAGAGAAAGGAGGGCTGCCGACCCCAGAATGGAGTGTGCTGTCAGGGACGCTTCCCTGACTGACCAGCCCAGCCTGACCAGGTCTGGGACGACAGAAGACATGGTATGATGTGGGGAGAGAGAGTAGCAGGCATAGGCTAAGGCAGGCAGTGGTTCTCAACCTGTGGCTCGGGACCCCCAGGTCCCCGGAGCGGTGCTAACTGCTCCAACATGTGACTTTGTGTCTATTAGTCTGTAGCAGCACAGTTACTGTTACTGTGTCTATACAATATCATACATCAACATCATGATATCACTTCACATGATTTAAAACCTAAAGAAAAATACCATCACTGCATCAAAGGTAATCAGCAAACAATGCTATAAAATAAACTGGTCAAAACATTGGCCAAATTGGCAAATATCTATTTGCTATTTTGCACAATATTTATCTGTGGAACAGAGTCAAACAAAATGTAATCAAGTGAACTGCTATATTCCAAGTGCTTATCAGGGTGGGGGTCCCCAGTTAAAATATGATTATTTTGGGGGGGTCACGGATTAAAAAGGTTGAGAACCACTGGGCTAAGGTGCACAGTTCTGTAGTCAAGAGTGTACAGTATTGTTACTTTAGGGAGGAAACCTAACCTAATTACAAAACTGTTAATGCTCAGGAAATGGAAAGAACCCAATGTCATTATTTAGTCACAAGTTCTTGTTAATACTACAGACACAAGTAGTTTCAACCCATTATCACTATAGGAGAAATCCTTCAAAGATGTCAGCTAAAATAGCTGATCTGCAACTTAGTAGATCTGCCATTTATAGTAATAGGGCATTCATTTAGGGATTTCTTTTTAAATAAAAAGATAAGAAATTTAAATCCAATGTACAGTAAATGTCATTTCCAACCCTGCAGCCAGTGTCAAGATTTGAATCACCCACCACTCTCTGATAATGGGACACACTGTGATTTGGGAGAATTCCACAAAGCATCTTCTTGGAATACTTTGGACAGCGCTGTGGCACCAACCGCCTCCCACACCATGTGAGATGAGGCCTAAAGAGCCACAGCCCAGAGGGAGCAGTGGGACTATTGTCTTGACCCGGGCTGGTACCACCAGGCAGCCAGTGAGTGGTACCAGGCTAAGACAACAACAGATCCCATTGAGCCTCTGTCTCTCTCTCTCTCTCTCTCTCTCTGTGCAGCTGCTGTCGGGTTGGGGTGAGAATGGTGGGGTGGTAATAATAAGGGCCTTGTTTCAGCTGCCTGAACCACCTCCACCCCCACCCCCCCCCCCCCCCACCCCCCCAATCTCTCAATTTCACATCTGTAGCTTCTTGGCCGCACACACACACACCTCACACACACACACACACACACCTCAAACCCAAAGCACTGAATGATCGACCAATGACAGGACTTATTAGAACTAAGGTGACTTAATGACTTAATAATGAGGCCTGTGATGTGATACAGAAGAACTGAGGTGGAGAAAATTGGGTTTGGCATTTCTTAGGTGATAAAAATTATGATAAAAGGGTACAATTCTCTGTTACATAAACGGTACACTTATTACGTGTAGCGATGGATTGTAAGAGCTCGTGAATTTACTTCTGACTCAGTTCATTAATATTTCACAAGCACCAAAGGAAGAATGGAGTGGACTGCTCAACAACCCCTTAAGAGGCTTGTTTAACAGCTCTGTGTCTGTAACTGGCAAAGTTCAACAACTCTGGACTCATGTTTGTTTTATTGAGCTTAGTGTCACTGATCTTTGGCTATAATAAGATCACCTTTGTCTCTGAGCTCCCGTTTGTCAGATCCACTTTAAAAGGCCCTACTACTGTAGGAGATTAGCTGTGGACTGCTGGTCTCACCTTGAGGTTTGTGTGCAGGGCTGACTCTGGGGGGTAGACGATGAAATGGCGCAGTGTGAAGCCAAACCCCTGGGAGTTCTTGCGGAGGACCAGCGTCCGGGGACCATGCCAACCAACGCCGCCCCCCTCCCCTCTCGCCATGGGCGGCCGAGGGTTGTCACTGGTCGAAGACAGACCATCCCTCCGCCCCTTTCCCTGTGAACACAGAGAGGAACAGGTGAGATTCCATGCTTCCATTCTTAGAAAGGATATAGTTAATTAGTATCTTATTAGGAATTACAAAACATATTTCCATAATAAGAACATGTATATTTCCGTGAATGAGAATCAGCTTTATTATACCTGACGAAGACCAATGAGTGGTCGAAACGTTGTCATCCTTCTAAATAAAATTCCTGTGGGAGCTACAAAACAGTGTGCAGACTACATCTCCTTCTCCTGTACGTATCTTTTTGTTCAGCACCTGAACGTTTTTTTTTTTAGAGATGTGCGTACTTTCTTTTAGATTCAATCAGCTTTATTGTCACATCACAGCTTTACAAGGTAAAACAAAGTGGGTGAAATTTGTTTCCGTGCATAGTTCCCATCGTGTCGTAATTCCATAGGAAAAAAAGAAAAGAAAGAAGAAGTTGGAAAGGAGACCAGACAAGAACACAAGAAACAAAGAACAACATAAAGATATGATATAAAGGTGCATAGCAGCAAATGTATAGTGTGCATGATAAACTTATGGACGCTGCTAGAAAAACACAGAGGTAAGTGACAACAACGCTGGACCAAAAAGTATTGTGCATCGTTCCATGGATGTGATGATGTTTCAAAAACGCTCTTTTCTGGGGTAAAGGCCTCATTCAGAACAGAAGCTTTCAACTGCTGGGGTTTTTTTTATTAGCAACTTCCTTATGAACAACATATTCCTGGATGTAGCTAACAGACCGAGTCACCCCCGCAAGGCAGGCTCCACCAAACAATAGCCCGTAAAAAGCTTCATGGGGTTCGGCTAACAGGCAGGGCCTGCGTCTAGACAGGCCAGGGGCGGCGGGAGAGAGCGCTCCGAGAGCGAGAGAAACTATGGAATGTTGGAAGACAGAGCCAAACTCAATCATGGACGCCTGCAACCAATCAGCGCTGACCTTGGTCTTGTCATAGCGGAGTGGAGTCAAAGGGGGGCAGGAGGGACTTCTCATTCAGTGAGAGAAATGAGGGGCGATCTCCACAGGCTCTCTAGTCATCAGAGCTCTCACTGCTGAGGCTGAGTCAACAGGCCTGTTCACCTGACAAACACACGTGAGAACTGTCACCCCGATGCTGCGCCAACGACCCGCATCTGTCAGTCAAACACGACCACCTGACCAAACAAGCCCGGGAGGGGGGGGGGGGGGGGGGCAGAGGAGGGGAGGGGTCATCTCTGAGGTCAAGCCATAGCTGTGTTAGTGTGTTCTGTCTGAGGCATCGTTTTAGTGCAGTGAACTCCGAGAGGTTTCTCTGTGGAATAACTGTGACTTGACTCTACTTCCCCTCCGTCTTCCTCACTAACTTAAGATGTAAAAATGTCTGTAAGTCTGTCTGTGTTTAATGCCAGGAGGGTCAGGGCAGGGTGAACCCGAGTAGCCTCAAATGCATGCATCTTATTTCACTTCTTGTTTCCCTCTCTGACTGAGAGACACACACACACACACACACACACACACACACACACACACACACGCCAGACACTTTCAACCTGGTAGGCCCATATGGCTAACCAACAACAGGAAGTGGCGGGCTAGAGGCAGGAAGCGTGGTAGCTCTGTGGGGCGGGACAACCAGATGCTCAGAGAGCATCTATAAATAAAGTCTGCTGCACAGAGGCGCTTCTAGTACTCCTCTCCTTCCACCTCATCTTCCTCCATCACATGGAAATCTCTTCAATATTCACCTCCCGTGCACTTCCATTTTATGCTAGCAACGAGGTGAATGAGAGTCGAATTTTGCATTCAGTGGCAAAGCAAAAGTGAGTGATTGAATGTGAGTTTGACCCCACTTGGCTGAATTTTTCTCAGCATTTGTGATGTGTGAATGACCAACCACCACATCCAGTCAAATGGACTACAAACCAGAAAACTGATTTGTGTGTCTCACTGTCATAACCTGCATTGAACACCAATGAACAGGCCTCGCTCCGGGCGTACAGCCGGCAGAACTGCTCAGGCTGGTATTCCTAAACGTAACCTATAAAAGTAAACTATGCTTAAACTGTCAAACCTAACCTTATTCCTAACCTTAACCTCAGTCAAACGGTGCCAAAAGCTAACCCAATTTCTGAACATAACCCCAGTAAAACTATGTAAGTAGGTCTAAACTTATTTCTAAGAATATAAGAACCGTCCTACGGTCGGCGGAAAGAAATGTGGAACGAGCGTGTTTTAAGGCGAGCATTCCGGATACCGCCGCATTGCCTACATTCAGCTATAGGAGTATAGGATATCTACAAGATGGCTATAGGATATCTACAAGATGGCAGGATATCTACAAGATGGCTATAGGATATCTACAAGATATTGCGGCACATGTGCACTTTTACCACAAACTTCTACGTTCCATATACATCCATTTTTTGTTCTGAGGGCTATTTTGAGGGGCGCTAGCCCCTCCTATATTCAGCTATAGTGTAATTTTTGTCCTAACACAAACATTAAATGCCATTGACAATGAATGAATGGATAATTTGGGCTGTATTTTGCGTGTCTTAAGTACCAGGTCTTATTCCCTAACTTGAGTAAACAAAAGACCTGGAGGCGTGATCAATGCTCTTTGGCCACTCAGAATAGCCAAATGGCATTGATCACGCCTCCAGGTCTTTAGTTTACTCAAGTTAGGGAATAAGACCTGGTACTTAAGACACGCAAAATACAGCCCTTTAAGTCATATGTGGACGAGAAAATTGGCAATTTCGTTCCTATCATGTCCTAACATGATGTATGATGATAAGAGCGCCCCTCACTTCCCACAGGTGTGATTTTTATTCTTCATGGAGGCCAGCGGCCGGCAATCTATAAAGTGTGATGAGAGTATATATAGTAAAGTAATACATAAAAAAAAGTGACGAATGGAAATGACGAAGGGAACCAAAGGGGAAATAAAAAAAGAGGGGAAATGAAAGGGTAAGAGGGTGAAAGAAGGAAGAGACTGAGTGAATTCCTCAGTGGGAGCGGTTTTGGCTCGGGGCATGTCGAAACACACTCTGTAACTGGCAAGGAGGGGGTGCACAGAGAGAGCGATAGAGAGAGCAAACGACAGAATGAGAGGAGGAGGAGGTGGGGTGTCGGAGCCCTAGTGAGAGACAGGCTCCAGCACGTCGGTTTCGACCGCATGGCCCCTCCCGGCGCTGAGAACACCAAACCCTGTGATTACCCCAAACATACAGAGGCCGACTGGGTTTCCAAGCCAGCGCAGTTTCCCCGTCCGACCCGGTCTGGAAGCGCACAGTGGTAGATGCGTGGGTCTGCCTGGCTATTCTGCGAAGTCTGCAATCATTGCCAACGGTCCTCCTCGGACGTGAGACAATGGTCTCCGATATCCGTCCCTTTGTTCATTTTTATTAACGCATCACCTTGGAGTAATCAAACCCTGCGTCTGGTACTGGTTACTGGCATCAAAATCGCTGACATGCACACACTGCTTTCCAGCCAGTTCAACACAGGCAACAAGGAACTCGGAAAATACTTTCTGTGGGTTCTGGTCTAAAAGTTGACTTCCTATGGAGGTTGACCAGTTCTAGACAGTGAGCAGGGAAGTCCCGTCCTGCTAGATTAAGACATGGAGACATTCGGCATCACCCAGCTGGGCCAGCTCGTCCTAAAGGAATTCATAGGCAGCCCTCCGGTACTGCCCTCAGTCTGAGATCTGGACACATTCCAATATGACGGCAATGATAACCGCTGATTCATCAATGATTCTCTTTAAGACATCACAGAGGCCCAGGCCGCAGGATGCTGATGAGCAATCACAGATGATTTCGTTAAAAAGAGAACATAAAAATGTCATATTGAATATGTACCAAAGTATAATAGACTGCCTGGTAGCTTCTTGTGCTGAGTGAGTGTTTGGCGGTTGATGTGGTATGCATTGCAGATGTTACTTTTGTCATCCACAGGGATAGAGCTTCGCTGTGGATGCTTCTCTTTATCATTTCACTTGGACTGATTTGACTGATTGATGCAAAAGGCACAGAAGTTTTTAAAGTACAAATAGTAATACCACCATCACCTCGGCACAAATTATGCCGGTTTTCATTGTTCCCAACTTGCGTCGTTCCCAAGTAGGATGGTGCCAGACAGGCACAGATCGGGCTTTTTTTTTTTTTTTGGGCTGTGAGGTGGTAGACCTGCTACTTTCGCCGTTATCGTACGTGTGGTTAAAGTGTCTAGTTGACCGTCATACCCTGTCCAAAGTACATATAATGTGCAAACAAAACATTTAAATCTAAAAAACAAATTATTTATTTTGTATTTTTTTGTAGGTCACAGTGATATGGCCCATGTCTTCTTCTGTACACAAAGTGTCAGTTAGCAGCATGGCCATCTCACTCCTCATTATATCCACCACAAAGCAGCAGGGTAGGAAGAATGCAGTGGCTGTCAGGACCCTGGTGACTGCTAAACCCCGGCAGGGAGAACAATGCTCTGTCAGGACTCTGGTGACTGCTAAACCCCGGCAGGGAGAACAATGCTCTTTCAAACAGCTGAGAGCTGCAACCTGTTTGAAAAGTGGAGCTTTAGAGAGGTTACAAATGCTGACTGGACTTTAATCCACAGCAGAGCCACTATACTGTCTGCTCCACCAACCAACAGCCACTATACTGTCTGCTCCACCAACCAACAGCCACTATACTGTCTGCTCCACCAACCAACAGCCCTGAGCTGGAGAGAGGAGGCAGGCGAGGGAGACAAGAGGGAACCAAGAGGGCTTGTGAAAGTTGAAAAAAAAAAATCTGATAGTTCCTTGTAGTATATCTGCCGCTCCAGGTATGAATCTGTCATGCCAGCCATCCCAGGGGGCATGCCCCCCCCCTCCTCTGTATGTCCACATGCATCGTAAATGGCAGACAGGTGGAGATGAGATAGCTAGAGTCCAGAATAACAGCCTGGCTTTTAATTTGAACCATTTCAACCCTATATATACAGTACACTGTTGACCCCCTAGTATAGACCCCCAGGGGTCAGTCTACAGTATACTAGGCCCCCTCCTTTCTTACCACTTCAACAAACCTCCTCGCCGAAAATAGCAGCTCTACAAGGCAAGCTCATACAACATGTGTAGATCTGCTATTTTCGCCGTGTGTTCTCCCCAGAATAGGGGCACTAGGGTTCATGTGGTTGAAGCATAACAAGGGCATGCACCTAGAAATAGAGCGTTGCAGTCCCGTTCCACTTTCAGAACAACGAGGGCATTTCAAAAAGTATTTATTTAAAAAGGCATTTAAACCTCGGACAAAGCCAACAGAGTTGACACATTTTTGTTTTTGTTTTTCTTCTTTCTAATTATTTGTTCGTCCCAAAAAAAATGTTTATTGTCATGATTTGTCAAATCGGCTGTTGGCTTTGTCCGAGGTTTAAATTACTTTAAATAAATACTTTTCGAAACACCTATGAATGAAATGAATGGGGAATTATTTCCTGGTGCCTCATCGTTCTGAGTTGCACTGTCTGCAACACTCTATAACAACAGCAGAATGCCTCACATAGGTCCAAAATTGTAAATGGTTAATGGTGCATTTATATGGTGCCTTTATCCAAGGCGCTTTACAGAGATTGTGCATTACATTCACCCATTCACACACCGATGGCGGCAGAAATCATGCAAGGCACCAACCAGCACATCAGGAGCAATTTAGGGGTTCAGTGTCTTGCTCAACGACATTTCGACACTAACTCTGGGGGAGCCCAGGTTCGAACTGGCAACCTTGCGGTTACCATCCAGCCACTCTAGCCATGAGCCAGCCATATTGTAGCACATATGTAGGATTGTAGGATGAAGGTTTCATACGGTTTCTGTCTATTAAATGCTGACCCAGGGAGCTGAGCTCCAACATTTAATATGCATTCGTGAAAATGGCTAATAAAGTCTATTCTATTCTATGTACATGTGCATGCGTGTTTGTATGCTTTTGGGTGCAGTACTTAGTTTAGACAGTTTTTGGTTTAGACTAGTCATTGGTTAGACCAGCCATTAGTCCTACAACTACAACCTATCTCAAACCCTCACCCTAAACCGTTACCTAACCTCCCACGGGGCAGCACACCTAAACCTAACCGTAACCCATGTCTAACCAATGACTAGTCTAGTATGCACCGCGTGTGAACTCACCGACACCTCTGTGTCTATATGAACATGTATATGCACAAAAACACGCCAAACCACTCCTGTCAGATCGTCTAGTTTACAGTTGGTGATGTCATGTCAGTTAAACAGGGTTTTCTACTTGAGCAGCGCCTGAGAGAACACTTAACAGTCACACATACCTTTACCTTTATCTGGCAAAAAATTACCCTACGGCACAAGAAAAAAAAGGAAAACCGGGAGGATCCATAAAACAAGCTGAAAAGGGGCAATAATCAAAGAAAAATACAGATTTGAATACTGATTGTTTGAATGTGGATTATTGTACTGTACTATACTCACTGTACTGTAAAACAAAAGGTCACCTCCATGAGTCACATCGATGACCACAAGACTATGGTGACCAGACCAGACCAGTGTCCGTGTCCATGTGACAAAATAATGTCATAAAACTCTAAAATGTCACCGTTTTGTCCCGGTTTTCAACAATACAATAATGTTATTATCACAATCTGGAAGCAAACAGGTGATCTTCTGCTTACCAGACGTCCTGTCTAGCCACTAAGCTAAGGCTGCCCCTAAAGGAATAAATTGGGTGTAAAGGGGGCAGATTTGGTGGTAAGTATATAGGATTTAGGTTTAAGTGGTTATGGGTCCCAGTTTGTGGGATACAAAATAGTGTCTAGACTAAAAACAGACAATCAGGTCCAGGGTCACACAAAATCAGACTGAAGGGTTCATGATGCGACCCAGAGAGACTGATGCTGCTCAGTGGGGTTGGTCTGTGGAATAGCCGTTTGTACAAGACACGCTGAAAACTCCACTATGACATCATTGGTCATGAATGGCAGCAGCGGCCTGGCAATGCCAAACACGTTGCTTGCCAACTTCCAGCTAATCCCCATCTCTTTCTCTCTCCTGTGAACACACCATCACTGTAAAGGACAGCAGAGTGTGTTTGCACCAGCTGTGTCCATATACTTCACATTGGTCCAGTCCAGTAGGCCTACCCAATGCTCATATCCCTTGATTCAGGCATTTTTCTTAACTGTGTCATTGAGAGGGGGAGGGTAACCAGAACCAGAGGAAAATGAGAATTGACCCGACACCACCCACCCACCCACCCCCCCCCCCCAACACACACACACACACACACACACACACACACACACACACACACACACACACACACACACACACACACACACACACACACACACACACACACACACACACACACACACACACACACACACACACACACACACACACACACACACACACACACACACACGAGAAATGCCCTGAATTCTGGGGGCCTGTAGAATACAACATACACATGCTCCAACCTCTCGCCTCCCCTCCCCCTTTACTGGGAGTGCCACTTAACATAGAACCCCCGTCATCTGTGTTTAGTCGCTAATTAGAAACCCCGCCAAGAAAGGCACAGTCAATACACACATCCACAGAGGACAACAAAACTATACTGTAGCAGTTTCTTAATGGTCCGTGCTTCAACCCCACATTCCACAGAAGCGCCGGCACAGAGGAGCACAGCCATGTCTGAGAGGCTTGGACATAGAGGCCAAATTATGCTGAGTTCAAGGACAGCCCTGTCTCATTCCCTCTCTCTCTCTCTCTTTAAAAAAACGGCCCATCACAGACTTAAACACCTCAAGACTTAAAACGTGAACTGCAGTTAAAAGTTGCAGACAGCTAGAAGCACACAAGATATTAAAAGATGGCACAACAGGAGATGTACATGGGACAACTTGCCCCTGCGCCCTCACTATAGGACACAGCAGGCGCTCAAGAGTAGCCCTCTCCCTTACCCTGGGTTTGTCCCGGTCCCCGCCTGGCCGGCCGTGCCCGCTGGTCACGGCGGGGGGCGAAGGTGAAGGCATGGGACCTATGTCACCGCGGAGCACCGCCAGCCAGATACAGCGCGGTTCGGGGGAACTGCAGTCCACCCCCACGGGGTTCTGGAAGCACCAATCAGACCCTGCTGGGGTCGCAGGGTACGGAAGCATAGCAGCGGGCATTGGGGCACGGAGTTCACTCTTCAGATCCTCATCGTTCGCTGCCCACATGGGCTAACGCGCAGGCTCTGGCGCGTACGCGAAAAACCCAGGTTGGGAGATAAATGCTTTAAAAAGAAAAAGGAAAAACATTAAGTGCAGGCAAAGTTGGCTGAGGGAAGACACAGGTGCAAAAAGGAAGCACACAAATCTCCTGTTAGCCAGTCACGCGGTGGCAGTCCATTTGGCAGGAAAAAATTAGATTCCCCCTCTCCGGGCTCCACTCCATCACAGCACAAGCTGAGGTCTCCAAAAGTATCCGTGTTTTAATCCCACAAGTTCCACATCACAGTCTATCGCTTTGGACCTTCAAGGACGCAGAGGGACTGAGCTCTCCAAGGCAAGACACACACACCACACACACGCGTGTTTTCTCAGCGGGGGCTCCTGGCAAAGGAAACAGCAGGCAGGCGGACTCCTGGGAGGCAGAAGTGTGGTTGGTGCATGGTGCCGGTCCGGTCCGGGTTGGTTCCACTCACTACAGACAGACACACTGCCTTCTGACAGACGATACAGTACAGAACAACTGACAGTGTGGTCTCCTGGTGGCGTCCAGTGATGTTCTGAAACACAAAGCCACTCTGTCCACCCCCGGATCACAAACCAACGTCCCAGGGGGTTGGATCCTCTGTCTCTCCTCCCTCCCTCTTTTTCTCTCTCTCTCTCTTTCTTCTTCCACTCTTTCCAGCCCTCCCTCTGAATCTCCCGTGCCAAAAAAACAAACAATCCGTGTGTCTCTCTCTCCCCACTCTATTCCAGACTTGTGCGCTGCCTCTCGCCAAGCGTCACCTATTATTAACCCGGCTCACTCCACGACGTCTCTCCTTCGATATCTTTTCTTGTCTCTCCCCCTGGTCTCTTCCTCGTTTTCTTTTCAACCCATTCGCAAATAACCCATCAACGTCCAATAACATTCCAGCTCTGTCACTCTGAGGGAACTGGTTTCAATTGAAACGGAGGCGTCAGAACAAACACCAGTCACGCTTGTACAGTAAACCAGCTCACCCGTCTTAATCCAAACACTGCAGGTCAAAGGCCTGGTGAACGGCCTTCCTCATCACTCTCCCTGTCTCTCTCTTCTTGCACTAGTCCACATGGAGGTACAGCCCTGTGGTGGGTTGCCTCTGATGGGGCAAATTCTGCTGTACTTCAGCCCCATCCAGTACTGAGTAGTATCTCTGTATAGAAGCAGACTGGTGGCACGTGAGTACATGTGTGAAACAGACTACAAACTACAGTGACAGCCTGACAGGGCTATGATGAGCCCCCCTGCCCTGCTGTCAACTCCACAAAGGCTGCTGCCCCCCCTCCACACACACACACACACACACACACACACACACACACACACACACACACACACACACACACACACACACAGGGGACAAAAACAACATCCACTTTTCTAGCACAAAGAGACCAAAAAAAAAGATCCCTTCTCTTTTTGGCTTCACCGCTGTTTCCTCCCACTACATTCTGATTCTCCCTCACTCCCCTACAGTACACACTGTGACTTAAGAGGAAAAATATAGAGGAGAAGATGATAGTGAGTGGATAAAATGGAGAAAAAAGAGAGAGAGAGAGAGAGAGAGAGAGAGACGGCCCTGGTCGCTGAAAATAAACAGCTGCCGCTGGATGTCAGTGTGACCCTTACTCACCCCCTACACACACACGTGCAGAATATACACATTGTGCGCACGCACACACACACACACACACACACACACGCTTTCATTAAAGCCACCCATAATAACGGAGAAACACATGCTGCATGCTGGCTTCATCTTGCCCTCAGACATTGCCGCTCTCCCCGGCCGGGCCCATGCATGCAGGTCGACAGAGAGTTCTCACCAGACAGCCAAGGGACCAGGGTCTGCGTGACAGCGGTAGGCAGGTAACCATGGTGTGGCAGCCGAACTAGCAGCAAGGGCAGAATCCATTTTCTTGCGACCGACGGCCGTCGCGACGGACCTGTCCGTCGGGGGGTCCGCCGGTCCGTCGGGGGGTCCGCCGGTCCGTCGGGGGGTCCGTCGGTCCGTCGGGGGGTCCGTCGGTCCGTCGGGGGGTCCGTCGGTCCGTCGGGAGGTCCGTCGGTCCGTCGGGGGGTCCGTCGGTCGGTCGGTCCGTTTTTGCATCGCGACCGTCGGTCGCAGGGTTAGGGTGGATGGATTCTGCCCTTGCTGCCCAAATGGTAACTCTGTCATTTCTCTACCGTTTTGGACGGGGGTGGTCTCTTTGGAATCGTGTGGCCCCCCTGGAGGTTTCTATGGGGGTCTCGAGGTTCGGGGACCCCTGGGGACCCCCACGGACCCCCAAATGGTAACTCTGTCATTTCTCTACCGTTTTGGAGGGGGTGGGCTCATTTGAATCGTGTCGCCCCCCTGGAGGTTTCTATGGGGGTCTCGAGGTTCGGGGACCCCTGGGGACCCCCAGGGACCCCCAAATGGTAATGTCACCTGTGGACACTAACTGTAATTGTCTCGCTGTCTCGCTGCTGCGCTGCGCCGCACAGACAGCAGCTTGTGTGTAACATGTGCGTTCGTGCCGTGTTGCTGGTATATTATTATTATTATATTTTTTGCGCCGCCGCGTTGTCTCGCTGCTGCGCTGCACAGACAGCAGCTTGTCCTTCCCAGCCTCCCCGTCCTGGACGGCGCAGAACAGCGTTGGATCGCCGGCCGCCTATCGTTGATCGCCCGCCGTCTCCTCGAGGACCGCCGACGCAGATGGTTTACTGCTATATGCCATAGTGTTTATTATAGCTACTATTATTACACACTGTGCTATTATCCAGATTCCTGAGGTGGACATTTCAAGAGGAGCTTGTGATTATTGCTTGCCTATAGATACAGTGCCTATTTATATTGCTATTTGCTACGTTTTAATAATTGCCAGTCATACAGTATAAATTGCCACATTGTTATACCTATACATTTACGTATTTTACTTGTATAGTGTTATATTTGATATCCTGCTACATGATTTTATACTTACCTGTTTTATCTCCGAGCTTATAATAAACTTTGTTACTTTTCTATATACGACCTGCCTGCTGCCCTTATCCGTTTTTCTCAAGCAATGACAATTTCACTGGAGCGCAGCGCTATATGCACGCAGACAGCACATGATACAGGCCTACATCCCGTCCCAAACACTGAGGACAGTGAGGAGGTAAAGTAAACTTGTTTATAATGTGGCAAGAAAAATATATTCCAATTACTTTTCGGTGCGCACTCACCATGAATCCAAGCAGAGGTCCTATAGGTAAAACACCGCCGCCACAGTCCCAATGGCCCGTGCGCAAAAAGTTGATATTTAACATTGGCTATAATCTGCCAAATCTCAACCGATTGGTATAATTCCAAATGGTATACACTCAATGAAATTTATATTTTCCATTTTTCATGGGCGTATAAGTCATAGAGCCAGAGAAAGGAGAGATATGGTATAGGGAAGCACTAAGCCCTGTTAGCCATGCAGCCTATTATGTTTCATGAGCTGTGGTGGCTTCACTGATATACAACCTTTATTCAAATAGTTGCAAATGTATTAATAAAAATACTGAGCATGTATGTTTGATATAAGGCCAAACCTCATTTGAAAGAATATATTCAGAGTATACTCTTCATTAGCAAACTGTACCAAACGAAGGAAAAACCCCCGCGGGGATAACTGACGTTATAAGAAGATAACGCCCCTGCATGACACCTCCCTGGCCACCGTATAGCGCATTGACAGGTCTGTCTGTCTGTCTGTCGTAGCATGCAGATAGACAGATAGGGGGGGGGGGGGGGGGGCAGTTTGACAACAGCGGCTGACACATGTTCATTGATTATGATTAATAGGCCTACTGTATACAGCTACTGTGCTGCTGGATCGTCGATAAATGGACTATAGGCCTACTGGACTTTGACGTTAACGTTAAAACAGAGGCCAGCCAGCGGTACCGTGACCACACCGTTCGTTGTGTGTGTGTGTGTGTGTGTGTGTGTGTGTGTGTGTGTGTGTGTGTGTGTGTGTGTGTGTGTGTGTGTGTGTGTGTGTGTGTGTGTGTGTGTGTGTGTGTGTGTGTGTGTGTGTGTGTGTGTGTGTGTGCGCGAACTTCGAGACGAGTTGGTGACAGTGGTTTGTATTTTGATTTGAAATAAATAATGATGAATAGATGTCTACTGTTCATGCTTGTGTGTGTTTTTTTTAGACAATAGACCACTTAGCAATTGCTTTAACTATGAAAGAAATGAAGACGATGAAGGATATCGATGAAATGTATGTTTCACTATATATAAAATATATACCTTGACTCTCCCTCTGAATGAAATTAAAAATCGGGTCCTAATAATTAACCCTAAAAATCTATAGACCTACCCTTAGTTTTAGCTGGAACACACGCTCAGCATCGCGGGGTTAATGGTAGGCCTACTTGGTAACTATACTTAAAAGGTCTACTTTATCCCATCACAACTATAGTGATTTTGCAGCTATTTTCAATGAACAGTATGGTCTATTGTTGATTAATGTGGTCATTTCAATCTAGGCGCCGTAATGCGCAAAATGGAGTCGACCGGTGGCCACTGATGGCCTATTATTCCTATAAATTCATATCATGCCTGTTGGTGAAATATAAACATCTAAAATGGTTCAGTAATAATTAGCATAAGTTATTATTAACGAAAAACATCTAATACTATTTTAAATTGGTCTAGTAAAGTTAGTAACTAATCAGAAGTTGTTTCAAACAACTGTTTGAAAAAACTGTTTGTTTTTCGTTAATAATAATACATGCTAATTATTATTGAACGGTAAGTATGCTGGTATGTACGCTATGGTACACTATAAGCTTGTATATCTGTTTATTTTAAGAATGCGCCGCTGCATTCTGTCAGAATCTCGTGTGTGTGTGTGTGTGTGTGTGTGTGTGTGTGTGTGTGTGTGTGTGTGTGTGTGTGTGTGTGTGTGTGTGTGTGTGTGTGTGTGTGTGTGTGTGTGTGTGTGTGTGTGTGTGTGTGTGTGTGTGTGTGCGCGCGCGCTGCGCGCGTGCGTGTGTGTGTGTGTGTGTGTGTGTGTGTGTGTGTGTGTGTGTGTGTGTGTGTGTGTGTGTGTGTGTGTGTGTGTGTGTGTGTGTGTGTGTGTGTGCACACATGTGTCACACATGATGTGTGCTATATATTTTATAGCTCTAGAGACGCAGAGACAGAGACATATTTATTTAAAATCATCCTGGCACGTAGGCCTATAGACAACGGCGTCAACTCCGCGCAAGAGCCAAAGCACCCGCTGGCAAAATAATAATAAGTTAATATATATAGGCTACTCTAAGGTGGGCACCTGTCGTTATAAACCTTCTGCACTTGCCTATAAAGCCAATGAACGGAGCTCATTTCTCTCTCTCTCTCTCTCTCTTTCTCTCTCTCTCTCTCTCCATCTGCCGTGCACATGCAAAGAGCGCATGCAGGTATCCAACTATCCAACATTGATAAACTGGTTCGCTTATATCCGTGCAGTATAACATCAAAGTCCAGTAGGCCTATAGTCCATTTATCGACGATCCAGCAGCACAGTAGCATATACAGTAGGCCTATTAATCATCATCAATGAACATGTGTCAGCCGCTGTTGTCAAACTGCCCCCCCCCCCCCTATCTGTCTATCTGCATGCTACGACAGACAGACAGACAGACCTGTCAATGCGCTATACGGTGGCCAGGGAGGTGTCATGCAGGGGCGTTATCTTCTTATAACGTCAGTTATCCCCGCGGGGGTTTTTCCTTCGTTTAGTACTTTATTTACAGTTTGCTAATGAAGAGTATACTCTGAATATATTCAGCAGCAGGCAGGTCGTATAGAAAAGTAACAAAGTTTATTATAAGCTCGGAGATAAAACAGGTAAGTATAAAATCATGTAGCAGGATATCAAATATAACACTATACAAGTAAAATACGTAAATGTATAGGTATAACAATGTGGCAATTTATACTGTATGACTGGCAATTATTAAAACGTAGCAAATAGCAATATAAATAGGCACTGTGTTGAGATTTGACGGGATGTATGTCCTCACTTGTGTATTGTGTGTAATTCTGTACTGCTGTTCTGTGTGATATGCAGTGTTGTGCTTGTGCCACTGTGAGGCGCCAAGGCGCAAGGTATGGGATGCATGTTTGTCTCCTATGGCGTGATCAGGTAACTCGGGTCACATGACCACTGCCTGTGTGTGGAGCGGACCGGTGTTTTTTCATTCAGTGATTGTATTGTATTGGGTCTGTCACCGTGAGAATGATGCGTGACAGGGAGCCCTTAATATAATAATAAATATGCCATGCTTGGCTAAATGGATCTAATCTTTTCTCCGAATGCAACGTGTAAGCTGCAGAACTTCTCATAACTTAACACACTGTATCCTATTCCTAGGCAAGCAATAATCACAAGCTCCTCTTGAAATGTCCACCTCAGGAATCTGGATAATAGCACAGTGTTTGTTCCCACCCAATCTCCTAAGCAGCCCAAAGATTGATTAGTGCACATATATTATCGATTATCGTATACACATTAGTACACACGACCACAAAAGATGCCACGGCAAATCAAGTGCACACCAACGATCACTGCAATAAGCCTATATCAAAATAGGATAACACTTCTATCGAAAATCACAGCAGTAAAATACAAACATGCGTGTTCACCAATATAGGGGCGCTAAGAGACAGGTGAAGCCAACCCTGAGAATATTCCACCCCTGTAAGCAGCCCTCTGAAGCCTGAATGACCGCTGTACCCAATGTACTGTACACTACAATAATACGTGCCACACCGTTAAGTTAGCAAATGCCCAATAATAATAGTAGCTATAATAAACACTATGGCATATAGCAGTAAACCATCTGCGTCGGCGGTCCTCGAGGAGACGGCGGGCGATCAACGATAGGCGGCCGGCGATCCAACGCTGTTCTGCGCCGTCCAGGACGGGGAGGCTGGGAAGGAGGATATGATATATAATAATAATAATAATATCTATACCAGCAACACGAACGCACATGTTACACACAAGCTGCTGTCTGTGCAGCGCAGCAGCGAGACAACGCGGCGGCGCAAAAAATATAATAATAATAATATACCAGCAACACGGCACGAACGCACATGTTACACACAACTGACACAAGCTGCTGTCTGTGCGGCGCAGCGCAGCAGCGAGACAGCGAGACAATTACAGTTAGTGTCCACAGGTGACATTACCATTTGGGGGTCCCTGGGGGTCCCCAGGGGTCCCCGAACCTCGAGACCCCCATAGAAACCTCCAGGGGGCGACACGATTCAAATGAGCCCACCCCCTCCAAAACGGTAGAGAAATGACAGAGTTACCATTTGGGGGTCCGTGGGGGTCCCCAGGGGTCCCCGAACCTCGAGACCCCCATAGAAACCTCCAGGGGGGCCACACGATTCCAAAGAGACCACCCGTCCAAAACGGTAGAGAAATGACAGAGTTACCATTTGGGCAGCAAGGGCAGAATCCATCCACCCTAACCCTGCGACCGACGGTCGCGACGCAAAAACGGACCGACCGACCGACGGACCCCCCGACGGACCGACGGACCTCCCGACGGACCGACGGACCCCCCGACGGACCGACGGACCCCCCGACGGACCGACGGACCCCCCGACGGACCGACGGACCCCCCGACGGACCGGCGGACCCCCCGACGGACAGGTCCGTCGTGACGGACGTCGGTCGCAAGAAATGGATTCTGCCCTCCCTCCGAACTAGGCTCCATTCCCCGACGCTCTCCCACCTCGCGCTCCGCTCCTCATAAAGAAAATCACACAGGTTTCACCTGCCACACTGGGGCAAGTACCGACTCGACCTCGGGGGCCCGCGGCCCCACACTACACACACGTACAACCCTGTACCCTGCAGATATACACTATACTTGCACACCGCAGGCTCGAACTACTGATATTTTGACTCAGTTTTGTTATAACCATGCCCAGACAGCCAAGTTTACACACACGGACACCCACACACTCACAATCAGCAGAATGAGAAAGGTCAGAATGAGAAGGGTCCCGTATGCAGTATATGCACATTGCACGCACGCACACACACACATACACACACACACACCACATGTGCAATTGAGTCACAGATGAGTATAAATACACTAGGGATATGTAATTAGGGTTCTCATAAACTGAATAGCCTGTGTGGCTGCGGGGGGGTTCTGTACAGTGTGTGGCCAGACTTGAGGTTTGGGTTCCTTACAAAGCCAAGCTGAACCGCCCTACATGTCAAAGAGAACAGATCAGCCAACGAGTCACAGGAGGAGGTCCAATTATTCTCGAGGAGGGAAGGAAAAAAGAAAAGACCACACCCGTGACAGTAAATCACAGATGACTGTCACTGCCGACTAAAGTGGTGTATTATATAATATAATACACTTCTTGCAAAGTGGTGGCAAAATAAACGAAAACACGGAAGCTCTCCATAGCACAGTGGCAGTACTCATTGGAGATTCATATCACATTTTCACAAGCGTTTTGGCAAAGACAGATTGAAGCCTAATTTGGGAACAAAAGACCTCTGTCTGGGTGTCCACCCTTCCCCCCCCCCCCCCCCCCCCCCCCTCTCTCTTTTGGCTTTTGGTTCTATGTACCTTCTCTCTCCGGTGACCCGTGGACATGACATTTACAAAAGAGGAGAATGAACGCGGGGAGAAACAAGAAAGAAAGGTACCAAAAGAGCAAAGAGGCATCAAGTTACAGTTTACACAGAGGCCTATACAGTAACACAAAGTGTTGTGACAATAGCCTCCACTCCCACCGGTGACCTGCATTGTACGCTGGCTGGCTGAGGCAGGCCTGTGCAAGCTATGCTGCCCCACACAGGTAAAACATCCTCTATCTTCTGCCTTGGTTTGGTGCCCCACACAGGTAAAAACATCCTCTATCTCCTGCCTTGGTTTGGATGCAGGCCTAATATTAGGGATGTGTAAAAGTGTCCAAAATGGGTCTTAATAAACGTCTGTTTATTATTTTTAATAAACCATAAAAAAGCATAAAAAATATCCATCCACATAAATGTGGATCAAATGTGGTCAGGTCAATCACACTAATGATAACAGTAGAACTAGAATCAATGCCAATACCAGGCACACTTTGGTAGGCCTGTAGTGTAGCCCTGTACTCAACATTGCACCATATAGCGTTCAAGTCACCTGCATTATGCCTAAGAGCTAACAAAATAAATGGTATTCTGTCAAATGCAGTTACTATGGGCAGGGATTGGATGACAATACCGCCTTTGCAACAGATCGATTTTGATCCTAGTATTAACGATTAATCAATTAATCAGACCCATGCCACCTATCTAATATACATCATTTGATTGCCAGGCAAACATCCTTTGGGCAAAGGATGTTTGCCCCCCCCCCCCCCCACACACACACACACACACACACACATGCACGCACGCACACTCGTGATGTTTTTCTGGGATAAGTCAATGATAAACAGAGAGACATGCGGCACTAATCTCTCAGGAGAGATGACTCATTGTCTCCTGCCTCACACAATGCCCCATACCCTCCTAATGCCCCTGACACACACACACACACACACACACACACAGTGATAACAATCACTAGGGAAGTCAAAGGGATGGGGGGGGGGGGGGTCAGGATAGAACAGACTGTAGATGACAGAGTATTGAGAGTAATGATCAGATCTCTTAATATCACCTCACACTGACCCCCCCCCCCCCCTCCCCCTCCCCTCATTACAGTGCTTCCGGCATGTGAGGAAACAGAGAGTTCTTAAGGACACACCAGCCAGTGAGTGAGTGCTGAGTTACAGAGGCCTAGCATACAGCCTACCCTACAGGGACTGCTGCAGTGCTGAGCTGCAGGCTTGGTTGTCACGTCTCAGACGAATCGAGGTGCAGACAGACACAACACTGGCAAGTTTCCACTAAACACAGGCCGCTGCCATCCCATAAAAGGGGAAAAAATCTTGGGTCAGGCAGTTTAAGAAATGGATGCTTTGCTCATGACTACATTTTGGATACAGGTACACAAATAATCAATGTCCCCATTTTTTTAATGCCCAGTTATTTTATACCCCAGTGAAATGGCCAAAAGGTTCATAACAAAGATATTAATGTTTCCAAGCTGAGAATTTCTAAGTAATTTTTTTTGTAATCCACTCATAGACTTGAAGTAGGCCTAAATACAGGGCTTAAAGCCAAAAAAAAATCCCAAGACTGAAAAAAAATGGGCCAATGAAATAAACAGTAATATAGTGACATCACACTATCAGCCTGTCCCCTAACCCCTCCCCTTTATCATACAACTACAGCTGTGGGTGCGGCTTCAGTTCAGGTGGATCACCACCCATCACCACCCACCAGGCAAACCAGAACATAAAAGCATGATTTTAACAAATAAAAAATACTGTACTCTTTTTTTGGAAAAAGTTCTTCCTCCTTATATTATAATAATACCTGATGATCATGTTTTAGGGTGGAAAATCTTTAATGTCAGGTTACTTTAAAAAGAAATACGATTACTGCATCAATAATCGGTCAATAATATGATTATTTTGGGAGCCTGAAAAGGTTGAGAACCACTGATCAACAGTACATGTTCCCTGACAATTCCAAGTGTTTGTCACAGTCAATAATATGATTATTTTGGGAGCCTGAAAAGGTTGAGAACCACTGATCAACAGTACATGCTCCACAAGACCTAGCCTCGGCCCCAGCCTTACTCATCTGCGAAGAGAAAAGACCAGTAATAGGGGTCAGCAGTGATAGGGAGTAGGGACTATATACACATGGGACTCATTTGGCATAATGACTAATTTGGGAGGAAAATTATGAATCTCGGTTTATTGCCACAACTCTGTTACAGAAATAAAATCTTAAAGCCCCCCCCCCTTGTCACTTCAAGCTGCTGTGAGGAGGACTGGACTCAGACTCAGAGTCAGAGCTGTCCCTCTGCTGGTGACAGGCTGCTATGCTTGAAGATGGCATTATCATCACAAAAACCACTTCATGTGGTATAACAGGTCATGGGACAGGGTTCCCAAATTTATAAGCCCCCGACCCCAAAATAATCCTGCTTTGACCCACGTCCCCAACCTAACCCCGGAGGTAATTTTATGCACATGAACGTGCATGTTTGGTGCGCATTTGTCCGCAGACTCCGCACATGGTAATGTATTAAGCCTGGGGCTAGAGGTTTTGTAACAATCATGGTTTAAAATGTATTTGTATTGAAATAAAAATATTTGTAATAATTTCACTCTATTCAGCTTCACCTTCAATTCTATTCAGGTGTGTAAAATATTTTTGATGACCGAAACTAATTTCTCAACCCCACCGTCAGTGTCCCGCGACCCCATGTGGGGTCCCGACCCCAACTTTGGGAACCAACATTTTAATGAATTAAAAACGTTTTTTTTCTTCAGTAATCATGAATAATTCAAAGATAAATCAAAGAAATTCCATAAACTAGAAAACAAGAAGTAGTGAGAATAGCCGATCTACAAGCTTGTAGATCTGCTATTTTCACTACTATGCACTAGTTTTCCAGGCAAACGTCTAATTTCTTTTTTGGGTCTTGAGCTAAAAGGTTTGGGAACCACTGTACGATACTTACATTTAAATACTCTCAGAGATCAATTTTAACCACGTCTGCTTTAGAATAATACCATTTAGTATATTATGTATTGTACAGTGTATCACACGGATATAATTATGCGGCAAACAGTGGCACAAACACATGTATGACACCGGCAACTGGGATGTGGTGATGCTGATACTACACATTAGATAACATACAGGCTGCCTCGGTCTAGACAGACATTATCAGTAATCTGGGAAGTAGATTCGAGAAAAGCGTCCAGATGGGAGGGGAAAAAAAGGACGCGGCTTGTTTCAGGTTAATTTTAACTTTAATCTCTGGTAAATCCCTGAGCCACGGAGCCTATGGGGCTGACTGACAGACCTACGGCATGTATAGTAGTTACCGCTGTTCGCCCACCAGAGGGCAGCTGCTACATGCAGAGTAATGACAGATGGGCTGGAAAAAGCTTAGAGGGCACTGGGACACTAAACAGGGTGGAGACTTGCGTGTGCAGCCCTGCAGACACACAACCGCCACGGGGAGTTTTACCGCAATGGCTGCTGACATCACATGTGTGCATGATGTGAGTGTGCAAGAGAAAGACACTGCGCAAAAGGGGTTGGACGACAAAACGTACAATCAATTTCCTGTTCAACCCATTTGCTGAGGAATAACTCGACGGCGGTAGGAAGCACTGGCAGATCAGTGAGGTCACACCTGTTCTGTGTAAGGTCCTATAAGATAGACACAAGGTTCCCCTGGTGTGTCTGAAGCTAGCTGAAGCAGGTGGAGGACACACACCCTCAATCCACAGCTGAGTGGGGCTCAGTGGGTGGTCTCCCGTGGTATTTCCCCCCCCCCCCCCCCCCGGCGGCCGGCCATGACTGACACAATGAGCATACACTGTCTCCCTCACGCTGGAAGCAGTGCTGGGATTACAGCAGCCCACCTGACCCTCCGTCTTCTCACTTACCCACAGGAAGAGGAACGCATTATACATGCATTCTTTAGATGGGCCTGGTGATGTGCAAGCGTGTGTGTGTGTGTGTGTGTGTGTGTGTGTGTGTGTGTGTGTGTGTGTGTGTGTGTGTGAGAGCACAGGCTAGACATATCATGCTGCTACAGTGCAACCATGTGAGCGCAGAGCATGTGAGATCTATCAGGGTGAACTCTCTGGCTGCTCCTCGACTCTCGAGTTACAGAAACAAATCTGCTTGCTTGCCATTCTCTTTTCATCATCGCCACAGCATTCACCCAAATATCGCACTCGCTCGCTCGCTCATACACACACACACACACCCACACACACACACAAACAAACAATAGGAAAGAGGAACTAAAATAGCCATTTACATGATTCCACATAGTCAGTGTGTGGAAACAATATTGTACTATGGGCCCAGGCCGTAGCGTAACGGTCTGGGCACCGGACTGGTGATCCAGTCGCAGTGTGCCGCGGGTTCGACTCCCGGACCCGACACGGCCTTTACTGCATGTCATCCCCCCATCTCTCTCCCGTTTCCTGTCAGCCTACTGTCTGTCCCTTCAAAAATCAATAAAAGGCGTAAGCCGCAAAAAATATATCTTAAAAAAAAATATATATATATATTGTACTATGAAACTATGTATGATAAGTGGCTGCAGGAGGATTTCAGGCCATATAGTGTATAGTATGAGAGAGTAAGGGTGTGTCCAATGTTCTTTTATTGCACATCCTTCACTCTTCTACACACATGCCACAAGGGAATGTGGGATGCATGAGTCAGCCATCCCACCAGAGACTAAACTGGCGAGAGAGAGAGAGAGAGAGAGAGAGAGAGAGGGGTGGGGGGATGAATGTTGGAAAGAGAAGGACACATCGAGGAAAAAGTTACTGCTGTGGACTGAAATGAGGAAAGAGCGATCTATAGCAGAAATTAGAGTCAGTGAGGCAGACGGTGCAGATGGCAAGGAGGGGACACACACACACACACACACACACACACACACACATTTTGGGGTCGGAGATTCTTTTGCAGACTTGTGCTGTGGAACCAGAGGCTACATGAGAACATGCACACAAACACCTTTCTGCTGTGTGTGAATGCAGGTCACATGGAATGGAGCATTGGTATGCTGATTAATAATTAAGTACTATTTGTATTATGTGTGTACGGTGTAAGCATGCACGCGTGTGTATATGTCTATGTAGAGGGGGGGGGGGGGGGGGGGGGGTTGTGAGTTGCAAGGCCACACACAAAATTCTCTGTCTCCCTTCCCACTTGTTTTCCAGCACACCAGACACTAAGTGGAGAGATGGTGGTACACCTTAACCTACTTAGTGTCCTCTGCAATAGAGGCTTGTTTATCCACAATACTTGGTCACCATCACATCGCAACAGAGAGAGTCAAGACAAATTTATACTTCATTGTATGTGTTGTTGTATTCTTCTCACTGATGACAATGCACCACATCGCTAGCTTGCATCATTTAGCTTGTATCGTTAGCTGTACCTGGACAGGCACGAGACCAATCGCATTTTGTGCTGTATGTGAAATAGCAGCCCATGCTCTAAAGAAATACACATCAACCTCCATTCTCAACCTCGCATTACTCTTGTTTTTCCACATGACTGCCATGGCATACTTAACTACCACCTATATCCGGGGCAACCCCACCCCCACTACTCTACTCCACCAACTATACCCCTCAGCTCACAACAGTTCCCTGAGGCGTATGTCTCAAGTTGCCCCAGCAACATTAAATATCTTGGTCTTGGCTCAATGGCACGCATCCTTGTGGCAGCCATCTTTAGCGTCACCTCAGTTTCTGCTTCTTCCTTGCTATATCGCAGCGATTAATACTCTTGGCTTTACACTGTTCTGCCATTAGAAGGCCGTTACACTGTTCTGCCATTAGAAGGGTTGCAGCAGTACAAAACTTACAGCGTTAGTCAAAACATGAAATAAGATGGTGGAAAATGGAATGGGGGATTTTTTTTTTAAACGACCTACAAAATACTTTGTCCAGCACCACAAAGTCTTATAAACAGCTTCCAACAGCCGCATCCTGACTTCTTCCAGCAGTGTGGGATCCCTCACGAGACAACGGCTGGACTTCGTCAGGTAAACCCCAGGCTCCACTTTCTTCTCAGCAGTAACATCTGTCTCCCTCCCCTGTACACGTGTGTCTGTGCGTTGCGTGTGTGCATACAGTATGTGTGCATATACTGTATACCACAAAGCCTAGCAACACAGGGGCCAATGACGACATCTGGCAAAGCACTAACCCTGCTCCCCTCATACTATACCCCTCCACACACACACCTCCTCTCCTCTTTCTCCCCTGTACTGACCACAACCGCTGGGAGCAATCACAGCGTCACGTATGAGCTCCATTGCAATAAGAGCCCCCACCCCACCCCACCCCCTCTCTTTCTCTCTTTTCTTTCTGTCCTGGTTGTTTTCAGAAGCAGCCCTCAGCAGTGTAGAGCTCCAGAAACCACAGGGCTCCAGCAGGCCTCCCTGCCCTCTCCTCCCCCCCCCCCCCCCCCCCCCTTCTCTGTCTGGGCAGAGGACATTGGAAGCCCCTCCGCTTTCCTTCCCTTCCCTGGAGGCCCCGATGCGTATATTTAGCCCCAATGGCTGCCTCTGTGTAATTAACAGTTGAAAATTACAAGTTTCGGGGCTCGCGGATGACGACTCTGTTCCCCTTGGCTGCCTTGCTCCAGAGCCAGTGCTGCATGGCTAAAACCGTACCCAGGGGCACGTTATGGACAGCCCCGCACCAGGCAGCGGTCCAGCGGCCGGGGCGTGGCGTGGTGTGGCGTAGTCAGTGTGGTGTGGCGTAGTGTGGTGTGGCGTGGCATGGCGTGGCGGCGACTGAGCCAAGTCGGGATACTTGCTGATGGCCAGTGTGTCTTACAAGCCCGACAGAAGGGAGAGAAAGAGTTACACCTAGTTTATCATACACTTTTCTTATTCAAGTGCATAAAATAATGCATGAGTATTACATCAGGTTTTAGTGAGTGCAAGAGAAAGAGTGAAAGAAAGAAAAGAAGGAGAAGAGAAAGCAGGGCTAGAAAGCTGGGTCTGACTGTTTAATAGGCCAAGCTAGAAGGTCTCGTCTGTCCCTCACTGGAGTTTCCATTTGAGGTCATCTGGTTTTTACATTCCTGTCATGCACCAGCAATCACACCGAGTTGAAGAATTCCTCCATCACTCTAGACTGCAGTACACTGTTTGGACACACACACACACACACACACACACACACACACACACACACCACTCGCTCTTTGGTGGACGACGAACGAGTACCATTTAAGGAGGACATTTTTACATTCACCCCTTTTACAACCTCCCATAGTCTTGCGTTTGGAAATCCAGACACAAAGCTTTCTTATCATCTGGTGTTTCTTATTAAACCTAGCCTATCCTTCCCTTTTATTGTCACTTCATTGTTTTCCATGTCAACACTTGCAGGCATGTAGACTTCTAGTGACCTCAGGGAGCTCCAGTACAGGAGAAGACACTATACAGAGGAGCTGGAGAGAGGCCCACAGGGGTGGGAAGAGTCAAAACAACACACAGCACACGTGACCAACTACAGCATAAATCTGAGGCTGACAAATAACGTCCCCTCCCCTCCAAACACTCCATTTTATGACTCTTTCCTAATCCGGTAATATGTCAACACTGGAAGCTGAAATAAGAGCAGATTTCCCCCCTTCCCATCCCACGGTGCCAAACAGAAAAAGGAAAGACCTAAAAGGGCAGACCTAAAAGACTCGAAAGAACAGGGTCTGCGAGCCTGGACACGAGCCGAGCTTCCCACCACTGTGAGCGAGCGCTGATAAGGCTGCCGATCCAGAGATTACACGCAAACCGTTTGTGGGCAGAGAGCATGCCTGCCTTCGCAATCCCCTCTGCACCCCACCCCTTCTGGTGGGACAGAGATGGCATGCAGATACAGTATGTCCTCCTGGACATGTTTTGAATACAGGAGGATCAGCCATCACTATCGTCTCATCTGCTGCAGATTTGCCTGCTCCTTCCTGTTGATTCGTGTCACGCAGTGTACAGCCCTGCACCACCAGTGCACAACATCTGTGGAGGACAGAGAGATACTGGTGTCTACTGTCTGCTGTATAGTGTCTGTTTGAGACAGCATGTATATGTGTGTGTGTGTGTGTGTGTGTGTATGTGTGTGTGTGTGTGTGTGTGTGTGTGTGTGTGTGTGTGTGTGTGTGTGTGTGTGTGTGTAAATATGTGAATGTGTTTACTTTTTGACCAGTTCAGACTTGTGCAGTATTTTTTTAAGTGCACCGAAATACTTGACCTCTCTGTAAAATACACAGCAAAATGTGTATATACACATCCATTTGTCTTCATTCATCCATTAAGTCAAAGAGTTACCAAATTGAAGCCCTTACCGGTCCGGTCCATTTGGTTACATGTGTAAACTCTCAGCGTTAAATAAACACTCGGGATTCTACAGTGTAATGTGATCATGGTCTGTATGCCGGTGTGATGCTCATGGCATTTTCTGCATCTTTAGCTCCTGTCACTCTGCATTAAGCAGCCTTTCCTGCAGGCAGGGACAATCAGCTGTGGGCACATAAATGTCAGAGACGTTTCCATGCCTTATTCCACCTCAGTATACCAAAGGTCACATTATTGTGCGGGTTACGGGTCACTGGTCAGAGGTGTACCTGGGCTCCCCGGAGGATCATATAGCTATTGACATGGGAATGAAATTCACTCAGACATGTGGTCACAGCTGAGAGCAAAGAAGACATACTATATAAACATACCGTTTCACCCATTTCAGTTTTAAGTATATGCTGTAAACTAAACTCTGGCTGTGTGTGTGCGTGCATGCGTGCGTGCGTGCATGCGTGCATGCGACATTCTGGGATCAGATGGTTTCGTACAGACATACCAAGTTTCAAAAAAGCAGACCCTTTTAAGGCAAACAACTCATGCTTATCAGCAGGCAATACCTATATGCTTTAGGCTATAACAAATGCTTTACAACTGAAGACTAGTGATATCTGAGCAGAGCAAAGTCCCTGCACCCATAAATCTTCCTGAGGTGTATATTTAGACGGGGCCCCAGACACACACCATGCTGAAATATGTGGGCATCCAGTGCTTTCTGAAGCGATATGTGATGTCCAAATAAGGCAGCGGTGGTGGAGAGATCAAACCAGATCACTTCAGTGTTTCTCTTCTCCTCTCAAATCAGACACACAGGAAGAAAACTGGGGGAGTGGTGATGGGAAAACAAGAAAACTGAAAGTGGAGACGCATTGGAGAGGAAAAACAGACGAAGAGAAGAGACGATTAGAAGGGGAGACGGAATAAGGAATAAGACAACAGGGATACTGACACGCAGAGGAAACGGAGGAGGAGACAGAACAAGAGTTAATTGAGATAGGACACAGCAGCTGGATGTGTGCTGTCCCAGGGTCAGTTTTGTTCTGCTGTGATAGGACACAGCAGCTGGATGTGTGCTGTCCCAGGGTCAGTATGTGTTCTTCTGTGACACGAGGTCGCTCTCCTCCTCTGCTCTGCCTCAGGCAGGCAGCCAGGAACAGCACCATTATCTCTTCCCAACCTCCAGAGCATCTTCAATTGCCTGCCTGTTTGTTCAACCCGGCCGACTGTCTCTGTTGCTGGCCTGTCACGACAAGCACATTCACTTTTGTAGGCGGGATATCGTTTTTACTGTTCCCACCTGATACTCTGTACTTTTCACTTACTTTCACTTTAGTACTTACTACTTACTCCGGAAACGAGTAGTTCACCCAAATAATTACTTATTTTCTATCAATTACACACTCCCATGAAGCCTTGAATTAATGGATTTTTATTCTTGTTTGTTTCTTTGTTTCTTTGTTTGTTGACCACTAGCCCCTCCAGCGTTTCGTGTCTGTCCACAAACTTTGTCCTACACAAACATGAAATTCCCATAGACAATGAATGGAGAATTTTACGTCATAGTGTCTGAGACAAAGTGCCTATTTTATGTCATGATGATGTACGATGATAAGGGCGCCCCTCACTTCATACAAGTCAATAGGAGACTCAGTAGGATCTCTGTGAATTCAAGGCTTCATGGGGTGTGAAACTGATATAAAAATAAGTAATTTCTTGGGTGAACTACACCTTTAACCCCCAACTGTGCTTTTGCAACTGTGACAATGCATTTTCCTGAGGGATACATACTGTAAAGTGAGTGTTTGTTTGCACACCTGCAGTACTAGAGCGTTAGCATAATAACATGCCCTCAAAATGGACCGCATTGCATAAACTGTTGATAGCAATATTGTCAAATAAGTAAAATAATGGCCAATATCGATTCCCCCCCCCCCCCCCCCAAGCACATGCATGCAGCTCTGGTGTCAAATGTTTGGGGAGTAGCTGCAGGGGAGATGTGCTGGTAATTAGGGTCAGTGAGTCAGCTAACTAAAGCCCAGCAAAGCAACAGTCATTCGCTGTGTCTAAACTGCGTTTCACAGTTCATCAACTTGCACCGTCACTTTGATAGTGGCCGGCTGGCCAGCTGCCATATACACAAACTAATAGGATCCTCCCTGATCTGTGGTGTACAGCACTGCAGTACAATCCCTGAACAAGCATCATGAACCAGTTATCTAGCAGTGAAAGGATGTTGGATCACAGCCTCTGCTCTGAGGTTGTAACTTTCTTCTGACCAAGCTGGAAAAACAGAGCCTGTCATGATTCTTAACCCCTATGGTCAAGAAAACGTAATTAACAGTAGCCATGTTTACACAAAAAAAACAGTATATTGCCGGCTAAATTATTGACATTACAATACATGATGGCATAGGCAGTCGTTCTCACATACCCTCTTTAATCGTTAAGGGCTGTTATGTAGTCATTCTCACAGAGATTAATATACCAGTGCCGTACTTAATGATCACGCAAGAGGGTGTCTTTAAGCATGCAAGACTAGGTATTTGGGGTTACAAAAATATGTATTTTTGGAGACACACAGCCTGTGTGGTAGCCTCGCTTTGCTGTATGATGTCACGTAGGCTTTCTCTCTTGCAGAGAATAAACTATGCTTTACCTTGGCAGTGGCAGGCTCTGCCTTCAGTCCGACTTTGATCCTATTAGGGATGTGAATAAAAGTCAGCATAAAAATGCTTATCTCGAAAAATCTTCATTTTCTAAACAACCAACTGTTGCGCTCACACGGTCTGTCCCTATGTGAAACAACCGCTCACTATTTTAAAGACTCTGGGCACAAGAAGAGTTAGCCTTGCGTAGCCAGTCAGACTATCACTGCGTGGATAATTTTTTTGCAATGGCAGATTCTTCTGGCTCAGCGAGGCTAGTGAATCCTACGGAATCCTACGGAACAACGGTTCTGTGTTTAATAAATGTTTACAAAATAATGTCTATTTTTTATTGTGGCTTTGATGCAAATTCTAAACATGATGGGTGCAGCTGCAGAACTTGTGGTGCTGAATGCAGTCAATGCACAGTTGCGCTCTCCTGTCAAATGTCAACTGAAGAAAAACGAAACCGAAAATTAAAACACCTCAGTAAATGGCATCAACACGACGACTCGCCAAATACTGAGTCGTTCACATCTCTAGATCCTAATAATAGTGCAGGGGGTTTCAACTGATTGTGAACGAGGGACCATCCACCACCCTGACTTAGAATAAACCTGGAAACCACTGTTGTGTTGGGTGGGGATATGGGCTAAAATTAGTGCTTTTGTAACACTTGCTATGCATGTGTGTGTATACATCCCATTCCCAACCAATGGCTAATAATAATAATTTCCTAATAATAATGATTCAAACAGACAATCCAGTGCTTGAGATTCGAACTCCCTTTTTCTGTTGAAAACTCAACCTCCAACTTGTCAGTAAATGACCACATGGAATGTCATCAATCATCATAGGTCAAAAGGTCATTCAGTTCACCGTTTCTCAACAAGTGGAAAGAAAATGTTAAAATCAACAAATCCTACATGAATGTAGGAACATGTGGGATAAATTATGCATTTAATAAATAAATGAACAGAATCAATACATCTGCAGGGTGGCAGACCATCTCATTTAAGTTAACTTTACTCTACTCTACCCTCTCTCCCAACATGTAATTAACAGTTCAACAGAATCATACGCTACTTTAACTTGCATCGTAGTTGAACATTCCATTTCCATGCAGATGCAGCACTTTTCTCTTTGCTCTGAAGCATTTTGCTCATTGAACAAACAAACAACAAGACATGATCTCGCTCTTGTGATAATGATTAGGGATGCACCGATCCGGCTTTTTGGCATTCGATACCGATTTCGATACATGGGGGTCCAGTATCTGCCGATACAGAGTACCGATCCGATACCCTATGTCTAATGTATAATGTAATGTATTTAATACATTATTATATATTATATTATATATAATAATATAATATATATTATTAACACGTGGATTAATAATATTGGTCAACCATGGCGATTTCTGAGGGTTTAACATTCAAGTACAAATAAAAGCTGTGCAGTATTATGCACTTTCATAGTTTTTAAAATGTTTATTCTTTTTATTATTATTATGCCTATAATTATTATAATAATAATTATTATTATTTTAGGTTTATAATCCATAGTTACTATGCATAATAATATTATGCCTATAATTATTATAATAATTATTATTATTTTATGTTTATAATCCATAGTTACTATGTATATTATTATTATTATTATTATTATACATAGTAACTATGGATTATAAACCAGCTAGGCCTACACATAAAAGGAAAGCACAACCACAATTTAATTTCTTTCTGATGATAGTCAACCACATCATTTTGGTTTCTATTCCTTATTTATAACTCTAGTTAATGTTCTATTCAGATATTATTCAATGCTTCATGGCCAGCATTAGCCCCATATGTTCCCTCTCCCTACGCACATTCTGTAGCTACTGTGGGCCAGCATACTCAAACTACTATTATTATTTTAATATTCGGAATCCCCGCACGCACGCGCGCGCGCACACACACACACACACACACACACACACACACACACACACACACCCACGGTAACGATCGTGTTGCTGCAACGTTAGCTTGCTAGCCTAGCAGTGTTGTGTTTTTGCTACTGTTGATAGCTTTAGCAGCTATCGCTAACATGAGGAACAGCAACAACAAGTAGGAATCGGATGTAATTGAATGGGGGCTTTGGCAACTGTCCCCTTTGGCTCTCCGTGTTCATCGGATTCTTTATCTTACATAAAGAAATACGAGCGACCTGTTAAAGTTAAGAACACAGCGGGGGGACAGAAGTGACAGAACGAGAATGAGCGCAGGCTGCGCAGCCCCTCCTCTCCCTCACCCCAAGGCTCAGGTGGGAGAGGGCTGAGGGAGCCTGGGGGCTGTTTGACTGTGCGCTGTGCACTGGGCAGACAGGAGCATGTCTCAAGTTCCAACGGGAGAACGGAGCGGCAACTGGATCGGATAATGGATCGGCCCATTGCCACCGATACCCGATCTAGAATTTTAGCTCCGGATCGGCGCCGATCTCCGATACGAGTATCGGATCGGCGCATCCCTAATAATGATCACACGGTAAACAGCTTTGTCTCTTTCCAGTCTCCACCAGAACGTATACAAGGTTTATCTCTCTCTAAAAATACACCATACATTGTTTCTTATGAAGAATTTTGTTTGAGTTTCTCGCACTTCGGTGCCAATCAATGTAAGCAGGCAATTTGACTCTTGCAGCATGCTGTAATTTTGCCAGCACCAGATATACTGCCATACAAAATCCGCACACATTCACAGTTTCACACAATGCCAAAATCTAATATAACAGTATATCAAGTACGTGAAAACACAGATTGTGCATCACTTCAGTGATTTCTTGTAAACACACAGTCGGGGTCTTTGTTGTTGTTAAGATTTCCAGCCAACGCACAACAGTCAGGCTTCAAACATCTTCTAAGTGTGACAGGATTTATGGGGGGAGCTCAGATTGGCTTCAGAATTGATTCTATTTCACAAGATATACTTGCCATTGTGAATGTGTTTCCATTTTCAGCGCAGCATGCTTCTGTGGACCCCAGGAAGAAGTCTGTTGCCAGGTGTAACAGCTAATGGCGATCCTAAATAAACTTAAACGCAAACGATATCATTCTCACATTTGTTCGGATATCTGAGAGAACCTCAGTGCTACCAGGATCTTGGTTGGTCATTCAAAAATATCACATAACACACACACACACAACGCAAACAAACACTCATTTGTTTGAGTGAGAGATAAGCACATACGGTGAACCCTGGTAGTTGGCAGCGAGGGAAATGTCTGTTATGCAAAGCTGAAGGGAGCCAGCACCTGGTTTCTTTTTCATGCAGTTCCTTTGGATTACTCACAGCGTTTAGCTGTCATTCTGCCATCATTCTCTGCCAATGACTCACCGGGATTTTCTCCATTTTGTTATCTTCTGCGCTACCCTTTCTCCTCCTTCCCTCTCCCTCTCTTTCTGTCTTTACATTCCAATGTTCCTACACTGTTCCCGACGGCTGTGCAGGAAGCCTGTGCAGGAGGGTGCCTTATGATCTGACTGGAGCTGTAGACATGATGGAGCGCCATGCAGCTTACTGCACAGTATGCACACAACGCTCCTTGCACCTCACGTGCACAGAACTGAGCCACACGACAAGACACTACATTGCACAGTTATACACGAGAGACAGGCAGAAGATACATAATATCATTTGCCATGATTTGAATGGGGCTCACTCGAGTGTCTGCCCGTACTTGACCCATCATGGCCCCCTGCGACACACTTCAGCATCTCTTTATTGGGGGGCCAAGCGTATATGACGAGGGGCCCCCTAAATCCTGAGCCTTGACTACCCCATTCAGGCCCGTCGCCCAGGCCTCCAGGCTTCAGGGCAATCCCACAGACCCATATAAACAGAGTTGTGTCTACATTTCCGAACAAGATGCAACCCGTCCTCAATTCCTATGCACTCAACAAAACAGATGAGATAAAGTCACCCTCAGACAGTACAGGGCAGTCGCATATTTTCCAGTGAAAATAAACAACACAAAAACACCCCCCAAAAGAACACTCACACAGGCAGTGGTATGCATTAAGACAAATACAAAGAGGCACTGACACAGTCCAGACCATCATGCATGAATCTAATTACTAAATTAGCTCATCTGTTTCTGAGAGAGGCTTTGTTTCACACTGAGCCACCCAACGTCAGGGAATGAGACACCATATGAAATTCACCCAGCTGGGAACACAGGAGGGGATGTGTGTTCCCTGCCCCGCGCCGGGAATAGGAATTGATTGGGTAATGGATCTGTCACCTTTCAGGACAGGCAAGTTTCAAGTGCCGCTAAAAATACAAGGACCCCTATTCATCCTATCCTATAAGGCACACCTTGAGCGAAGAGTGTTCCAGGGAGAGAGGGGGAAAGGGAGAGAGGGAGAGCGAAAGAGAGGGAAAGTACTGACTCTGTCTAACAACAGAGGATCAATACCATGACCATACCATTAGCTTGCTTTGAATTGCAGAGCCGCATTATAGGCACTGCACCCCTTATACCAGTGGTTCCCAAAGTGGGGTCCGGGGTCCACAGCTAAATTATAGTTTGGAACCAAATGGCCCCTTATGGGTCTGTAACTCTGAGTGTACAAATGGAACCAAATGGACCCTAACTAGTCAATTTGGTTCCATTTGTACACTCTCAGAGTTAAATTAACATTGATTTTACAATATAAATTGGGAGTCCCAGAGAAATACCATTAAATGGGGGTCCGTAGTCTAATGCATGTCAAACTGAGGGGGTCCTTGAAATGAAATGGGTTGAGAATCACTGCTAGAGCCATAAAATTCTTCTTATGGGGGTCCCTGGCATATATTTTCTAATGGGGGTCCGCGGGATAATTAGTCAAAGTGTCAATTTGGGGGTCCTTGACATGAAAAGGTTTGGGAACCACTGCCTTATACCATGCTGAATAAGGTCAATGATGACCAAACTCATTCGGCCACCTGTAGACACCATTACCGGTACTGTGTTTACTTTGTACAGCTTCAAGAACTTCCTGACAAACATACTAGGGTCAGTCTAGTGCAGTGGTTCCCAAACTTTGTCGGATCAACGACCCCCAAATGAACACTTATTTGCCAGCGGACCCCCATTTGAAAAGATATGCCAAGGACCCCCATAAGAGAAGATTTTTACGGCTATAGCAATGGTTCTCAACCCCAGTTTGACATGCATATTAGTCTACAGACCCCCATTTAATGGCATTTCTATCATTGAGAGCCCAATTTATATTATAAAATCAATGTTAATTTAACTCTGAGAGTGTACAAATGGAACCAAATGGACCCGTTAGGGACAATTTGGCTCCGTTTGTACACTCTCAGAGTTACAGACCCATAAGGGTCCATTTGGTTCCAAACTATCATTTAGCTGGGGACCCCCTGGAACTCCCTCAAGGACCCCTGGGGGTCCCCGGACCCCACGTTGGAAAACACTGGTCTAGTGCTCCAACAACCAATACACTGGAATGGGGCAAAGTAATGGTCCTGCGGCGTGAAACTGAAGTATCACACACCAATTATTCAATGCATGTTTCAAATGCCTCTTTGAATGCTTAATATGGAACTGAATGTGGGAATAATTTTCAAAGACTGTGACCAAAGCATACAAAATCTGAAAGTGAAAATCCATATTCATATTTCATATGACCCTGAATTCTATAGACCGATTCCGTAGCGGGTCTCATGGTCGCAGCCTACGTATTTCCTGTAGGCGGACTCGACGTAGCTGCGGGGGTAAAACCCTCACCAGGCGCACCTCTTCCACTACAGTGAACGGCAGAGTGACTGATGTTAGTTTGCCTCAAACTTTACTCCTTTACCTGCTTTTTTACTAACACTAACATTACAAAGATGCCCAGAACATCGAGATGAACCTGTGTAGTTTATGGCTGCTCCAACAGTAGTGGCAACATAAAAAAAAAAAAAAAAACGAATGTCTAATATCCACCGCGGTGGCGGAGACCAGAGCCATTGAGCAATGGTTGAGACAAAGCAGTGAAAGATACATAACGCCAGTCTTACCCAATACCAAATATTTCTGTTTTATTAACACAAGGCTGCTGTACTTTATACCTCATACTTTAAATGCTTAGTATGAGGTATAAAATACAGCAGCCTTGTGTTCATAAAACAGAAAGATTGGGTATTGGGTAAGACTGAAATTATGTATCTTGCAGGATTCTTCACTGCTTTGTCTCAACCATTACTCAATGGCTCTGGTCTCAGCCATCGCGGTGGATATTAGACATTCCGTTTTATTTTATTTGTTATGTTGCCACTACTGTTGGAGCAGCCATAAACTACACAGGTTCATCTCGATGTTCTGGGCATCTTTGTAATGTTAGTGTTAGTAAAAAAGCAGGTAAAGGAGTAAAGTTTGAGGCAAACTAACATCAGTCACTCTGCCGTTCACTGTAGTGGAAGAGGTGCGCCTGGTGAGGGTTTTACCCCCGCAGCTACGTCGAGTCCACCTACAGGAAATACGTAGGCTGCGACCATGAAACCGGTACGGAATCGGTCTATATGTGAGCTTAGGCTACAGTCAGCTATCAAATAGATTTGATGCTGGTGTGCATTTGACATGTGTGTCTAGTCTATATACATGCACATATACATACATGCATGCATTTGGGGGGGGACTGTTATGAGTCGTCAGTGTGCGCAACCCTGGCCGTTTACGTGCAATGTAAACATGCTGTGTAAAGCATGTGTTTGTGAACACCTGCCTGCACTTGGCTATGGGCCTGAGAGTGATTCAAGTGTGTCAACTCATGCAAGTGTGTGCGTGTAATACACACACACACACACACACACACACACACACACACACACACACACACACACACACACACACACACACACACACGCACACACGCACACACACACACACGCACACACTCCAGGTTAATGATTGTCGAGGTGAGACACGAATGGTTGAGCAGCAAGACGCAGCTGTCGCCTGGAGCCCCAGAGTTTAGGAATGCCAGAGGGCTGGTGGTGTTTGGACGAGGGTGTTAAGGTGTGAGAGACATCGTAGTGGTGTTAATGGACTGATGCGGGACGCTCTGTCACACAGACTTTACTGTCACTCTCTCTCTCTCTCTCTCTCTCTCTCTCTCTGCCCACCGGAACCCTGACACTTTGCCCACAGACCTGTCACTTCAATGCAGCACATATACTGTATTGACAAGAAAACACGGCATTGCAGACATGAAAAATGATACCTTTTTTGGGACTTTAAAGACCATATATTACACTTTGCATTAAAATGTAGACTGCAGCCCAGGCGGTGGCGTAACCGTCTGGGCACCCGACTGGTAATCCAGTCGCAGTGTGCCGCGGGTTCGACTCCCGAGCCCGACACGGCCTTTACTGCATGTCTTCCCCCATCTCTCTCCCGTTTCCTGTCAGCCTACTGTCTGTCCCTTCAAAAACTAATAAAAGGCGTAAGCCGCAAAAACATATCTTAAAAAAAAAAAAAAAATGTAGACTGCATTGTGGATACATATCTGGATAATGAACGATCCTTGAGATTTATACAACTGGTTATCAGAGATATGATCACTACTATATACTGTATATGTGAGTGACCAACTCCAGACATCATCTCTCTCTATAGTGTCCACTGTCCAGTCATCTCGATCCTACATATGTCCGACTTGCTCACCAGTACTTTCTGCCCCTGCATCTTTCTTTAGTAAGTCCACATAATAGGTAGGTGTGAGAGTGAGACGCACTCGTGATCGATGCCCGCATGTTGGTTCTCACAGCACTACTGTAGGTTGCTGGCTGGGATTGACTGGTGTCTATGGCAGTGGCTGCTATCTTCTCAATCACTTGGCATCCCCTCGCTGATGCACGTCTGTAACATGCTCATCCTGGTTGAAGTTAAATACTGCACATAAACATTGTGGTGTAGACTAGAGCACCCATCCAGGGACTTCTGTAGGGCATGCTTCAGTGTTCAGCATTAACAACCATAACCATTATACGCAGAAGAACAGACTACAGTTGCAGAGAAGAAGCTGAGCTTGATAAGTCTGGAGAGGTTGGACGTCCACACACTGGCACTTGTGCAGTGTCAGATATTTTCACTTGATGTTGTCTTTCCTTCCTAGGAACTGATCCATATACAGCTGGTCTGACCTTTTGTGTGACTGTGCATAGATAAGGCTTCTGGTCAGGTTTCCAGACTGGGCAATGACTACATGGCAGCTCCTGGGTTTGACTCCTGACCCCTAAACCTATAGCTGATTCTGGCCATGTAGCATTGACAGGCTGCTTGCATGAAAAGGTTATGATCTGACTTAAAATAGGCAGCTCCCAGGTCAGTATCATCAGCATGGCTACAGGAGAATGGAGAAGGTCAAGTGATGAATTACACAGTCATCGATAGTGTATGAGTCTGCTCTTTTCGGCACTCATGCTAACGTGCTGCAAGGCACTGCGGCAGGCTACAATATATCGATGACCACAAACAAACACATGCGCAGACAAACTGGTACACGTGCTACAGGGACACGAAAGGAGGTGTGCTATCGACTGGATCAGCTCAGATTTTCATATGAGGGTTCTCATATTTCCCATCGTCGTCAATATGCTGTGGCAATCACGTGGCACAAGGCAGCATTAGGCCTTAATGGTGTTGCACCGCCTGCCCTCTGCCCCACCCTAGACTCCCATCTCCTCTCTACAGGCACATCTCTATTGATCCCACCCACAAGTACTGCACTGCAACACTGGAGCGGCCCTGCTAACAACATTAAACGTGTCCCAGTGGACATGCCCTCCCTCCATAAAAAGCCACTCCCAGCCTCGTCTCAGGGATACACTCTGGACGAAGGCAAAGCTTGTCAGCCCCTTTAAACACTATGTTCCCTATTTACGAATTAAGTGGCCATAAATTCAGCTCTGCATGTGCCGGCCTTTCTCTGTCCATGTTTGTCATCTCTTCCCTTTATGACAGTGTTGTTTGCTGAAAATAGCAGATTTTGTAAATACTCCGAAAATAACTGCTGTTCAAGTATAAAAATAGGCTTTCCTCTGCACTATTTGGTCTAACTCATATATGTCAAACTCAAGGCCCGGGGGCCAAATCAGGCCCGTGAATGAATTATCTTTGGCCCGCGGGATGATATTTAATTAGTATTAGAACTGGCCCTCTGGTATATTGCACGGACCACTTTAATACTACAAGTCCCACAATGCACTGCGAGTGCATTGTCACACGTGTATCGAGGGCCCGCAAGCGTCTTCTCTTCACTATTGATCAGCAGTGAAAGTATAACACTTGTGGTCAAATTTCAGCTATACCCCTCTCCCCAAAAATGTCCCGTGTGTTGAAACACAGTCCGGCCCTCGACTTGTACCAATTTCTTTATTTTGGCCCACTGTGTATTTGAGTTTGACATCCCTGGTCTAACTGAATCAATGAGCCGTCAGACGCCAGCCACAAAAGGAAGAGAAGAGGAAAGGTCCCGGTACCCGCTCTTTAACCAACCATTCATTTTCATATCAAAAGCACAAGCAATGCACTTCAGTTGTTCGAGAGGAGGGATGTCCCTGTATTCCTTTCTGCAGCCAAGGTACAAGGAACTGAGATGCAGTGTGGACACAGAAACTTAAGGAGACTAGGGTGCGTGGTGACACTCAGTCGGGGGCAGAGGGCAGAAGAGGAGGCACTGAGGTCACGTTATGGGGTTGAAGGTAAAAGGAGCGTGTTCTGCAGCCATGTGCTAACTATTAGGCCAGCCAAATCATATTAGAAACTCCACTTCGGGTCTGATGGGTAATTTGTGGGTACACAAAGGAATCGCTTCACAGTTAGAACACAGTCAGTCGTTACATTTCTTATTGCACTGCTATTGGAAATTTGAAGATGAAAGAGACTTCAATGTTTTTGAAGGGATAAGACGTGTTTTACTAGACAAACATGAGACTCCTTTCAAATGAAACGAGACCACAAAAGAGGAAAGGCTGTTCTTTGCCAGAGGGAGAAAGATCAGCCGCAGTCGATGAGAAAGGTTCTGTGGCATGAAGCCATACTGTCCCTATCTATGGCATAGGTGTTCAAGTTAACTAGGAAAATAGAATTAAGAGTATACTATACAGACTGAGACAACTGAACAAAATACCTCTTACACTAGAGCTTTGTAGGGTAATCGAGTGCATGAAGAACATGAGATCAGAAAATAAAAGCTGTCATTGTTTGATTACTTAGTTGACGACATAAACACAGATACGAGGACTACATGTTCTCTCTCTACTCCAAATTCTTAGGCAACTTTATTTTTTAAGCTCGTCCCTCTGCCTCATATTAGTAATGTGCACATTTCAATTCAATGTACAAAGTGGAACACTATAAAACAATTGATTTGTTTCATCTGGAACATGTTTTTATGGCCTCGGGACTAGAAACACAAAGAGAAAAAAGGATCTTACAGCCACATTGTAAAGTTTGTCAAGTTCAAACAACTCTATTGCCTCAGGGCATCCCCTACTACACGCACGCCACAGACGCATGGATAGCACACACACACACACACACACACACACAAATACACAAGCAGGCACCACACAGAGTCAAAAGATCCTCTGAGCCTAAATCAAAACAGATCTAGACACAGACCTCTGTGGAGGCTACAAACAAACTGAGCCAGCCCAGGCAGTAGGCTACCTTTCCAGATGCCTCTTTTCAAACACACAAGCAGACCTCCTGTGTGTAGGCCCAAAGAGGACCTCTCCGCCAATAAACACCACAAGAAGAAGAACCTCTCCTACACCATGACCTATGGCAATATCTCAGCTGGAGTCGCTTTTGGTCATCTCTTTAGGCTACTAATACTATTCAAAGTAGCCAAGTAGAACAAGCACAATAACAAACTCTGCAGTCTGTGTTTTTGGCATGTGTCACACCATTGAACGTATTTAATTGGGGTTATTTCATGGTATTTCATGTTCGATTGGCCTGGAAGCCCCACCTTATGTTTTGGGAATCATAGCAGTATAGCTAGCTACCACCTCGTAGGTGGTAAACTGCAGGGTAGGCTCATTAGATCTCACGTGGAGAACCCAATTAAATAAATATAAAGCGATCAAAACGTGTATCGACTCCGAATGGTGGAAGAAAGAGAAAGTCAGTGGACACTACACTATAGTGTGGTTGGTCACTGATAGGACTAATGTAGCCCCTTTCGGGACCCTACGTAAAACTTTTTTGATATTTTGTTTAGTTTTACGTTGGGTCCCTGCTCGCTAGTGTATTTTCGTATGGAAATTCCTAAATGCGGATGTGGAGATTCTCTCTAAAATAGGACCCGCGGCATGTGACGCCATTATTTTCCTTGAGTTATTCTGAATTCGGTAACTTTAAGTAGCTATACATCCCGGTGCGAATATCTCCTGTGGCGCGGAAGCCGTTAAGTATTTTTAATCTTTGTTTGACCGATTTGGTCGCTTTATTTCTTCTTGTTTGTTTACCGTTTATTGTACCGCCTCCCGGTGTGCGGTTGGCTTGTGAGGCTACGTCCCTGCCTCTGATCTGCTGTGTCATAGCTATAGCGCCACTAGCTAGCCAGATAGGCGGTACAATGAGGTGTCAATAAACAAGAAGAATCCAAGCTTCCAAATCGGGCAAACATATATTAAAAATACTTAACGGCTTCCGCGCCACAGGAGATATTCGCACCGGGATGTATAGCTACTTAAAGTTACCGAATTCAGAATAACTCAAGGAAAATAATGGCGTCACATGCCGCGGGGAGGCGTTTTAACATGTAAACACGAGCCAGTAAATGTTTTAATCAGGTGGCATGGACGACGAGGAACAGGACCCAATGCACTGGGTCGAACAAATGTCAGAAACTTCAGTAGCATTTGGGTTCTGCTTGGAGGGCTAGGACTAATGTGGCATCCACGTTTCGGGATGCCCTGCAGTCCCTTTTTGACAGCCTGTGTGGAACCTCACTGATAAAAAGGGACACACAAAAGAAAAGACTGAAATACCAGAGCGTAAAACGACACGTTTCGCCTCTTGTCGCGCACAGCATGAACGAAGCTGCAGAAATACAACGCTGAAGAGCTAACTTCTCAACCTACAGCGTGTGTGTGTGTGTGTGTGTGTGTGTGTGTGTGTGTGTGTGTGTGTGTGTGTGTGTGTGTGTAGGCTACACGTATGTAAACTACTGTTAATCCTCTTAGGAAATCACGCTCTCTGACCAGCCGCACAGACCCAATACAATGTCCGCCATATTCCGGGTATCATAGATGATCACAAAATCAAAACATTATCAGTGACAACACAGCATTCATTACTTACTTCGTTCTCAGGGTAGGGAGGAATTCCAACAAGGCAAAAAGCAACTCCATTCATTGGACAGCTGAGATTTTTTTTGGACCAAGGAGAGGGGGATTTGTTGCTACAAGTGGCGGCGAATATCTATTAACAAAAGTGTTCTGTCAAGAACAAAGTACAATATTCTAGCGGGGGTCCACTGTGGCATTCACCGTCCTATCCAGTTTCCTTCCCTTTTAACCCACTGTTTTCCGTTGTTTGGGGCTGTTTGGTGTGCTCCCCCTCTCCTTCCGCCAGACCGCATCAGTAAATCCCTCTCGTCGGCCTGGGCTGTAAACCCAACACAGTCACACTGAACGCTCTGCACTGCGTTGGATAAATCTGTTCGCACCGTGAGCTCAGCGCCTTCCTTCCCTTCCCTGTTCCCTCCATTCACATGCACTCCGCTCCGCTGTGCAGGAGCTCCCTCTGCCTGTTGCCAAAAACAAAAAGTTCATGCCTGGCTTCTACTACAGTTCTACTATGATACACCATTTCATTCTGCAGTGTTCAGTTAACTGGTCTGTGGTCTGTGCCAGCCATCCTCGTCCTCGGAAACCGTGGCGCGGGGGGAGAGGAGGGGGGCTGCATGGGGGCGCATACCTCAGCGTGCCCAAGGCCGTTTAAACAAAGGCTTATTGTGCCCTGATAAACTGATAGACCCGACAGAAAAGACTAAACAGCTGGGGGAATTTAAAGGTTCACGAGGAGGTAGGTAGGACAGCAGCACACTCAGATTGGGAGACAAGACCACTTCCATAAGTTCCATTAGGCCTACTGAATTCCTTCCACAGTCACATAACACATACACTGAGTAAGCCAGACAGAAGGGATGTGTATCTTTGCTTGCTTCTTCGCCCTTATTAATATAGCAGCCTATCCAATCAGAATCGACACGACAAAAGGGGCCCTTGGCTCTCAGGGGCCCTTTGGGGAAATTGGATCTGCGGTACTAGGTTTGACGCGCTGAAAAGGGCTCCTGGGGCTCTTCATTGGCTGTTGATTTAGTTAAATTTAGTTTAAAACATGAAAATGTCGCGCACACGCGCACTGTGGGGCCCTGCAAAAATGACCAGCCCAGGGACCCTCTTGGGGGTTAATCCGTCCCTGAGCTGCCAAACAATAACAATTTATTGATTGATTGTTATGTTTATTGACAATGTTTACATGTACAGAAAAATGCACATATTTTTACATTACCAACAAAAGGATAAATGCAAGAAAGCCAACGGCTTATTTCCATTGCAGTCCCTTAAAAAATAAAACACAACAATGAATGTGTTATATAATAATTATTATATTATTATTATTTATTTGTTGTGTTTCTCGTGTGAGTGCGTATGTGTGCCTATATGTATGTTTGTGTACACAAGAGACAATGGGTACATACTACATAACACACATCAGGGGGATATGCAATAGTAAAAGGATACAGCATTCAATGCACAATACTTTCAAGTAATAGTAGAGATAAAAGCAAAAGACATTTACAAATTAGATGGACTGTGTTACAAATCCATCCAATAAAATATCATGCGTTATTAACCTCTTATTAACCGTCCAATCAGAATCACTCACTGCGCTATACCAGCTATACGCATAGTTATGCCTGTACCTGTCCAAACATAATTGCTGTCATTAACCATCCATTAGAATCATGGTAACCTACAAAGCCATCCATTCAGAATTACCCATATCAACTGTGAATTGCTATTATTAATGGTCAAAAGGCAAAAAGTATTTTTAGGCTGTTCATGTTTGCAGCCATGCAGGGTGAATCAAAAGCCACACAGTCATGGGAAGTTTAGTCATTAATCCAACAGGAACATCAGTTGTCTGCCAAGAATGTACACTACATGATTATAGCCTATACAGTAGGCTACACCACCAACTTACAGTAACTGTGGATCTTCCTACCCACTCCTTGGTCCATTCATCACAAGTCTCCACTTATTGCCTACATTCAATTATTGGACTAGTTATGAAAAGGCATACAAATAGGTGAATATACATTTAAAATGGGGAAACAGACTGGAGTCATAGGGGGAAAAGAAGCTTACAAAATGCTTCCCACGCCAAGAGCCACAGCTGCCAACTCTCGGACTGCCTTTACTCTCTCTTCAAGGCCTCAGGCCCCCTGGCCCACCCAGAGATGCACCACCCCATGTCAAGGGCTTAGAACCTGAGCCAGAGGGCCGGCACCCTTTGAAAAGTCCAAGTGATGACCTTCACTCAGCAGCATTTGAAGCGGATGATTATTCATGTGAATATCAGCAGGTACAACACCACCAGTAGTGCAGCCTCTGTAGTCATTCAGTGGATATCATTCCAGTTTAAAATTCCAGAGTCCAGCAGGATCTTGGTCTTAAGGTGGCAGAGTTAGGCAGATAGTACTGCCTGGGAGGGTCTTTTATTCGGTCCTGAATGAGGGCTGATCCACAAGAAAGGGTGGATTAAGCGAGGAATGGGTGTCATGGAAGAGGCCTTCTGCAGCTGGTGTGTGAGGGGTTGACTGTCTGCCCCCTCTTACTCTGGACCACAGACCCCTCTCTCTCCTATCCCTTTGTGTCTACAGTAAATGTATTTGGTGTTCAACAATGGTACTGTTTTAGTGTGTCTTGTCTTGTGTGTGCATTTTGCCTCATTGCGACCTCTTCGTGGACACATACTCAACATGTGCATTGACACCAGGGGGGCAGTCAGACAGATATTTTGTGAAGCCACTAAGGAAATCGGGACTTCCTGAAAGTTCATATAATGGCCTGTTGTGGCGCTGTCATTGGGCCCAAAAAAACCCATAGCTTCATAGAGGTCCATGTATTTGGGCCCAACTTCACCTAGACTGTATTACCTTAATAAACACGGTCATGAATACTTTCTGCTTCCAGTCACAAGTTTAAAGTCTCATTTCTCATGTCATAATATTCTTTTTGGAAAATGATGGTCCCATTTATTTAAAAAATGACCATAAAGTCGAGTATGTTCTGAGGGGCGTGGCTACCGTTACAGTCTATGATCGGGAGCCACCCCCGTTCGAGTCAAAATAAAAACCAACGAAGAAGAAGGGGGGGAGTCCTGCCTCGTTGTCTGGGCCAGCCAATGGCCAGCTGGGCCCAAACGGATCTAGAAAGATGGCGATTTACAATTCAAGGACTGACAGGCTTCATCTTACGTCCATATCAGACCCGGAGAATGCTTTGTCCATATTTTTTTACAGTCTATGATTGACACACACAAATGCACAGACAGAAAGAACCAATTTGGCCTGGACGGTTAGCTCAACCGTCTGGGCACCTAGGCTGCTAAACCAGCCGGACGGCGTGCCGTGCGTTCGACTCCCGAGCCTGACAGCCTTTACCGCGTGTCACTCCCCATCTCTCTCCCCCTTTCCTGTCTAATTACTGTACCCTATAAAAAAAAATATATATATATATATAAACAAACAAAATGAAAGCACTTGCCTATCAGGCAAGCAAAACTTAAAAAGTTAAAAATCTAAATGTACTGTGGAAAAGGTTTGAAGACGTCCGTAGTGTGACTGGGGAGTCTGTCTGGCTCTAACCCCTTCTCTTACAGTGCTTGTCATGTGTCTGTGGGCCAGTCGCAGTCACTGACACACAGCCCAAGGCTGTGTGTCAGCCCAAGGCTGGGTGGGTCTATGTCCCTCTGATTGACTCAGTAAAATACAATTTGATAATGATGTAGGGTGACATGCTATAGTATCTTGGTCATTACATAATAATATACAGCCTAGTCGCTCATATAGCGAAAACAAACAACTATCACTCCTAACTAACCCATTTATTTGCCCGCACCCCGGCACCGACCACCCCCCAACCCTACAATCTGACCTGACTGGCTGAGCACGTGGTCGTGCCCAGACAAAACCTCCAGAGTCAAGACTCATACGATTTCAGTTCTGCTGCATTAGTTCAGACAGGGGTGGGTGGGGGGCTGGGGCACCCCTGCCATCCTACATAACATTCTAGGCCACTTCACAGTGCTGCGCATGCATGTGCAACGGTACACTACAATTAACCCGGATTCTGGTTACTCCACTCATCCTCCTATCCATAATTCCCTGCTTCAGCTTCGTCTCTCGCTTTATCCTCGCATGTTTTTTCCCCCAGCTCGCTCCTACATATCTTCCCTTTTTTTCTCAACCCAGTTCCCTCAAGTTCTGAGCCTGTCAACTATCAAGCTATAGTAGTTACTCACTCCACCCCCCCCCCCCCCCCCCCACACACACACACACACACACACACACACACACACACACACACACGCACACACACACACACACACACACACACACACACACACTTACTTTTGTTCTGAGGGACATTGTTGCCGAATCTCTTTAGCATCATTCAATGTGAGCCCTCGCGGAGTCTGCTGCAGTCCATTTGGACACACTGTCTCTCTCTGTCAGGCTGGATACACTATACCTCTCAGGCCCTCATTTGATACAGTTGCATTTAGCCTCATATTGCTCACGGCTAAGAGCTACATGGATACAATCAGCAAGCCTTGCCAAGTCGTCTATCTACAGTATCTATTCTCTCTGCTGATCTAATATATACTGCATTACCTTCTCCCTGACCTCATATCAAATGCAATAATAGGAGCCCATTATCGCTGTCTTGGCCTTATAGGTGAAACGTGTCCCTCTCGTGTCAATGTATGTCAACACGTGCGTCAACACAAACATACTACAAATGAATGTGCATTGTGCATGAATGAGATGTGGATATTATTGATGAGTGAGTGAGAGGTGTGGATATTTATGTACGTGAGTGAATGTAGATATCAGGGTGTGTCTGCTAGAAGCCTGCCAGTCCTTGTTGTCCACTGGCCAACTGTTGACATAGAGGCTCCCGTGGAACTCCTTTGAAGGGGGGCATAGGAAGGCCCTGTGACCTTAGCCTGCTTAGATTCCAAAGTGAGACATAATTCTCTTTGCATGACAGGAGGGGACATCATTGTCTACATGGACAACTGGCATGAATAAGAAGAAACAGCTGACCAGTCAACACACTGGTACACATGCACCAGTCCACACGCACGCACGCAACAGACACTCAGACAGACAGACAGACAAGACAGACAGACAGGGCACAACGTTCTGCAATGACACAACAGTGAACTTCAGTGTAAACTACATTGTGAGTGCCTTGATGTGGTTTAGAATAGATGAGAGACTCTGGTAACTCATGTGGAACAGGAACGGTCCTTCCTTATGCCCATCCTCCACCACCCCATCTCATCCCTGTGTCCTATTTTCTGTTCCTCTGTCCTGTCCTGTCCTGTCCTGTCCTGTCCTATCCTATCACTGCCAATTTCCATCCCTACCATTTCTCCTTAACTTCTACCTGTCTTCTTCCTATCATCCACTGCTTCTCTGACCAGACTGCTACATTTTCTCTTCCTCAAACACCGTTGTCTCCTTGCTTATTACTGTAATGCTCAGCAGCTGCCTCCCTTTTTTGCAGCAGGCATGGCATCTCGAGAGAATAGAACAGAGATCCAGTGGGCACAATGGGTGTGTGTCTTCTGGCTATGAAGACAGATTAGAGGATTGGAGTTGAGGCCATCAGAGCAGAGTGCACATTGGGCTGGTTTCTCCAGTGTCATACTATGACACTGGAGAAAATGACTCACACAGTCTGGACATCAGTAATGAACTCAAGCACTGTCACCGGCCTGTACCCACCACAGCATGAAGCATGTAACAGGGTCATCCCTATGTTCCCCAGGTTCTATGTTCCCTGCTTACCAAAGGCGTTAGTGTTAGTTAGGTATTATGCTCCCCTGATAGCAATCATTACAAAGTGTTTGTTCGGTGACAGGGCTCTCCTCATTTCTCCAGGTCTTTAGTAAACAGAAAATGCCATTTTCAGGTGGATAAAACTTTATCCAATCAGTAATTTGATTGTACAAGCTGATAAACTATATTATGCTCCACACACAAGAACAAAATAAACACACAAATGACTGTGCATGCCTCCATTTCATGTGCTTGGTTTCTGGTACACACGGGTCTTAACATACAGACTGCTGATTAGATGGGGCCATGTGGTAGTGTTTGAGATAAAGGAACAAAGAGAAGGAAGCCCCCTCATGTAAAAGGTACTGAGTGTTCAGATGTTGCAATCTTGTCAGTGAACTAGCGAGTTCCTGCCTGGCCACCAATTCAAGTTCCCAGTCGTCCAGGATTATATTCCGCGTAGATTCACCAACCCATCCAACAAAACAAGTGAATCACATCCAGGGTGTTCATTCACATGCTACTATAATTCTAGCTGTTACTATAAACGCCTGACACACATTCTTCAAAGGAATGCCCCCCCACCACCACCCTCCCTTTCCCCTAACTCTTGTCTCAGAGACAGAAGGGAAAAATAAACAGAGACTCGTGGTTCCAGGAGTAGTGGCGCACGTTTCCTTCCTGCGGTCCGTCACCTCATAGGCCCACATGTGTCTGCAACCTCTTTACCTTCACAACTCCAACTTCCCGTCTCTAACATCACTTCCTGTGGCGGGATAGACAATGGAAATGAGTAGCATGGATGAAATGCATCCTAAGGACACGTTCGGGGAAAGAGACATACTATGTCCAGTACAATTATTGCTGTACAGATTTCCCTGAATAGTGATGAGTCAGGAACATCCCAAAATAAATCAACCACAGCGATCCGTTTCGGTCCAACTGATCTCCATAAAGTATGACCTTATGTTCAGTGCTCAATATGTGTGTGATAAAAAAGTAATTGTAAATTGTATTGAGCAGGCGCACGACAATAATTTTGTCAGAGTGGACAGTAGTACAGATCTTGCATAGCAATATGCCTACTCCTTACGGTTTTCCAGTTATTATTTAACCTCGGACTGTGCTGTAGTACTCATTAAAATAAGTGCATTTAGCCACTCTGCATTATTTCTAGTAAGGGCATCACAGGAATGGAATTCAGTCCCAGTGCATATTAGAGAACTCAGTACACTCCTTGGAGTCCTTTCCCATTAAAGCTTAAAGGTATATTCAGTGATTTCACTTAATTCAAATATCACTTATTTTTTTGTTTTGTTGTGATAATCCTCCCTACTATAGAGTGTGCTGGCCATATAAGGAGTTCCTCCCTGTCCCCAGTTAACCCCTGGGGGTCAAAAAACCTTAGGTTTCGGTTTTGACTCTTTATCCTGATTGGACGAAAGGCTGGGTCCCACAGCCAAAAACGAAACCTAAGGTTTTTTGTGTGAAATCACTGAATATACCTTTAATTAACAAATTAAAGCTTGTTATTAGCCAGCAGACATGTGTACATTAGCACTACAACCACTGCTTCTGCTGGCATCTTGTCAACTGTCTTGTCCAGCTTGCTTGTCTTGCCTAATGTATGTTTGTCTTTTACATGTAGTGCATATACTATCTATGTCAATGCACTACAGTACTATGTACTGTAGTGTATTATGCTTTTAGTGTGGGTGTCTTTGTTCTATCTAATGGATGCATAGTTATTATTGTGTTCACTCTGCTTTAGTGTCCTCTGTAAACTCAGTGCAGTTGTCAGCTCCACGTTTGGTAACGCATCCAATCATACACTCATTTCATTCTCAGACCGCTTTATTCAAACTGGAAGTTTGCACTACTCATCCCTGCTTGCTTTTGCTGCCGCTCATGCTGATGCTGCTGCTCTCACCACTACTGCTGTCTTGCAACAAAAAACATGCCACCACCCCAGCTACCACCTGTCATTTTGGATCTGCTGTTTATGTATGGGGAATTCGGAGTCCCACAAATTTGCCTTTGAGGCTCATGTCATTTAGCCTACAGAAAATGGTGGTCATCTTATCTTGGAATACAAATATTGAACCTCAGGAAATGCAATGTCCCCTAGGGCCTAGGCTATAGATAGAGTATATACAAAATGACATCTTATGGACGAAGAAAATATTCCCTGCGTGTGCATGTTATAACAAAGGGCTTAGCTACATTCCTTACAGTAGATACAGTTTAGACTAAATCCTTTAGGTCCAAGGGGATCATATACTAATCCAAGCATTTCCCCTGTACTAAAAACTCAGTTTGTCTAGACATGACCTTAAAAGAGGGAGTTCTCATTTGGTATTATTGAATACAGAAGACCACAGAGGGATGGAATGTTTTCAACTGGAACTAACTGACCGTATTCAGAACAGTTCCTCATTTTCCTCTCGCTGTCCACTCACTTATGGAACCGTGATTTAAAAAGTGCATGCCCAATGCCCAGCTAGAGAAATGGATGCACTGAAAATGTATTATATGAATATATTTAAGTGGATTTCTGTGACTCATTCATTTATGACTGATTGACAGACAGATCTCCCACAATTATATTTAATCTCGAACACATAGTAAAGACGAATCATTGCTTGTGCAAGCAGAGCGCACAAGTATTGTGGTCGGCTGGACCAAAAGTGGTATGTATGTATGTATGGTATTCATGGTATGGTGGTCCCTAATTGGCTGTTGATGGTGACGTAATTAAGATATGTTTCAATGTTGGGTGGGTAAAAGGTAACGTATATGTATGTAGGCTATACATGTACAGTATGTATGTAGCCTATGTATGTATGTCGGTAAGAATGGTGGTCCCTTATTGCTGTTGATGGTGACGTACGCTTCAAGGTATAAGGTCAATAACGGGTCTAAAGGATTTAGAACAGCAGTTGTAATAGTTATTGGTTAGTAGCAGTACTTGCACGCTCTGCTATTTCTATTTGTGAATGAACACAAATGAGCATTAGTGTAAACACTAAAACAAATATCTGCTTATTCTAGCCTGTGTAAAAGGACAGCCATCTGCTCCTTATATGGTCGCTGGACAGACTTCCTTAAATATATAATCCATAATCTCCTCAACATGGATATGAAATGAGATACAATTACACTTGGCGGCCACAAGGGGGCTCAATACTTTACTATAAGGCAAGACCGTGAGGCTAGTTGGTAAATGAACGATGACATTGTAATAGAAATACTGTAGTTTATTTTATTTTATTAGTATTATCATTTCAGCTTCACACAAAGTTATCCAGAGGCAATCCAGCACTGTCTGTGGGACGGGAAATGCTGAGAGATTGGGGGGAAAAAGTATGTCCTGTTGCCCCAAAGGATTATCTCAGTGTTCAGTTAGCCTGGTTAGCCTGCCATATTACAGTGATTGATGAGAAGACTTCAGATGAGCACACAGACTAATCTGTCTGTCTTCAATTTGGAATTATCCAGGGCAGGGAACTGGAGAGCTATAGCTCAACTGTGAAACAAAGGAAGATCAAATCAACAACAAAACACCACTTCTAATATGTAGTGTAGATGGATACACAACATTAACAGTCAGCCTTGTCCTCTGTGTTTACTTTAGGAACAGAACAGAATTGTATACAGTGGTCTTGAGTAGTAGGGAAAAATAGGCCAGATCATGGTGTTTTATACAGGATAGCAGTGGTGGAAAAAGTACTCAATTGTTCTACTTAAAGTATCAATACTTCCATGTAGAAATACTCCATTACAAGTAAATGCCTGGAATTCAAAACTTACTTGAGTAAAAGTACATAAGTATTGGTATAAAAATGTACCCAAAGTACCAAAAGTTAAAGTACTCATTGTGCAGCAGAATGTCCCATTTCAAGTTTTCAAATGTATAAAAAACATGAAAATAGCAAATCTGCTATTTTCAAATTGTCAAAATGTATATAGGGCTGAAGTGGTTAATGTATGTTTTGTAATAGTAATAGAAATCTACAAAGTAACTAGTTACTAGTAAAAACTCGAAAAACTCGAAATTTCAAATAGATGTAGTGGAGTAAAAGCACAATTTGGATCTGAGATGTACAGAAGTAGAAGCAAAAGTATTGGAAACTGGAACTACTCAAGTAAAGTACAAATACTGCAACAGTGTACTTAAGTAAATGTACTTAGTTACTTTCCACCACTGCAGGATAGCCTAAATATAATAGTGTGAAATGCCTTAGAGTAGCACTGCTCCATGGCCTGTACGCTGATCAAAGTAATGAAACAGCAGGCATCACTGACACAGCTGCTAATTCCAGACTGACATCTTCACACACTGCACCTGGACACTGCTAAAGGCACACTGCTTATCTCATCTGACTGCACTGTGTGTACTTTTGTGAGGGAGAAAGAGACAGACAAGAGAGAGATGGACAAGCTAAAAATATAAATGTCCAGAGACAGATTGCTATAAGGTCATGGGTTGATGAAAACAAAAACATGAAGTATGACAAGCTGAGCCCTACTCATTCCAAACGAGCCCATTACGATGAATCAGACTGACTCAGTAGCCTGTGGTTTGTGAGAGTCCTAATTGGATGGCCTCATGCAACTGATAAATCTTATCACTCTGTCATAAGTGTGATTCCATTTAACCCTGATCGGCAGCACTCGTCCAACTTTATCAGCCCATAACTCTGACAACTCTGATATACACCCTACTATGACTGGCACTGAGACAAAGCCAACCTGACAGGATGGGCCTCCACCATGATCTCACCTTTGACCCTGAGGGGCATAACCCGACAATAGCACTACCCTGCAATCCCCATACTGTGCCGCCCCCTGCCCTAGTGCACTGCAGCAGAGGGACATAACAGGAGCTGTTTACTTACTGGAGAGAGATGGGTGCCCTACTTTTTTTCCAAAGACAATCTGCCCATTGTCTGCCTTCAGGCATATGCCAATTGGTTCTGGCAATCTAGAAGTCTTCAAATTAAGTACATGGGTCTATGGTACCATACCATCTCATGCAAACACGCACGCACGCACGCACGCACGCACGCACGCACGCACGCAGGCACACACACAGACAGACAGACAGACAGACAGACAGACAGACAGACAGACAGACACAGACACAGACACAGACACAGACACAGACACACACACACACACACACACACACACACACACACACACACACACACACACACACACCCTGCCTCGAGCCTATGAATCTTTGTTCCAATAAAGACAAATGGGTGAATGACCTGTTATTTACCTGGACAATGTGGCCACTGGAGGAGTTGGACAGCAGGTTGTGCTGCAGAGCTCCCTATAAGCATGTTGAGCACATGTCCAAGAGCGTGTAGGCTGTTCTGGAGAGGACAGGCTTATAGTCAATAACAGGAGGGACAGCTATCTCTGTCTTAGCATTTTGTCCTGTCCTGGCCTGTCCTGTCCCTCCACCCAAAACAAGCTGACAGCAAGGTCAAAGAGGATGCTGAGGTATCTCAGAATGGAGCGGTACCTGCATTGTTAAGTTAATCAATATACTGTATACTGTGCATACTGTGCACTGTCTGTGTGTGTGTGTGTGTGTGTGTGTGTGTGTGTGTGTGTGTGTGTGTGTGTGTGTGTGTGTGTGTGTGTGTCTGCGTGCATGCATGCGTGCGTGCGTGCATCCATGTCATTCTTTAAGCACAATATGGTCTCTCTCTCTCTCTGCTCAGAAGTAGTGCGAAATTCCAAAGAGTCCAAAGACTGGAGGGCAGTCGGGTGGGTGGGGGTGTCAGTTGAAGGGGGGCAGAGGGGGTTGGGGGCTTCAGATTAGACCACCTGTTCTATGAGGAACACACACTAATTCCATCCCTTTATATTTCCCGCTCTTACATTTTGTCTCCTTTTGAGCCCAATACTGATTACACTGATTTTCAAAGACGTGATGCAAAAGGTCTCATCATGCGTAATGTAAATTAAACTTTACTCTAAAGTAATACTCTGAAATGATGAGTTACAGTCTTGTCTTCTGTCTCGTCTTTAGATCTCACACTGGGCTTTGAGCTCATTTAGACTGCATTCCACTTCAGTCATTTCTATAGGAGAGGCAGACAAAACAATCTGCTAGATAACTTTGGCATAGAGCTTTGGACACGCGCGCGCACGCACGCGCACACACGCGCACACACACACACACACACACACACACACACACACACACACACACACACACACACACACACACACACACACACACACACACTTTAACATGTGTCGCCGTGGTTCTTGAACCAGGTCTCCAGGGAGTGCTGCTCAGACGGAGGGATAAACACAGCATTTGAACGCCCACTTCACCATGACTCCTCCAACAACACCAAGATCTCCCATTCCTGCTTTTGACATATTTTTAATTCACCTACTTAGAATCCCCAAACATTAAGTTATTTAGAGAAGCGAAACTCGAGTTTAAGTTTAACATAATTTTCATGGACTCCGTTAGTATTTGTACAATGAATGGCTTGAAGCTTAGCTCTCAAACTGTTAAGCCTAATGTGTACTTAGTACACATTAGTGTTTCTTAGTGTTTTTCATGCAAAAATGCAACTGTTTTGTTTTTGCAGAAAACAATCTGTTATTTTCACATGATCTCAGCGTTTTCCACGTATTATATGGTTTGTACTCTGCACTCTACAGAGCTAAGACCCAGGTCTGTCCTTTTCTCTGTGGCTCTCCCTGGAAATAAAAACGTCTGGGTTTCAGAGGCTACTAACAGGCTGACCCAGTACAGAAAGATGCATGTTCCTGCCTGTCTGATGAGGGCAGGCAGCTCCAGTCCAGAGTTCACACTGCTGGGCAACTGTCCGCACATTTCTGCTCATGCAAGTGTTCTCACTACGTGACTACTTCCCCGGGCATGGCTTGCATTGAGAACTTTCAGCATGAGAATATGCTTTACACAGAGATCAACTGTGTGCATCACGTTATGTGTAATGTACACAGTCTGTTCTGAGAGCTGGCACAGCTCTTCACTGATGGCCCTCATATGCTCACAGACACTTAACCAGCCTCTTCCTGTTCCTCTGCCCTGCTTATCACTGAGAGAGAGAGCGTGCGTGCGCGCGCACGTGTGTGTGTGTGTGTGTGTGTGTGTGTGTGTGTGTGTGTGTGTGTGAGAGAGAGAGTGAGTGAGTGATAGAGAGAGGGGGGACAGGGACAAAAGGAAGCAGTTGGAAGAGATGTGTATGGCGATGTACTGTACTCTTTGAAGTCCTTCCCTAACAATAGTAAACACTGGGTGTCTCTGTTGATAGAAGGATGGTTATGTTAGTGTATGTTTACCCTGCCAATGACAGCATGGTCTTGGATGTTTCTTTTACGTTTATATCCAGACCAGAATCAACTTAAAACATTGTCCCGATGAGGCCACGTCAGGGTAAACACTCACAGAAACTGAAAGAACGAAGCACAATAATAGAAGAAAGAATATACAGTGTTATAGAGGAAATGCTATAATAATAATCGCCAATCGGCCATTCTCACCTCGCAATACAGTCCATCTATAAAAATGACACTGCTCTAGCCTGAGTCCTGTGCCAAAGCTGTGCCGTGTCAGCATTTCCTAGCATAGTGCGGTCTTATAAATAGTTTTTTATTTCCTGTCAGCTAAATATTGGCGGTGAGCTGCCCCAGTCTCCCTGTATCATTTGTGCATATACCATTGCTCCGCATGCATGCAGTCTGTCACTTAAGGGCATGACCTATAAATGCGTCATTTTCACATTCTTGTAAGAACACAGGAGGCTCTCTGTTTTTTCCCCAAGCGTTTCCCTTTCCAATAAACAGAGTGAGAGAATATGCTATGCATACAAATAATGACACAGAAACACACATGCTAACACATAGACATGTACACTCAGTCTGGCAGCAGTGATGATGTCATCTCTGCTATATATCGAGAGAGCAACATCAACTCTGACCTAACCTGACAGGCTGGACACAGACACCAGACGCTCCCCCATTAATGTATAATTCACCCCCGCTAGTCACAGCACCAACTCACCTCAGGAGAGGAGAGGAGATGAGACGAGAGGCGAGGATGCAAAGGAACAGAACAGAAAGAGGAGGGAGGGAGGGAGAGAAAGAGGGGGATGAGGTAATAAAATGGTCAGGAGGGATGCACTGTCAAAGAAGGGGTCCTTGGTGTCTCACAGCTTTCATCCCATTTATCATCCTTTCGGCTACTAGCGGCCTGCTTCCTCCAGCCGGGCAATAAAAGCAACAGCAGCAAACTATGGAGCAACCTCACAGACAGACATATAGGCTACAGTACAGAGCTGTACGGTATGTCAGCCTGACTCAAGAAGACCTGAGGTTGCTACGGTGAAGAAGACAAGGAAATCAGGGTAGGTCAGAAATAGTATCGGCCATACACTAAATATGCAAAAGCTTTTTGGAAAGCTCCTTGCATCCTCACAGACTGTCCTTCACCCACAGTCTGCCCTGCATCCCCACAGACTGTCCTTCACCCACAGTCTCCCCGTAGAAAAGCAAACAAGTGGATCAGGTGCAAATGTAGGGAGATGACAGACTCTTTTTATGGCTGCTGACGTGAGTACACAGTAGAGAGCATGCATCCATCCAGCATCTCACTCCCAATGTTGTTGACACACCCACAGATGCATGCACGCACTCACGCATGCACATGTGCACACGCGCACACACACACACACACACACACACACACACACACACACACACACACACACACACACACACACACACACACACACAATGCCGATGACTATATCTCTAATTCAGTCATGATCCAGGTTTAAATCGGTGATTCTCAAACTTTTTGATTTGAAGGACCCCCCTGGGGTCCCCATGCCCCATGTTGAGAACCAATGGTTTAAAGTAGTGATGCGAGTGTTCTGTTGCGCGACACCCTGACCCACACAGCAAAGCCCCGCCTCACATCCCAATCCGCGCTGACACAGAGACAGACCACTAATTAGACAGAGCACCCGAGGTTTAAAAATGGATCATTATCCATCAATGCGTGCAATTGCTAACCCACTGGATTCAGCCACACCCCTCTTCCCATATCCATCGCTGATCCTCTCTCCCTCCATCCCTCTCAAGCCCTCTCCCTGTTAACTGTTGTCCTCAGTTTGGTTATTGTCACACGGAAAGCCGGCAACGTTCAGCTGTGTCATCTCTCCAGGGACTTGGTGCGTGCCGGTGGCTATTCCATGATGGAGGCACCTCCGCCGGTCTTCTCCCCCCAGCTCCATGCAGTCCCAACCCCAGCCCCCTGCCTTCTTGCCTGAACACAGGACAAGTAGCATGCTGTGCTGTTTATTTCTGCTTAGGGCTGATGGCGGCAAGGAAACCAGGGATAGGCATAGGCGTATAAAGGTGGTATATGGTTTAAAGGGTGTATAAGCTCTGTATGTTGTGTATGACATATGTGTGTATACATATGCAATTCATTCAGCACACAGTCAAATCTGGAGTGTTGTTTAACTCTGAAAGTTTCCAAGTTAAACATAGGCTACACTCTAGAATTGACTTGTGCCACTGTGGTCAGGCTCACTCCCCCCCTCTCTCCATCCTCCTCACCTGGTCCATGTTCTTCAGCGTGCCTCCTCCCTCCCCCCCCCCCCCCCCCCCTCTCTCTCCATCCTCCTCACCTGGTCCATGTTCTTCAGCGTGCCTCCTCCCTCCTCCGGTTCCCAGTCATGGCAAAATATCACCGGCGTCCCCTCGCTTTTCTTTTCAGCGCTCCCGTCTCCCACCACCCCACCTCGGGTGACAGTCCTCGTCCTCTCCTCACACAGGCGAGGCAGCCTGTCAGCCGACTGTGCCTCTCTGGAGAGGCATGCTTCTGTCTGTCTCTCTGCCGTTACACCTCTCCTTCTGTCTCTTTGATGGTGACAGTCTGTTACATCCAGTCAATGCTATGATCTTGTCGTCCTTTTCTTGGCTTCTCTCCCCTTATTCCTGGCTGTTTTGCAGGAGTCCAGAGGGCAAAGCGGGTGTGTGCAAAGGAACCCTCACTTATTGCACTGATACGGCAGTCACACAGAGGGAGACTCCCGCGCTCTCTCTCTCTCTCTGTCTCTCGTTCGTTCACTGTGCAAGCTGGCCCCTTGCCTCGCTTCTCCCCCTGCTGCCCCCTCCCTTCTCTTCAATCCCCTCCCTCTCTCTCTCCACTTCCCTCGTCCTTCGCATCTCCCCTCCCCCTCTTAACAGAACCACAATAAGGACAAATGAGGGAGAAGGAGGGAGGAGGGTGAAGGATTGGGGTTGGTGGGACTGGACCATGTGACTCAGAGAGGTCTGAGGGACCCTCTACCAGCTGTCCAGCTCTCATGCTTCCCTCAAAAACTCTGTTGCCATTGACAACAGCTGCTGTGGAGAACACCAGCCATAGGTCCTTTGACACAAAGCTATTGGCTGACAGGATTTATGGCCCCCGCCCATTATTTCGGGGGAGCACATTGGGACATGTAGTCCTGGCACTCTGAATAAGGCGGGTGGGTGGGGGGACTAGGGCAGGGTAAGCACCCCTGTGCCTGTGCAAGGAATGCTTTTCACAGCACTCTCAAGAAGCGTTCTGTTGTTTACACTGATAGTGTTATACTGGTGAAGTGCCAGACACAGAGAGAAGCACAACAGCCAGTATTGAACAACAAACATAGATGCACAGCACACAAAATATGTGCAGGCATGGACATGCATGTGCAAAGAGGAAATAGATCCAGAGGCCTAGGCATTCAGGAAAATGACATCCTCTGTCATTTCCCTCAGCCAGCATGGAGGGAAACTCCCTCTGCAACAACAGGAACTCCAAAATACTGAAGGCCATGGTTAATCCACCCCCCAACTCTCTCTCTCCCTCTTTCACTGCCTCCTTTTTCTTCATTTGCTCTGCCTTTATCCTCTCTCCCCCTCACCTTACCCCACCTATTGTATTATTACACACACACACACACACACACACACACACACACACACACACACACACTCACACTCGCACTCGCACACGCACACGCACACGCACACGCACACACACACACACACACACACACACACACACACACACACACACACACACACACACACACACACACACACACACACACACACACACACACACACACACACACACACACACACACCACCACCTCTGTCTCATTGGAATTCCACAAAAGGTTGCCAGAGGTTACAGGTGCTGTGGTTGGGAGATGCTATTAGAAATGGACTATGTGTAGAAGATGAATGTGCTGTTAAATAAAGAAAATTAGTTAGAATTTAAATACAATAACATTTCCAGGAACAATGCTGCAAAAGGTCCCATGTTTGAGTGACTACTCAAAATACTGCACAGTCCAGCCCAAGGTCTCCGCAATTGAAAAACAAAAGAACACCTGTTCTGGCTTATTTTGATTCGACAGACACATAACATAGCCGTGACGTGGTCGGTGGTATATGATATGTTAGCTAGGAAGACTGTGACAAGGGGGTGAGTGAAGGCAGGGCAAGAATGCAGCTCCAAGTTACAGGGACAGTACAGGGCTCTTCAACTTTGAGAGCATTCAATGCTCTGATTAGTTTGTCCCTTTCAATGCATTGATGGCATCCGAAACAGGTGTAGCAGGCCCTTAGCTGAGACATGAAACAGGGACCTCCACTATATTTATAACTAGAAAAAGTGCCCTTCTGGGCACAGGTCTCCACCAGGATGAGCAGATGTGAAGAATTCCAGGCAAAGGTTTTTCCTTGGCCTCTAGGGAGTTGGCATACAAAGTTATCCACAGATCCGTGCAGTTAGAGGTAAAAACAGTTTGAACAGAGTTCAGAGTTGAAATTGTTCATGTGGCATTTCGTCCTCGGCCTAGTGGGAATGTGGGTGCACAATTTCACGTAAATCACGCGATGTGTTCATGATTTGCAGCATTTTGTTTGAAACTGAGCACTGAAACTGAGCACTTTGGAAGCCAATCTTAACCAATCAGGATGGAGTCTGAGAAATCTGAAAGACTGGTTTCGTTGAATGGCTCTAGAGAGACTGTGTACCAATTTGCGTGATGTTTGGACAAAATCTGTAGGTGTACTGTGCAAAAACTTGTTTTGCACAAAGCGGCCTCCTGGTGGCGCTATAACAGGCCGTTCTGGAAATCTGAAAGACTGGTTTCGTTGAATGGCTCTAGAGAGACTGTGTACCAATTTGCGTGATGTTTGGACAAAATCTGTAGGTTTACTGTGCAAAAACTTGTTTTGCACAAAGCGGCCTCCTGGAGTGGCCTCCTGGTGGCGCTATAACAGGCCGTTCTGGAAATCTGAAAGACCGGTTTCGTTGAATGGCTCTAGAGAGACTGTGTACCAATTTGCGTGATGTTTGGACAAAATCTGTAGGTGTACTGTGCAAAAGCTTGTTTTGCACAAAGCGGCCTCTTGGTGGCGCTATAACAGGCCGTTCTGGAAAGCAGAGGTTCATCGTTGGCATCCAGGGAGTGTGTGTGCAAAATTTGGCATCGACCGGGTTAACGGTGGCCGAGATTAGCTGCTCACAGACACACGGACGGACACACGGACGGACGGACGGACGGACGGACGGACGGACGGACGGACGGACACACGGACGGACGGACGGACGGACGGACGGAGTGCAAAACATACTCTCCCCCCATGCCTTCGGCCTGGTGGAGACAAAAATGTGTTGCATATTAAACTCTTATATTCTAGAAAGCATTCCATCCACACAACTCGATGATATGCTTTGAAAGCTAGCTCACCATATTTATCGGATTGTCTCTCATCAACAGTCTGTTGACCGTTGGGAGATTTGAGACTGGCTTGTAAGGTTTGTGCCTATATGGGTTTCCTCCCAGTAATGCTGCAGCTTTGATGGTTTCATAGTTTTGTTTAATTGACAGTATATAGTCAGTGACAGTGCAGTTGAAGTTAGCTATGCGTATGTGCGCACATGCCATGTGTGTCTTTCTAGGAAGAGAACAACGGCTGTATTGTTGTGGTGAGAGTGGTAGATTATACTATCAGTTGTGGAATTCTGATTATTTCCCAGAGTGGGTCTGCTTACATGTGGGAGAAATTTTGCCTTGTAGTTGGTGAGTGGGGGGCTCGGGCCTGGATAGGGGCCACTGTGGTGAGAACCAGTTACTGGTTCTCTGGCCTATTTGTAGGCTGTCTACTGAGATTTGGTCTCTGAAGGAATTCAATGAGACATTTAAGTAAGGGAGGGGTCCCGGCTCAAGCCCCTATGGAACGATTTAAGCAAACAAACAAAGATAATCATCATAATAAAAATAAAAGTTATTATTACTGGATTTAGGATAGGCGTACTCGTGTTTTCGGTGAATCTATCATGGTTAAAATTGAGTTTGTATAAGAAGGGGCGTGTCTGATACAATGAATATCAAATATCTAAATACTGAATCCAGCTACTTAAAAACTGTTTAGGGTACTCCCAAAAGCCTGAATAGACGATACAATTACCAATTTATTTTAAGTGAAATATCCCTTTAATGTCTTCTATAGTTACTTTGTGGCACATTATCCTAGCAGGCGATTTGTTTCATTAACACCCTATACTTGACCACTTACCCTGTTGTAGTTGTTGTTGTTGTTGTTGTTGTTGAACAAGGGGTCAAGGCACACGTCCTTGTACTTAAAGGACCACTTCACCACTTTTCAACCTACCTTCTATTGTAAAATACACACACTTTTTCTACTGGGTCTGTGTTTTCATGGGATCGCTGTGGGCAGTTCAGAAACCTGTCCACCAGTGACATCATCAATGGGAAATAGAGGGTATGTGTGTGACATAAAAAAAATACTTTCTGGCCTTGACAGCCCATTCATCCAAACAGAAAAGTCCTGTCTGATTGCATTAAACAATGTTAAACTCACCAACATTGCAGCTGTATGAAAAGCTTGAATTATCCTCTATCTGCAAAGTTTTCTTTTCATAAAAATCCACCATAGAAACGTTATGAGCTACTTTCTGTCAAGAAATGCCCTGCATTCGATTATTTTTCTACGTGTCAGAGTTTGGAAGTGCTTGTTGTCAATAACACAACATTTTTCTGCCTCCTGCATAGAGCACCGAAGTCTGACGTCACTTTCAGTAGAGGGCGTCTGTCCCCAGGTTCATGTATTTGTTTAGTTGCATTGAAATCCCCATTGAGGCGATTTGAGATCGCCTCATATAACAACTGTGTTTGAAAAATAAACATGTCACCCCGGCCGCTTCACTCATATGGATATGAAGAATCAACTGACTGAGAGAAAACGCTAATGTTACTGCTGCTGAATTAGTTAGATTTTCGCTAGAAGCAGACTGTATCATATATGAGTGACTGACTGTTGCAAACGATACAGAGACACCTTCCCGACAATAACGCCAAGACAGCTTGTTTATTTTTGGACCACAACGCTTATAGTAGACGATATTAAGATCACCCCATGTTATTCTCCATAGAGAAATCACTTCCGCGAACCAGGGGAATCGTCGGGATGAGCGAGTTACGTCAGGACTTCGGTGCTCTATTATGTGACATTTAGAAACAGGAGGTGGTACGCAGGACGGTTGAGTGATTTACAACGAGCGCTTCCAAACTCCAACACTCCATGCTGCTCAATGTTTTGCCACTCAGTCTAGATGAGGGGGGCGTGTCCTGATGGGAAAATCATGCACGTGCATACTCTCTATAGCTAATAGAAACTGCAGGCCCTATAACGAAAAATTCTCCATTCATTGTCAATGGGAATTTAATGTTTGTGTAGGACGAAGTTTGTGTACGGACACTAAAAGCTGGATATAGCGCCGCTCCGAAAAAAAATCTGCCTAATGATATGTCACTGATGAAGGTTTCTGAACTTCCCAGCCCTTCTATGAGACACAGTGGTATTTTATCATGAACAATAGTGAGGACCAATTATATGAAGTTAAGTTGAAAAGTGGTCCTTTAAGTTTGTAAGTCGCTCTGAATAAAAGTGCTTCCTAAAAGCCTAAATGGAAAATGCTCTCATTTGGTGAATTCTGCTACTAGATGTTGTGATTGGAGACAGATGGCTAAGATGGGCACTCACATTCAGGAACCATCAGAATCAGAATGGGGTCATGGTAATCCATCCTCTGCAGTCTGCAGAAAACAAAATAGAAATGTGGAAATAGAAATGTGGGTGAATTGCATCCTGATCCAGTTGAACTACTATAACTACTATTCAAAAAAGGAAGATTTGCTTACTGTTCGTTACCTGTAGCCTGTAGGCCTACGTTGTAGGAGTGCAGGTGCAGAAACGACTCCGAGATGTATTCCTCTTTGAAGATCTATAAATTAACTACCAAACAGACAGTAAAACAACAACAAACCTGTCGCACAGATAATTACACCTCTATTATTCGACTGGAGGTGTTAACTCAAACAACATCTAGGCCTATGCATAAAAGGAGTAAGTAGAACAAACTGTATTATAAACCTGGACAAGAATGCAGTGAATTATAATAACTAACTGTAGGCCTACGTCCAACGTCCTGTGTGTATATCCACCTCAAAGGTTTAATTACAGGTCTGTCTCAACTGCTTATTTTTGTCCATTATTTAAGTAAACAGCGCCATCTACACTCTACAGGATAATATGACGCCTGTATTGCCTACTGATGACTACTATGCTGAGTGCTGACAACAACCGTCCATGGAAAGTGAGTGGTAGTATACCTAAGGTTAGTACTAGTAGACGAGCTACAGACAGAATAATAAATAATAAATATGCTAATCTAAAAGTATAAGCAAACAATCGTAGCCTACACATTCAGATCGTTGCACAATGGAGAATATGCATATTCCCAATTGTGCAACGATCGTGAGTGCTTTTTAAACCATGGTTTAAAACCATGGTTTAAAAAGCACATTTATTAAATCGCCAGGTGGTGTCGCCAGAAAATATTGTAGTTTGACTAATCGTCTACGTGGCAAGTATTTATGGATGGGGGGGGGGATAAACCATAGGGATAAACCAGCAGGTGCACACAGCCACACACCCGTCCTAATCAATTAAGGCTATGGTTCTTGAGGAAAAAGGTCTACTTTGGCTATATGAAAACAGCTGCTTATTATAAGTTATCCTTTTATGAATAAGTTAAGATGTAGCCTAAAAAACTGTGTGTTTGTGTCGTGTGTCACAAGATTTCAATGGAGCCTATTAGTAGGATATCATTTCAAGCTCATCGAACACAGCTTGACAACATGCGATAAAAAAAACACCCGTTTAATATGACACCCTTTTACTCATAGATAATTAGAACGTGTCCTTTTCAACTTTAGAAGAGCTTTTATTTTCAGGGGGACAATATCTCCATTGACAAATGTAACCTATAGGCCAGTGGTTCACTGGTTCCCAAACGTTTTCATGTCAAGGACCCCCAAATTGACACCAATGAGCCCGCGGACTCCCATTTGGAAAAGGGAGCCCCCATAAGAGAAGATTTCTCGGCTCTATATAGCAGTGATTCTCAACCAGTTTAATTTCAAAGACCCCCAGTTTGTCATGTATTAGTCTACGGACCCCCATTTTAATGTCATTTATATCTCTGGGACCCCCAACTTATATTGTAAAATCAATGTTAATTTAACTCTGAAAGTGTACAAATGTACACTCTCAAATTTACAGACCCATTGGTTCCAAACTATCATTTAGCTGGGTACCCCCTGGAACTCCCTCCGACCCTGGGGGTCCCCGGACCCCACTTTGGGAACCAGTGACCTAGGCTACTGTAAATGATGCTTGTGTGCTTGTGATAAAATTACAAGGAGGAATAAATTGTTTGTTGAGGAAGAGGAAGCACTTGTGGTAGGTTTAGTGAAATCATTATTTATTGAGCATGAAACTGTTCTGTCAATTATACCTTCAATAGTAAATGTAACTGTTGTTTGCATGTTACAAAAAGGTTCAGTGGTATAAGAAAGAAGCATATACATGCATCACAAATTAAAACTGCACTGCTCAGTGCTCATAAAATGGAAAACAATATGAAAGAGTGAATGTTAACATCATTCAAAAAATAAAAAAATACTTTTCACTTCCATCATGACTGCAGATTATTATTGCACTCATCACTCCCATTTTACCTGGGTAAAGTTATAGGCTATTTGATTGTAAAGGCTAGGCAGCAACAGTAAAATACTGAGGTCACTACCAAGGCATCTCTTATGGCAAATATGAGAAATGCAGGATAAGTTAAATGACTTAATCCTACTTGAACAGTTATTTCAACAAGTATTTAACCAACTTGTCCTTCTCAGCATTTAGTCAAGCAGTTAATAATTGAATATATAGTCCCCCAACCCCATAGATTCTACACAAAATATCCCATATTGACCAAGTGACTAAGTTAACCATTCAACCCCTTGAATAAAATATTCATAAATTCAACATATTCTTGAGATGTTCAGTCATGTTAAACATTCTACATCTGAACAGCTATCTTCAGGTTCAGATTTTCAATAAGACTTAAGTCTGAAGTTGACTGGACCACACAAAGGTCTTTCACATTTCTGTTCTGAAGTCATTCCTAGCTGTGTTGATTTGACTGTATGCTTATAGGGTAGCTACATAAATCATAGCTCCAGTCCATGCAGTCTGTTTGGCTTTCTGAAGCAGGTATTAGTAGGCTACTGTTTCCGAACAGGTCTCTCTGCCCTGAACAGCAGCACCAAGTCTGAGATGATACATTACAGCTGAGATTGTTGCAGCATACGATAGAATATTGTGTTTCAGGCCTTCTCATGCTGAATCCCCATTGTCTCAAAGCTGTAATCAGGTGCATGGCAACATTTCAATTCAAGGTTTTAAAGGGATTTGAATAGCCTACACTTCAACCATATCCCTCAGCCTGAAAATGGCTAATTGACTTTAGTTGACTTTCAGCTAATATGTTTTAATTAAATAAGTTATAAATACAAAATAAATTAAATGTTTTTATATTGAGCAGTGACAAATAAATCCTAATCAATTTCAATTCAGGCTGTAATGGGTGGGTGCCGGATGGGGTTTGAATACTTTCTAAAGATGCTGTAGGCCTTATTTTCTTGGAAAAGGAAAACATTAATACAAAGGGCTTGGTCACAGTCATATGATAGCATCACACTGCTCTCCGCTTCGGCGAACAGTTAATTGTTTTAGTGCATTCAAATGGAAAATGTGCATACTACTTTGCAATAGCCTGCCCTACTGCAATCCTTCTGTCACTTCAGTTATTTGCATATGGATAATAGATTTTTTCACCTCTTAAAAGTGTGTGTGTGTGTGTGTGTGTGTGTGTGTGTGTGTGTGTGTGTGTGTGTGTGTGTGTGTGTGTGTGGAATGTATCTATAGGACTAGTGTAGAGGGAACCCTGATAAGAGGGTGACCATAATAGTGGTAGGTAAACGATAACCTCCAAGACTCAAGCAGGAGGGGTTGGGGTGACAAAGGTGATGTAGGGGGAAAGGTGCCATATTCCACTTCTTCTTCCAGTTGTCTTCCCTCTGTGCTGGTCAGATTGTCACCTCCTGTGCCTGGATATCTCCAACGGGGAACCATTATGGTCCAGCTCTCCTCCCTGAAACAGATGGTTGGCCAGCACACGTCAGAGTTGTCCCAAATTCCCATAGCCTACAGTACCACAGCCTTCGCTTTTAGTCTTGCATGTGTAGTCCAAGAGCTAATATGGGCTATACGAAATAACGACCTACGAAATGCCCAGCCAGAGCCCACATTGTCCCAGCACTGCAGCTGTACGTGAAGCTAGCTCTGATCCATAGCTCTAATGCGTTGCATTGAATCATAGAAGCATTAGATCTATGGACCAGAGTAGCCCTGAAACATGACTGTCATGAACCATGGCTAGGACCAGAGCTACTGTGAAGCAGCAAGGCCTCTTGCAACGACGCGGTTCTATATTTGTTCTCAGTATCCCCAGCGCTGACCATCGTTTATAGCAGACTTGTTTGTGTATTAAAATGTAAACGTGTCGTTTATTTTGTACGCGATAAAGCGTTTGCTTACCATGGTCCGTGATGGTAACCTGGGATGCGGGAGAGATGGACCACGCATTCTTCTCTCAACCCCCAACGCGTTCACTTGCTGCGTCCCTTTATCATTCAGCAGCCCGCAGGTTACAAAATGTAGATGATGTAGGAAAGGAAGACGAGTCCCATGATGGCGAAAAACATCAACATCAAAATGTCCAGCATGATGTCAAGAAATGGATGATGTAAATGGAAGCAGAAGAAACCACAGCCGAAGCAGATCGGAAAAGATCGGATATCATCGGAACGAAGATTATCCTTGCGCTGTGTGTGTGTGTGTGTGTGTGGGGACTGGGGAGAGAAAATAAATAAATAAATCCTCCCTCCCAGTCCCCCCTCGCCTTGCCAGATGCGTTACACAATACACACATCATGCTGTAAACATCTAGGGCTGGGCCCTAAGGCCGGGCCTCACTGCTCAGTAGTTTATTCAACGTTTAAAGGCTAACGTTCTGGTTAAACCCTACTCTTCAATTATATACTACTAAACATAGTTGGTATACAAGTAAGACGCGCAAACGCGGGAAGCGAACGCAGCTCGTGTGTGTGTGTGTGTGTGTGTGTGTGTGTGTGTGTGCTACAGCTGCGCCCTGTGTGTGTGTGTGTGTGTGTGTGTGTGTGTGTGTGTGTGCTACAGCTGCGCCCTCTGGTGGCGGGCGGGTGGTGTAACAGCGGGACAGACACACAGACACACACACAGACACACAGACATTCAGCCCTTGCTGTCATAGTAAGTGGCTCACTGCGTTCGCAATCATTTCAATCTTTGTTTTTGTCATGTGACGCTGGAAATTCCGCTCAGAAAGATTTTAAAATGTTTTACATTAGGCCTACATAGTGTTTCCCATAATTATGTCATAATGTGATACTTGCCTATATGACTATGTATAAATTTTTTGACAGAATTTTCACAAAAGAAAAGCCATGTTATGTAGGCCTATCGAGAAGCAATCAATTCAATTAAAGCATCAAAGCACTGAAATTAAACCTTGTTGATAGTTTAGGTCAGCTGAGCTGATTGATTGAAAAACAGTTTGCAGAATGGGTACAGTTCAAGGAAAGTTCAGGACAGGTCAATACAAAAAAGGGCATAAAACCAGAAAAATGCACTAAGACTTGTTGACATAGGGTCGTCCATTTTCAATTAATCAGAACATTTAAACGTAAGTAGTAGCTAGCACTATGCAGATAGCCTATACCTTGTGGCCACTTCAACAGTTCATGTTTTGTTAGATTTGTTTAGGCTACTAACTGTAGCTAATACAGACAAGCCCATGACGACAACATAGTCTACATTTAGTGAACTAGACCCGAGTTGATTCTGTACTTGGACCACTTTTTCTGTCTACACAGTAGGATCTACACCAAATCTCTTTGCCAAAAACAGCCGATTCTACAAGTTCACAATACATCATGAGAGCTTGTAGGATCTTTTTTGGCAAAATGTTGCCCCCAGAATATGGATGCTAGGGTTCAAGTGGTTAAATGAACAGGACATCATTATTCAATTCTACCTCAGTTATTTTACATCAGGGTGCAGCCACAACAATGTTGCATGTTGAAGTGAAAACAACAGTCTGAGTAAAAATGACATTTTATTGAATCTGCAGAATCATAAGTACAATTCGAAGTGCTGTAACAGGGCAACAAGAGATGATATCAGGTCCTTGAAGTCAACTGTATTCCGATTTTTGAATACATGAACATGTCAATATGCATATGGCATCTTTATTTAGTTTAAAAAATAACAGAAATTATAAAACAGAACCCATTTAAGATGAAATGCACAAAATTGATCTCAATGTTATAAATCAGTGTGAATTACATGATTTCAATCTGCACAGTCTATATAACCAGTATCATTGAAGCAGAGAATGATTCATCAAAAGCATAGGAGGCTATGATGAAGGTAATGTATGCTCCATCTTAGACAGTGTATGAATCAGGCTTAAGAAAGGGATGGGCAGGGTACTAGGATAAACACTGACTAGAAACAGGGTTATGATAATGGTACAGTAGATGCAGGCTGAGTGATTCCGTTGCGGAAGAGCGTATTTGGCGCATAGAGGTTAACTCCTAATATCCAGGTCAGTCACTACTTGCCATGTCTCATGGGCCGAGAGATTTTTCGAGTACATCTCATCATTGTCATCCTCTAAGCCCCCAGCCCCATTCATTTACATCATCACATGCACATTTCTGACTATGCCTTGCCACAGTGGTCTACATATCTCTTCTTGAGTCACACTTACACAATACTGGCTTTCTTTGGCCACTTTCTTTTTATTCCAAAAGAACACCACAAACAACCCCAGACTGTCAAGACTTTCCAACTGGCTTGTGTTTTGCTTATCTGGAGAAGAAAGGCGGTGTAATCCACAGAGCATTAACGTCTACTGGATTAAGAAGCATTGTTAAGAGGAGAATTTGAGGAAGCAACAACATGAAGCCTAATTTAGGCTTAACCCTGTAACAGCCAATTCACTTTAAGCCAAATAACCTACTCCCTTCTTAAATTCCCTCAAGTGAAACACAAAACTCTAATCTTCTTTTCAAACTAGCAGCGGTTTTGCTAATAAAGAATTTCCACTGTCAAATAGATATTAATGTAAAATGCAGTTATATGTTAAATATTGTAATATGGCAACCTGATTGCTTAGCTTAGACAGCTTGAAGTATGTTGTGGTCACTTCCGATTTAGTGATCACCATCCAGTACATCAGTCACATTTCCTCACATAATGTTGCAAAAGTTATACTTATTGTTTGACACATTGCACTACACTGTTTTTTTTCCATGAGTATTTTGCTTTCTATTCTTTAAACGTAATTCCCCCTCAACACAAAAATATGAACCATAACAGCTTTAATCTGCAGTGCAAGCCACTTCCCAAAGCACCATGCCCCATAAAAACCTCTTCCCTAACTTCTCTTTATGATACATATACAATTGTACAATGTCATCTAGCTATATAGTGAGTGCCTTTTCTTTTTATAAAGCTGAATATTTTGATTCCTCTCCGACCTCACCCCTCATGTCTTTGACAGTCACAGTGCATCACAAGGAAAGAATGAAACGTCAAACAAATAGGAAGTAAATGAGCGTATGAGAAGGGTCCACTGTAAAATGTATTACAGCACTGAGAATTGGCCAAATATTGTTTTCTATGCCTGTTCCCATAAAGCTGTAAAGTGATTCGAAGTTACAATGTTGCATACCATTATAGTTATATAGTTGCAACACTCTGCTAGTTAGTTTAAGAATGATCCTTTTTGTGATCTGTCAAGGTTTGGGAAAAACAAGACCAGCCAAATGCACTTCAAATATGCCTGAGGCTGGTTACATTTTCCACCTGAAGACCCTGCATTTGTCACTGACATAGCATGTGTATGATGCAGGAGATAAGATCTGGACGAATGATTACTTCTAGTCAATCATACTACATCACATACTCGAAATTGCATGACTATGAAGTGCCATTCCACCACACCACTGCTCACTTTTAGAACCTCAAAAGTACTCCAGAAACGACCTGGAACAACTGAGCAGGAATTGCTCATCATACAGATGACCAAGCAGCTTTCGGACCTGAAACATGAGTTTGATTCTTGGTCGACTTCTCTGATTGCACATTTTTAGATAAAATAGTTTGCCCTGGTTAATAAATCAAACTTGCTGGTTTATTGATTTGATACATTTGTTGTTTGAAAATAAGCTTTCTATAACAAGAACAAGCAAAAAAGGAGAAGACAGGATAACAATAAGACCATTAACCACAGCCACAGGTGTTTTACCTGCGCAGGGTTTAACAATACATAAACAAGATTGGAATGTCAACTTACAAAAACAATGGAATGACTTAAGGAAGAAGAAGACAAAACAAAACAATGGAATGACTTAAGGAAAAAGGAAAAAATGATTCACACAACACAGAATTGTGCTTGGCCTTCTCTATTACAATTGGTATGAATATTACACTTGGAAGTGTAATATTCACTCTCTAGCCATGTGGAGGGATTTGGCCTGTTCCCATCACCTTCTTGTTCAAACATTATGAACCAAAATCTGGCAATCTTCTTGAGAATGAAGGCATTCAGGAATGAGGATATACAGTTTACATGTTCACACCAACAGAGGCAATGTAGTGAGTGCGATCATAAGAATTTAGTTACTGGGCCACCTGATAATCATGTGCCCTAACTTGTCCCTAATCCCTCCAGTAATTGATATAACTATGAGGTCAGGAGGTGAACTTCCAGTTTCATACAACACCCACAATGCAGTGCAGGACACATGTGAGGGGTACCATCGAGAGCACGATACTGAGAAACATGTGCACCGATATATAAATATATAAAATCCTCTGTTAAGACTCATATCTTGCCAACTGTTGCAACAGCAATGGTGTATTGAAGCCAATGGAATGTACACAAGTCAAATATTCAAGCTTAGATCGGACTGCGCTAAAGCAGTGAAATTCTAAACTGCACTTCCAGTCGGGCCAAGATTGCGATGGAAAATTAAAAACAAAATCAAAAAGAAAAGAAAAAACAAAACTACATAAATAGGTTTCTGATGATGCCACACCTATTTTCTGCTGCTCAATGGCTGCAGGTGTCTATTGTCCAGAATGAAGTTGGTGGGAAAAGACCCTCAACATTTCTTTCTTTGTTTTCTTTAATGAAGTTGGTGGCATTAAAGGATGAAGCTGTGTGACACAATGTGACCCCTGACATACCGTGAGAATGTGTGTCATCTATTAAGACATCGGATTCCACCGCAGACACTGAGAGTGGACCCAGGATTGGAAACAAGAGCAACAGCCAGAGGACAATGGACATCCAAACAGAGAGACAAGACGTCAGCACATACAGACAGAGAGACAGGCAGGCAGACAGACGGACAGATGGTGGGGGTGTCCTGTGGTTGGAGAGCTGGACAGAGAGAGCAGAGCAGGGATGCAGAGGGGGTTACAGGGGGCAGGGCATGGGTGGGGTTGAACAGGACAGATCAGAGAGCAAGAGTAAAATCAAGAGAAAGCGGCATTAAGATGAGATGGCACTGGGCTTTTCATTTCCTTCTTTCCCTCCCTTTCTCTACCTCCTCCTCCTTTCTCTTCCTCTCTCTCAGACGGCCTCTACATAGTTGGCAGGTAGCATGCCTTGCTGGCCAGTGCGCTCCACTCGGCCATACATCCAGCCCTCGTCGATCTGCTGCACATCTACGATCACGTCGCCGTCCACAAAGGAGACCTCGTCCTCGTCAGCGGCGGTATAGTCGTACACAGCCCTGTACCTCTTCTGTAGGAACACAGAAACAAGAGGAGCGCTCAGTTTCTTCCTAATGCTGCCTCAGCCAGAAAATCCTCTAGCTGACAGAAACAAAAATGTATTCATTTATAAATTAAAGATAAGTCTCCAGGTGCTTGCTGCCTCTGCACAGTAAAATCCTCAGTGTTTAATTTAACTCTTACAGGTCCAATTAGTTGGGTGGCCATCTGGGAAGCAGAAGGTCCTAAATAGCCTATCCACAAGATCTCATTGAGAGCTTGTGGATACTGCTCAACAAATGAAATTAGTCGTGGCGACTGAGAACTTTAATCCATTCTGGGTGTATTGGTCATATCCAACTGACTTGGGTCGTCATGAGTGACGTGAGTTGACTTTGAAGTCGGTTGAACGGGCGATTCCCGAGATACGTGAACAACGCACGGATAGATGTGCATACAAACGACACAGAGATATTGTGCATTCATTGTGAGAGTATTAGTTCCATTTGTTCCACTCAAGAGATAAATTAACACTGAGGATTTTCCAGTGCCGTGATGCAACCAAGGGACCCCTGAGGGAGAACAGAGAACAGTGGAGTGGACGCACCCCACCACTGCTGGCAGGAGGCGGGGCGGCCGCCGCCTGGCGCACTGGTTCAGGAGCAGGTTCATAGTGGTAGTTCTGAGGGGCTGCGGAGGGCTGGTATGCTGCTGACACAACAACAACACACAGTAGCAGGTTAGAACAAACAGGAGGGATTGAAGGAGGGTATCATCTGGGGTATTCTATGAGAGTAGCAGCATCAAAACAATATCCATTCTGCTTGTCCTCTTTCAGTCCTCCCCCCACCTTGAATGCGTATATCTATTCTATGTCCGAGCATAGACATCCTCCTCCGATTGGCTTACCGACACTGCCGGCCTTACCAGACTTTCCTCCGAGGTGGATAGCTTTATTACTATAATAGTATTAGTTTACTATAATTAGATTAATACACGATAATCAACACTAACACTTTAATTTAGAACACACCCAAATCAAATCATACAAATACATGTTAAATCAATCATTCAATCAAAGCAAACGGCATAAACAATATTAGTTTGCCTCTTCTACAAAAATAAAAGTTACAAGTTACTGTCGTGCGTGCCAAGCTGTCGTTCTCTTGTAGCCACCACGGAGTAACCTCGCGTCTCGGAGGACAGTCTGGTGAGACCATTGGGGCAAGACGTCAAGACAAGATGTCTATGCTCAGGCGTAGAATAGATACGCACCTTCAATACCTTCATAGCTGTCTGGGTGTCAACAAATTAGGCAACACCATGAATCTGGGATAGGATGAAATTCCAAAGCTTTGCAAGCCAAGACGTGCAACTAATGCCGTTCAGCCGATGTCTTATGCAATCCTCAACCCTCCCCACAACGCCTCTCTGTGTATAGGTGGTGTTAATGCGAAACAGAAATAGCCAGTTCACACATCAACTTTTATCAGCACTCCTAACATCTAGATAATTTTAACACATGACTTTTAACCAAACGTTGGTACAGTGTACCTGTACCAACGATTGGTAATGTAACAGTGTACAATACAACGTTTGGAGGTGGTCTCCTAGTCTTCATTTGAGAAAATGTGACCCAGCACACAGTTCGACAAGTAGTACTGCCTGAAGTATATCATCTCTGTAACGAAGGCTTTCACCTAGAGCTCCATATATGGAGACAACAGAGGTCTCTAGTGCTGACATCAGGTAAATGGCCCATATATGCGTAGCATTGTGACATGCATCCAGTACACTGGCATCGTCATTGTGATAAGCACCCAGTTCGAACCCTATATAAAAAGAGAGATTTATAGTACAGCAGCTTAGCTCCACTATATCAATGAATCGTTCAGTTTGTGATAAAAGCATGAAATTTGGTACACTTATAGCCAAAGGCATTCTAAAAAGATTTGGATGTGGACCCAACTTGAATTTTCAACATGGCGCCCATAGAAGCCATTTTTCAAAATGGCCACCAGCAACAACCGTTTTCTTATGAGTGATGGATATAATATGATATTCGAGACATATTTGGACATATTTCCATGCATAGTACTTGGTAAATGTTTCTTTTGGATAATATAACATTTTCAATGAAAATTCAAAATGGCCGCCATTTTTCAGAATTATACAGTATTCTTGTGCAGAATTTGAATTAGGAACTTTGTAATTTCTAAGAAGCTTCCTTCTGTCTCACAATACTCATATTACTACAGTGGCTAACAGCCATATTGTGAGAGAAGATGGCGGCCATTAATTTTTTCAAGATGGCCACCAATATTAGACTGATTTTGCATTTCAGCATATATTTGGCTATACCTTTGTGATGTACTGTACCATACTGTATAATACTGTACGGCACTGTAGGGCATCATACTGTACCATACTGTACCTTACTGTATGGTATCATACTGTACTGTACTGTACTGTACTGTACTGTACTGTACCTTACTGTACGGTATCGTACTGTACGGTATCGTACTGTACTGTACTGTACGGTATCATACTGTATCATACTGTACCATACTGTACTGTACTGTACTGTACCTTACTGTATGGTATCATACTGTACTGTACTGTACTGTACGGTATCATACTGTACCATACTGTACTGTACTGTACGGTATCATACTGTACCATACTGTACCGTACTGTACCGTACCGTACCGCACAGTACCATACTGTACCGTACTGTACCACACTGTACTGCACTGTACCGTACTGTACTGCATCGTACTGTACCATACTTTATGGTATCATACTGTACCATACTCTACTGTACTGTACAGTGCCGTACCGCACGTTACTGTACCATACTGTGCTGTACTTTACCATACTGTAGTGTACTGTACAGTACCGTGTGTGTGTGTGTGTGTGTGTGTGCACACGCAGGGAAAAGGGAGGGGTCGGTTAATGTGGAAATTGTAATGTAATTTGCGTCACAGTGAAATGTTGCGCAATAACAGTATGTCATACAAAAGCAATATTTGTACAGTAAATATGACATGGATGCAATGTAGTGCAGATGGTTTTCTGTGGCATGCATCATTTTTTGTGCATAGAGAGATGTGTGCTAACGGAGTGATTTGGTAGGAGAAGTCGGACGGATAAACAGACATATTGCTTTGCATCCCCTATAGTAGTAGGATCTAGGATGAGCATCAAAAATATATATTTTAAATACTTTTCATTAGCACATGCTTGAATTTTACATTCCATAGGGCTGGACCACACATGGACTATGGACTCCATTTGGTTTTGTTTTCTGCATCTTCCTCTGTGACCTGCCACCTTCATGTCATCTCTCACAGCATCCTTAAACCTCGTCTTTGGCCATCCTCTTACCTGGCAGCTACATCTTCAGCATCCTTCTCCCAATGTACCCTCATCCCTCCTTTTCACATGTCTAAACCATATCAACCTCACCTCTCTTGCTTTATCCCCAAACCTTCTAACCTGGGCTGATCCTCTAATTTAGTCATTTCTGATAATGTCCTTCCTTTTCACTCCTTTTCACAACCATAGCATCCTTAATTCTGCCACCTCCAGCTGTGCCTCCTTTTCATCAGTGCCACCGTTTCCAACCGTACGGCATGGCTGGTCTCACTACCATCGTATACATCTTCCCTCTCACAAATAACTCCTGACACATATGTCCCATATTCTCAATACACTGGCTTCGCTTGCTAGAACATTTCCATCTCTATACTCACCGTAACCTGTTACACTACTGTCTACTGTCTGGTCAATTGGTACAAATCATTTTCTCCCTCCCTCACCATCTCTCTTTGCACTTACTGTACATCTCATATACTTTATCTTAGCCCTGACCACTTCTTAGCCCACACCACCTGACATCACATCTCTCTCTTCTTACCCATCATCTAAAGAAAACCCAATGGGCATTGCCCATTGACATATATTCAAGTCTGTGTGTGTCTGTACATCTGTAATCCACGTAACTCGAGAACCGTTTGCCCCACCGACTTCAAATTCGACACACACGTTCCACACCCCCACAGGGAGTGCAGTGCCCGGTGTCGAGTCGGTCGGACCCACGGTTGTCCAGAACCACCACAAAAGGTGGCGGCCATCTTGAAAAATGGCTGCTATGGGCACCATGTTAAAAATTCAAGATGGGTCCACATCCAAATCTTTGTATAATGCCTTTGGCTATACGTGTACCAAATTTCATGCTTTTATCACAAACTGAACGATCGTTTTGCTTAGCTGCTGCACTATTAGACACTATTGGCTACGCTCCTCGTGAGAGACTTCAGAGCTTTCCGTACGAGACAGGATATTTGGCTTTACAACCCATATATTCTCAGCCATACCTGGCATTACAACCCAGACATCGCTGTGTCAGAGATTTAAGCATCCTGGTTAAGTACTTAAGTTCTCACCGAACAACACTGCAGCGGGTTCTAACCTACAGAACCAGCTCTAGTTTGTTTGAGTAGTATTTTATAATCTCCTCAAACTGGGATTGCCTCTTGATAGAGCAGTAGACATTTGTTTTCTCAAACCCCAGAGAAGGCATACAATTTACGGATTGCAGATTTAGCATACAATATCCTAAATGTATTTTCAATATGATATAAAAACTTTAAAATTTATTCACAACTTAAATTTAGACCTGCATTTTGTCTTCATTCATTCTCTTTGGAGAAATTAGATTAAAAGTGTCCTGTAAGTCCATATGGGCTGGGCTTCTTCTGTGAAAACAGTCATGTTACTGTCTACTGTAAAAGTAACAAGTGGCTCAAATTGGAGACCTCAACATAAGGAAGGACATCACAGAATGCATAACTAAAGTTTGAAGTCACTTACATTTCCAGTTACTATGATACACACTTGAATGTCAGAGTGAGAGTGTACAGTGCACCCTTCCATTTGGCTACAGATGTACAGTTAGTTACAAATGGATAAATTAACATTCAGTATTTCATTTTGTACTTTTCCAGAACACATGAGACAACATAGATGCGACATTTATTGCTCCCACGAGGGAGATTCAGTCGCCGAAGGCAGCAAAGCAGTTAAGATACTGTTACAGCGTCCAGACATAGCCATGTTGACTAGTTTATGACCATGTTGAATACCAGCATTGTATTAGGTCGGTACGGTCAGTACCTGACGGGGTGTTGCTAGGCTGTTGGGGGTGGTGTTGTGGGGCCTCTCCTCCCATCCTGCTCTTCTCAAACTCCTCATGGTACTTAATCTGCAAAGACACACACACACAAAATACACACGAGTTCACACCACAAGTAAAACAAAGACAATGTTTAAGAATATAGTTATCATTATAGTGCTTGCAAACAAGCAAAAATGCAGTTCATCTCATGTCCACCAGGTGTCTCCAAGTTTGCACTTGTGCCTCCCCTCTCCTCTTTGAGGGATAGGTGGGGCATGCTATGTGCAGTTGGCCGCTTCTGGAAGCAGCTTTGCCGCTCACAGGAAATGACATCACAGCAGGAAGCAGTGTGAGCTCAGAGTTGCCTAGCAACCCTTGTCTGACACATCAGGGGGAACAGGTGAAAAGAGAAAAAGGAAATAAGAGATAGCGACAGATCTATGCTTGGGGTGAGAAAACAAAACGTATGCATAAACATGCAGACGACTTCTGTTATTCTGCTTTCTTTTGTAAATAAACAAAACATTAAAACAACCAGCCCAGAACTGCAGGTTTCAGATGAACAGAAGTTGTGATCTACAACCCCTCCCAAGACAATTCAGCCAGAAAAACAAAGGCACCATTCACCGACAAGACAAATAAAAAGGACCACACAGATGGCCATGAAAGTGAGAGGCTGCTCTTTGACTGCACTAACAACTCCTGCTCTTATTTCCAGGCTTGATAACAGACTGACTCACGCCTCCCCGGTCAGATTTGCAGCTCCGATTCTGTGCTCGCTAACACCCTTGCTGTGAAAGAGGCCAGTGTGCCAGCGGCATGATAGAGAGAAAGAGGGGTGTGTTCACACACTGCATGGGATGACAGGGTTTCGAGGGCTTGTGTTAAGAACAGTGAGCTCAGTAGGAGACAGACAGTGTTCTCAAGTGCAATATCTCGTCGGATTGCAAAAGAGAGATTGTTTGTTTCAAGGGGCAGGTTGAACAGAACAGTGCATGTTGTGTGTGTCTTTTTTCTGTATACAACCCATCCCCCCACACACACACACACACACACACACACACACACACACACACACACACACACACACACACACACACACACACACACACACACACACACACACACACACACACACACACACACACACACACACACACACACACACACACACACACACACACACACACACACACACACACACAAATAGATGGAGAGAGACAGAAACAGAGTGATGGGGAGAATGACAACTGAGGACAGGGGTCAATCTAGACAGACTGAATTAATGCTGACATTCTAGGTGGACTGCTGCGGAACAGGCTTGTTTCTCTGTCCGAGGGTCCAGCTGTGAATTTGTGAAGAATAGAAAAACAGGAGAATTGAATAGAAGAGAAAGATAGAGCGATCAGTTGGAGCAGTGCTCCTTGCCACACGCACAGCTGTAATGTTTATCAGTGCTGGCTGTCAGAATACTTCAGGATGAACTCCAGTCCATTTCACCACTCTGCACTGTGAGTGCGCATGCACACACAGTGCAGTGTGGTGAAATGGTGTGTAAAGATGCATGTTTCTGCCTATTGTAGTTTCCTGTCTCAGATATGCAGGATCTTTCATCACATGAAAGCAGTAATTACATCACCCTCCATACCAATTATGTCATTACTAGTTAAACAAGTGCAGAGTATGTCTGTGGACGAATGGTTAAGGACTGTGTGTGAGTGTTGTTTTCAGGGAGGAGGAAATACATTTCTGACCGATTCAAGAAATTTGAGGAAAGGTAAACATCATCACACACACTTCTGCATTCATAGAGAAATAGCAAATCAATAAGTTGAGCTCAGTGTGCGAGAAAGGCGAGTGGAAGGCGCAGACAGTGTGTGTGTGTGTGAGCGCACGCACACACGCGCAAGAGTACATATACTCAATGTGGCTCTGCTTTGAGTGCTGAATTGTATACAGTGTGAACGGTAATTTTAACACCTAAATTAATTTGAATCACCCTGCATAGCTTTGGGCCTATACAGGGCTCTAGTTAAGTTGCAACCTCTCCAAATTTTGTCTGGCACTGCTACTCGGTCACTGGCACACAGTCATGTCAGCGAGTGGGAGGATAAAAAAAACAACATGTTTGATGACTCTGTAGATAAATCCTTACGTTGCTGATGTGGTCCTGTGTTTTCTTGATTCTCTGCATCTCTGGTGTGTCTGCAACCACGCTGAAGCCTTTCCCTTTGTTCTTCTCAAACTCCTCTTTATACAGAACCTGGAGAGGAAACACACAAACCAGACTGATAAGCGGAGGGAATCAATTCCTTTATGTTGTGCTTATGAAGGAATAATGTTTTAATCCATATAATGGGATCAAGAAATAAGTATATGTAGTGGAATATGGAACTACAATAATAAATGGCTGGATTGAGAAACAGGAACAGACAACCATGTACTGGTCCATGGTTGACTGAAAACATATAATACAATCAATAGAACATGCCCAATCCCCCAATATCTTCACAATATCAAGGGAAGGCTAAATAATATTACATATAGGCCAAAACACTGAGTGGAAAAGGACAAAGGACTGTGACGCTATGTGTACCAGGTAGGCTAAGCCTTGCCCTCGCCTCGCTCATTTGTTACAGTGATAACACTTCCTGCTCGCTGGGTACTTAAGGCCTTGCATACAGGATTTGCCTTATAAGGCCAGACGAGACTGGGAGGAAGTATACAACAGTCTGTGTGTGTGCACTGCATACATTCGCGCTCGTAGTATGTGTCTTTGTGTCTGTGCACAAACCCCCACCCCAATATGACCCTCAGAGCAGGGCAGGAAGTGGCCAGCCCAAACAGCGTCAGATGAATATCTGAAAATACAATGAAAGGAGTTTCCCTCCTCACAACTGGCTTGATAGCCCCCTCATACCCACTACAATCAACAACACTGTACAAATCCAGGATAGGAACAATGGACACACACACACACACACACACACACACACACACACACACACACACACACAATGTGACAGAAATAGCCTATACAGTGCACAAGCAGTCTCTTGAGATACCCTCTCCAAAATGCAAGACACGACCACATGGCCAGTTGTGACACAACAACCAACAATGACAAATCACTTAATTCCCCCCACCCCACACCAAAGCCCCTATTCAAGCCTCCATGGTGACTGCATCAATTTCCTGCCTTCCTCTTAGGAAGCCTGCTTGCTCAATCCATTATCAAGCTGACCCCCCCCCCCACCTCCACACACACTGCTCAGCACAGCCACACAATGTCTGATGCTGCTAAACAGACTGCTGACCAGTCTGTCGCATCTGACTATTTGCTGAGCACCTTGTTGCAGCATCACTTCCTTATTACTCATGGCATAGTATATTGCCACTTGCCACATGAGAGGCGTTTGTCCACGTCAGCTAGCACCGTCATCACACCGTAGCATGAAGTCAACAGAGATGTTGTTTTAAGCAGAAATAAAGCTTGATCTCTTGATGTGATTACATTTATCTACAGCTTTCAAGCCTGCTAATGGAATTTGTCATGAGTGAGACTAACGCGGCCTTGACTCATCTTTTGTTTGTCCTTCATTCTCGCCCTGCTTGCATTTCGTCAACACATGCATGCTCCCACCGCACCCTGCTTTCTCATTCTCAGTCCATCTCCTTTGTTTGTCTGGCTCTCTAATGCAATATAGACCCTTTTCCTCCCCTCCAATCATGTCTCTTTGCGGCATCCCCGCCCACACTTCCCCCAATCCCCTTTCTCCGGTTTCATTCATTCATATTTTACTGGCTCAACAGCATCCCACAGAAAATCAATCCATAGAAATCTCATTAGAATATATCAGCGATCTCTCGCCTATTTGCATTCCTCTCTAGCTTTCCTTCCTCTTGGGGGGGGGGGGGGGGGGGGGTAATACTTTTATCTCTTCCCTTTCTCATCCACACTCCTCCCCCTTGTCTCTCTCTGTGTATCAGTGCCTTCCTGTCTCCTCCTTGTGTTCCTCTCATACATGCCCGTTGGTCTTCTTTTCCACCTCCCCAGTAAATGCATGCTCTTCGTTTCTTTTTCAGCTCCCTTTCTTTCACTGCCGTAAAGTCTTGTAATGAGGTGTGACAAACCTTCCCTACCCTGCTACCATAGCAATAGGGTTCCCGTGGCAACGCAGCAGTGGCGAGGAGGGGTGAGATAAATTGCCCCAGTTCAGTGCGCGCGCGCGCACACACACACACACACACACACACACACACACACACACACACACACACACACACACACACACACACACACACACACACACACACACACACACACACACACACACACACACACACACACACACACACACACACACACACACACACACACACACACACACACACACACACAATGGATGGATATGTGGGATATGGATATGTGGGATAATGTGTGAGCGTAGTATGTTTAGTCATGAATTCCACTTTCTGAGGTTTTCTGTCACAGTAGTATACCCTGTGACAGGACCACTGTGACACAAGGCCCCAGGACTGCTATGGAAATAAGTACATGCCACCGGACCGGATCACTAGTCATTTATGATTACAGTCACAGACCTTATAAACACATGCACAATCCTTTGTAATAACAAGGTATTTAGATGCAGATGGGATTTTGGTGAGAAGTTCACACGAGAGAGACTCGGGAGAGAGACTCGGGGGAGAGACTCGGAGAGAGACAAGAACCGCTGCTCCTTCGCCTGGAAAGGAGGTGGTTCGGGCATATGGTTAGGATGCCTCTCGGGCACCTCCCTAGGGAGGTTCTCGACGCACAGCCCACTGGGAGGAGACCCCAGGGCAGACCAAGGCGCAGTTGGAGGAAACACATCGACTCACTGGCCTGGGAACGTCTCGGAATTCCCCAGGAGAAAGTCACTAATGTTGCTCTGGAGAGGGAAGTCTGGAGCACTCTGGTGGAGCTGTTGCCCCCGCGACCAGACTACGGATAAGCGGAGGAGGTCCACACGAGCAAGATCCATTGATCTTGCTCGTGTGGAAAAGGTAAACAGACGGATGGCGTGTTCATATATATAGTAAACGGTTGTCTACGCTTATACGCATAGCTGGCATAAATAGGTCCCAATAGCCCAGCTATGTTTATAAGCGTAGATGGCAATAAAATAATTAAACATTTAGCCAATTCAAAATGTAATGTGTGTATGGAGTACTAAAATTCATGATTTGTCATGCAAAGGACATGAACAATCAGCTTTTTCAATTGAGCGCCAGTCAGCCAGTCTATAGTAGGCTACAGTCAGCCAGTCTATAGTATGCTACTCCACAGTCAGCCAGTCTATAGTAGGCTACAGTCACAGTCAGCCAGTCTATAGTAGGCTACAGTCACAGTCAGCCAGTCTATAGTAGGCTACAGTCACAGTCAGCCAGTCTATAGTAGGCTACTCCACAGTCAGCCAGTCTATAGTAGGCTACAGTCACAGTCAGCCAGTCTATAGTAGGCTACTCCACAGTCAGCCAGTCTATAGTAGGCTACAGTCACAGTCAGCCAGTCTATAGTAGGCTACTCCACAGTCAGCCAGTCTATAGTAGGCTACAGTCACAGTCAGCCATTCTATAGTAGACTACAGTCAGCCAGTCTATAGTAGGCTACAGTCAAAGTCAGCCAGTCTATAGTAGGCTACAGTCAGCCAGTCTATAGTAGGCTACAGTCACAGTCAGCCAGTCTATAGTAGGCTAGTCACAGTCAGCCAGTCTATAGTAGGCTACAGTCACAGTCAGCCAGTCTATAGTAGGCTACAGTCACAGTCAGCCAGTCTATAGTAGGCTACAGTCACAGTCAGCCAGTCTATAGTAGGCTACAGTCACAGTCAGCCAGTCTATAGTAGGCTACTCCACAGTCAGCCAGTCTATAGTAGGCTACAGTCACAGTCAGCCAGTCTATAGTAGGCTACAGTCACAGTCAGCCAGTCTATAGTAGGCTACTCCACAGTCAGCCAGTCTATAGTAGGCTACAGTCACAGTCAGCCAGTCTATAGGAGGCTACTCCACAGTCAGCCAGTCTATAGTAGGCTACAGTCACAGTCAGCCAGTCTATAGTAGGCTACTCCACAGTCAGCCAGTCTATAGTAGGCTACCGTCACAGTCAGCCAGTCTATAGGAGGCTACTCCAAAAACGTTCCTGTGATGAAGGGATCACAGGGGTAAAATATTACGGTAGACCTGGAGAGAAGTAGATGTGTCGACTCTTTAGATCAACATTACTTACGACCTTCTGGGGACTAAGTGAGCGTAATAAAAGATAGATGCCAACTGTATGTCCAGATTCATAAATCAGGATTAGATGTAGAGCAGAGGGGGTGGGGTCAGAGAGGGAGGCACTAGCCTTGAGACAGGCTTAACATTGGATTAACGCATGCATTTATTTTATGGAGGATATGTGATATCTCTAGCAGTCTCCCAGGGGGACATGAATCATGAATTAGCATCCCAAAAGTGACGATGAATGCTAAATTTACCAGAAATGCATACCGAAATGTTGCTAAACCTAAAGGTGGTTAACTTCCATACACGTGCATAGTTAAGTCTGACATACTGTAGGTAGGCCATTATGAAAGCTCAGGCTATTGTAAGACTCTTGCTGAGGTGGAGGGCAAGTCTCTCCCCATCAGAGTATCGTCTTTATTACAGGCAATAACACATGGCCTAGTTCAGATGGGTATTTTGGTCTAATTAAACTCTTTTTCCCTTCTACCAGGAATATATTTGGATCTTTGTTATTTTAGTTTATACAGTAACAGCCACGCTGGTGTTTTGTGTGGTTTAAAAATAGCCTGATCCCTGAGGACAGTGAGATCTAGATTGGGCATGAAATTATTTAGGGGATCTATTGCAAATATATACACACACAAAAGTCCTGCTCAAGAGTCCTCAAGAAAATCTTTGGCTCAAAGAAAGAACTGCTGACATGCAATTACAGTACTCGCTTGAATAACATGATATGGTATCTCAATTTAAACCTGACCTGAACCAAACCGATTGAGTTGAAGCCCGATCATAAGTTATAACATACAATAATGAGCCTGTCACAAACCAATACTAAAATAAAAAATGGTGGTAATTGTCAGAAACGATGCTCAAATCACATGGAACTATAGCGTGGAGAAAACCCCAAGCAGAAAGCAGAGACTATGACATGAATCATGTGAGTGAGACGCACATGCAAGACAGCTGCATGTTGCATTTAATCAAACTTCTATCAGGTGAGCGCAGCTCTCCACTGACTGTGGGCAGCATGATGTGCGTATTGATTTGATTTGTGTGTGAGATCAGATTCAGAAAATGTATTCTACAGTTTTCTGAAAAAGCTATGTTTCTATGTCAGTCGTTCTTCGAGCTTGTAGATCTGCTATTTTTCAATAGCTAAAGCATAACGTAATGCTAACACCAAAAGGGGTTCCCGCCCAAAATGGGTTAAATGACGATATTGGGCTAAAACAAATATACATATGCAAATAGTATAATACTGTAAAGTTACAACTGTGACAAGGTGTGAATAAAATATACTTGTGCGTGTGTACAATACATGTGCGTGTACACTACATTGTACAGATAAGTCAGTCGCCAGCTGCAGGTACAAGGACTTGACTTACATGGCTCTGCATCTTGCTCTGCTGTTTGAGGCGAAGGTTCTCCGGAGTGTCAGCAACGCAGGTGAAGTTTGTCTTGGGGTAGTGTCTGTAAAACACACATACACACACACAAATGCATAAAACATCATAACAGCAAAAGGACATTCACAGCATCTTCTATAGAGGCACCCAGTGTGGAAAACAAGCTTATAGCTTTTGTGAAAAGTGTGCAGTCATCGGGTCCACAGAGTGCATTTACGCACTCAAGGTGGTCCTCAGGTTGAGTTAGGAGCCCCTGTAGACAAAAGGCTTGTCCGTAGAACACATAATGCTGTGGGGAGAAAAATAAGTGTGCAGAAAGGGCCTCATTTGTGTGGACGAGAGAGCTTCGAGACCGTTTAATTTTGGAGGCAAGCCATGGCAGGTGTGGAAAACACGCTACGAGGCTTATTGAACACACACAGCTCTACAGGGAACAACATGAAGAACAGCGTGCATCATGATCAGACAGAGAAAAGCAGAGGGTCCGAGACATGCTATGCGAGAGTGAATGATGTCATGGGCTGCTCCTTTAGCAGAGCGTGAACACAAGGCTCTTTCTCAATGGATTCGGGGGAATTTTCTGGACAACCACACAAGCGCACATCCATAACCAACCTACTGTACCCCCTGCTGCCCTTGATAAAATGCACTGCCTGAAACAAATTCACACACAAACAAACAAAGTCACAGACATGGAGCATCGGCATCCACATAGAATAGATACAGTCACACCACACAAAGACACATTCCAATGGTTTTAATTGCAAGATGGCTTATTGTTGATTTCATAAAACTTGTGGTTAATGATTTGTGTGTGAACACTATGTTTTATACACAAGACAGCGTCTCTATTCTATAGGATCTGCTAAATCCAATAATAGTGCCTGCCAGTTGAGTCTTGTCCTGAAAGCAGCGAATACACAGATCCGAGTCCAGGAGCAAAGGAAGCTTTATGTAAACTCTCATATGGACTCCAGTATACAGCCTGCCTCGGGGTGTGGGGCGACCTCAAAATCTCAACCCCCCCTAGCTTTAGCCAAGCCATATTTACGCAACATGTTTATCGTATCCTTGACAACATGTTAACCACTTAAGTAAAGTTCAAAAGGAATGTGGTTGAATTTATCGTACATTGAATATTGCACAAACAAAAGCAAATCAACAGCCACTTGAAAAAGGAAAACGGGTACTTTCAAACTGTGGAGAGAGGACCATGTAATTGGATATAAAGGCAGACTGGAGCCGAACATTTGAGGGTTTCAACTATGTAACCAGTCATATACAACCCAGGCATTCGATTCCATACCCTAGAAAGCATAATACAGGTCTGTGCATGCATGTGTCCTCTCTTACTAGTACCACACACAGTCACACACACACACACACACACACACACAACTAGAGCTCATTTTACTGAAAGGCTTCTATCAGATCCATCCAAATGTTGTGGTTTTCCATGTTGCCAACTCATTTGCCAGTAGGCAGAGAACTATCTTGTAAGACAGAAAAAATAAATACTTTCTCTAGTGTTTTTATACTCTAGTATCAATAATAATGTACTGGTCTATTAAAAATGTCATGAAAATGTGCATTTTTTATTTCTGGAGTTGGGCGTGCCCGGTTTGTGGTGCGGTTACAAACGGTCGGATTTACAAAATGCATCGTAGTGCCTGAAGAAGACTGCTAGTCTTACTCTTGGGGCAGAGACAGGGTGTGCATTTAAGCACACCCCATAGTTACAACATCCTTATCATGGTAAATGTAGCATTTGAGCCTGTGCTTTACATTTTGAGACAATTTGAATAGATTACACACAACTGTGCTGCACACGCACGCATAGTTGCTGAAGAGAGACTAGTAGGTAATGTGTTAGTGTGTGTGATCATGCATTTGTTTAAGGCAAAGTGCAGGCACTAGTCCAACCAATGGCATGAGTCAAACATTAGAATGATCACCTATCTATCTGGCTGTGTAACAAGTGAATAGGTCCAACACAGCGGTGAAGGTAATGCATATACACGACACAGCCCTTTGATTAATGTAGGCTTGTAGGGAGTAGAGACGGAGCAGTCAACATGGTGGTTGTGGTGACTGCAGGTGCACATGCACAGGTAATAATTAGGCGCGCACACACACACACACACACACACACACACACAGGCTATCCAACGTTAAAGCTGCCAGTACCTACTGGCGAAAAGTGGAACTGCAGCACGTTCATGGAGTTGGACGGACGTTCAGTGACGTCATGTGCGTAACGCGCGTCATCCCGGACCTCAAATTTGAGGTCTGGTCCTCCCTCTATGGGGCACCTAGGCTGCTGAGGCAGCCTGGCGGCGTGCCGATCCCGACGGCATTTGCTGTGTGTCTTCCCCCCCAGGGGGGCAGTCAGACAGATATTTCGTGAAGCCACTAAGGAAATCGGGACTTCCTGAAAGTTCATATAATGGCCTGTTGTGGTCGCTGTCATTGGACCCAAAAAAAACCCATAGCTCCATAGAGGGCCATGTATTTGGGCCCAACTTCACCTAGACTGTATTACCTTAATAAACATGGTCATGAATACTTTCTGCTTCCAGTCACTAGTTTAAAGTCTCATTTCTCATGTCATAATATTCTTTTTGGAAAATCATGGTCCCATTTATTAAAAAGATTACCATAAAGTCGTGTATGTTCTGAGGGGCGTGGCTACCGTTACAGTCTATGAACGGGAGCCACCCCCCGTTCAGTCAAAATAAAAACCAACGAAGAGTAAGGGGGGGGGGGAAGTCCCGCCTCGTTGTCTAGGCCAGCCAATGGCCAGTTGGGCCCAAACGGATCTAGAAATATGGCGACTTACAGTGCAAGGAATTACAGGCTTCATTTTACGTCCATGTTAGACCCGGGGAACTCTTTGTCCATATTATTTACAGTCTATGTCCCCCCCGTCCCCCCCATTTCCTGTTAGTCTCACTATGGATCTCTGGCTCAAATCAACAGTTAACTGTAAAAATTGTTGACAAGAGATTTCAGACAGTCACACTTAATATTTAATAGGAGGAGGAAGGGTTGTCAGTAGAGATGATGGTGGTAAGCAGAGAGACAGAGAGGCAGAGAGGCAAGACCTAGTGGCGATGAACTATAGTCGGACTGACATCAGCTTGCTAAGTCTGGCATAATGTACTACACACTGAAACTAATGTGTTAAACCATGTCTTGAGAAATTTCACTGATTGGGCATCCTTCCCAATCAGCTTCCTGTAACAACACAAGCTTGCTTGCCTGCTGGGACAAACGCAGAAAACATCAAAGGCAGGAAGCAGCCTGCGATGTCATTTGTGAAAAGTGCTTTTCTAATCGCTGTGGTTATTCATTAACAGTACACCATCACACCAAAAGTCCCCTAACTGCAATATGGTGGCGAATGGGAATCTGGAGTGTAACGTTAAGTCAAATAACTACTGATGAAGTACTGATTGATCAATCTTAAATGAACATTGTCCCGCTATCGGTCACTGAGACTACATCCCACCAATGGCTCCCACGGTATCCGAGGGACCTCAAGAATTTATCTATTTATCTGCCTTTCTAAATCTCCCATCGTTCCCATGTGAGCTACTGCTGTCCAATCTGAGAGCAAGGATTCTCAGCTCATGAGTTCTTGAGCATTTAGTGGAAACAAACAAAGCGTATATCATTTACAGAAGGAAGATATAAGGGTAACTATAAATGCAGTAGACTACCACATATGAATTACAGGGAGCGGGGTCGACATTCTTGCCCCTAGAGCGGGAGGCTGTTCCACTGATGATGTTTACTCTAACGAGGATGGCTTTAAACAAACAGAAAGTGATAAAATAAACGGAGTCTGACGGGCCCTCATATTGCTGAACTCGAACACATGGGATGCTGGGGACAAAAAAGGACTGGTGGTCAAGGATAAAGATGTTAAGGCCCATTTATACTCGACAACTCAAGTACATTTTGATTTGTCGTCTGCACAAAGCCATGAAGTTTAAGTAGTGACAACCTGCCTGCAAGATGGACACATCAAACGATACGATACACTGGGAAGAAGAAAGAAGCTAGCAGGGACACAGAGCTAGGCTAGTGTTACATTAAATCCGGGCAATGTAGGACTATCAGCAGTCCGAATGAAGAGTAGAGAACAGTAGGTGGTGGTAATGCACATGCCAACTGCCAATGAACCCCAATAGAAGAAGTAGACGTAGTAGCTAAATCTTACCATCTTATTACACAAGAACACAGTCAAGTTGTCAACCTTTGTTTGGTACCATTATTCTATTTTGGGTAATAGTAGTCATTAACTCAAGTTGACTGACTCATCATCCTGCCCTCTAAAAAAATGCTCAGTCAACTCAGTTGACTGTATTAAGAGCTTATGAAAAACACATTTGTTTCATAAGCATTTTTCACCTGACTCACTTGTGCAGGTCAATGTTTTGCTTTATTTCTTGATGTGTCATTGGTCTTATGTGCCTTGTTTTTAACTTGTTGTTTAACATTGTTGTCCAATCCATTGTACAGAACCTTGTAACATTGTTTTGAAAGGTGCTTTATACATAAAATGTACTTACTAATGGATTAAAATAAATGGTTAAACCTCAAAGCTGAGTATATTAACAATTCCTAATATTGTGTTGGGAATGTAGGGTCATATATTATGCATTCATTCTGAACGAGAGTATAAATGGGCTTTTTCCACACAGACACAAGAGATTGCTTGCTGGAGGACAACTGCTAAGGGGCAATAAATGACCTAGATGAGAAAGAAAGACGTCTCAGGCATCTGGACAAATTAAACTACTACTACTAGTCGAGTATAAAACATGATGGAAAGCTCATTAAGTCTCACCAAAACTGTGGTGCATGCATAACATGCTTTTCCTTGTTGAAAATGGATGAGGGGCGGTGCAGACAGATGGAGGAGCATATTGTATACTGTAGGGGGGGTGGCTACTGTATTTCCCTTGGAAGAAAACAGTCCGTTTTCAGTCCTTTTCTATTAATTAAAGGGATTACTTTTCAAAACATTATTTTCTTCACATGGGATGATGGGAATGAGGCAACTAATTAGCATTGTCTGCCATCAATCCTGTCAAATAGGATAGTGAGAAAAGTACCATGAGGAAACAATGCTAGTGTTGGCAGCCAATGTTTATGCACAGTGCCAAAGCCTGTGTTCATTTATAGAGGCATGATTCTTCATTCACAATTCACCTTAATGATTCAATTTGATTCCACGATGCGTCTCAATCTTATTAACTCATTTTTCAATTAAATATGATGGGTGCTGTAATGTGATGTGTGTATAATCACTCTCCTCAAAATATAAACGTCTTAAAATTAAATTAGGTAAAAACAAATGGACGGAGCCTATCTATTGTGAAAAGGTTCAGTTCTCAAAACAAATGATTACAACTTCACAAGTGTGCTGCCATGTTAAAAAATATGGTTATTTATAGCAACTCTAAGACAGGAGCCTTCACAAACAAACTATGATAGCACAGTAAAAACATCAGTGTCTGTCCATTTAACTCAATGTAGCCGTGAAGCCTTGTCGTACGACAGCGTCACTCTATGCATATAGCCTGAGAGCCCCACGCTTTACTGGGCATAGTACAAGCTACAAGCTAGAAAAAGTGCCTTTCTGGGCACAGGCCTCCACCAGGAGGATAGGAGTGTGTGTGACGTTTGGCAAAATGTTTCGGACTAATATAAACATGTGTGTGTGTGTGTGTGTGTGTGTGTGTGTGTGTGTGTGTGTGTGTGTGTGTGTGTGTGTGTGTGTGTGTGTGTGTGTGTGTGTGTGTCGCGACTTGGCCTGTTGTAGCGCCACTATGATGCTGATTTAAAAAACGTAAGTGGCATTTCTTCCTCAGCCTAGTGGAAATATGCATGCAGTTGCACTGCAATTGGACGCTACGTTGAGTTGTGGCGATTTGTACAAAACGGGTACAAAGCGGGCTACTCCTGAAAACTTTAGAAGCCAATCGTAGCCAATCAGGATGGATTATGAGAAATCAAACAAACCCGTCTTGACTATGGCGAGCATGTGTACCGATTTGCGTGAGATTTGGATGAAATCTGAAGGAGTAATATTAGAAAATGTGTCGGCCTCCTGGTGGCGCTATAAACAGCAGATATGAAAGATTCCAGGCAAAGGTTTTACCTTGGCCTCTAGGGAGTTGGCATACAAAGTTTTACACAGATCGTGCAGTTACTTGGCCAGTTATAGCACCACCATGAGGCTGAGTTGAAAATGTTCCAGTGGCATTTTTTCCTCTGCCTAGTGGGAATGTGCGTGCACAATTTCACGGAAACCACACAATGTGTTCATGATTGGCGGCATTTTGTTTGAAACCGTGCACTCCTGCGAACTTTGGTAGACAATCTTAGCCAATCAGGATGGAGTCTGAAAAATCTGAAAGACCCGTTTCGTTGAATGGCTCTAGAGAGACTGTGTACCAATTTGCGTGATGTTTGGACAAAATCTGTAGGTGTACTGTCCAAAAAATGGTTTTGCACAAAGCGGCCTCCTGGTGGCGCTATAAGAGGCCAATGTGAAAACCTTGGGGCAGAGGTTCAGCTGTGGCATTCAGGGAGTGTGTGTGTACTGTGCAGAGTATGGCTGCGATCAAGCCAACGGTGCCAGAGATTAGCTGTCCACAGACGGACGGACGGACGCACACACACACACACACACACACACACACGGAGTGCAAAACATACTCTCTCTCCATGCCTTCGGCCTGGTGGAGACAACTAGACTCCTATGCTTTACTGGGCATAGAGGGGCGGTACACTACAAACTAGACTCCTATGCTATAAAAATCACACGGGTGTGATTTTTGTATGTTCAAAGATGAGCAGTAAACCCGAAAATGAAACTACAGCTCTAGTTTCTGCAAATCCTCACTGTGCTTGATGATGCAGGAATGCATGCCCCCCGGTCTCACAAGATTCTTAACTTTCGCTGTCAAGTCTGGTTATTAACACTTGTCAGTATATGTATCACCGGTCAATCAATGTGATTTGAATGGTATGCCCCTTAATTAGACTACAAAGTGAGCAAGCTATTTGGTGAGTCAGAGAGTTAAGTCAAAGCACTGAAGCTTGTCAGAACATGAAGCAATGCCTTGTCTTGGCATCCCCTTTCAAAACTCTCCCTCCACACACACACACGGCGCAAAAATCATTGGGAGCACCGAGGGAGGGAGATTCCATGGATTCCTCTTGCTGGATGTGTGTGGGAGTAGCAGTGTGACCGTGTGCGTGGTAGCATGAGTGGACATGTGGGTATTGGTGCATATGCATGTCACTGCAGAGGAACTTAAGGAATTTCCATTGTTGACAACCCCCTCCTCCCCCCTCCCCATGGAGATAGGTGGGGGTGAGAGGAAAATTGTAAGGGGGGACACAGCCTTTCCCACACACTACACATGGCCAAAAAGCCACAGGACAGAGATGTTTCATCTGGCCTGGAACATGCGTTCGCACACACACACACAGTAATCGGCAGTCATTAGCAGATGTCTTGACTCTTGAGTGGAGGTAGTATATTTTGTATGTAGGTCCATCCACCTGAGTGTAAATTTGTACATTACATAACTTCAGCACATGCAAAAAAAATGACAAAACAACTTACGCATTGCAGTATGGTCTCTTTTCGAAGCCTTTGTAATTCTTCATGTTTAGAGTCATTTTGCAGGTTTCGCAGCTGAAGCATCCTTTGTGCCAGTACTGAGAGAGAGAAATTAGGGAGAGAGATTAGATCAAAATGTGTTCCACAGTTGTACCGTTTGTACTAAAAAAAGGAGCCACACACACACACACACCAAATGATTCCGCACCTAACACCGTTTCATTGTGGAGTGATTTGAACATTTATTGTTTGCCTTTCATTAGCAGCCGACCTGGCGATTGTTGTTTCTAATGATTAACTATTACAGCTATGCAAGCTGACAACAATTGTATAAAACCGGAAAATGATGGCATGCAGCAGACCATGCTGTTTCAGGACAGAGACCTGTTGCATGTGACAATCCCCTTGAAGTGGAGAGATGAGAGGTCTCAACCCATATGCACACAGTGACACCTAAGTAAGTGTCCGGCGAACAGTTGGAAAGTGTTCATGCCTTGTGACTTTTCATTTTTGTTAAGTACATTATTTTGTTTCACTTTTTTTTCCTTGATGGTTAAAGTTGGATTACCAGTACTCTACACTACAGGACAGGACAGGTAAACAGTGTTGAATTACGACTAGCTACTCAAGGACATGCAATTCTGTAAAGATGTAAGTCAGGAATACATCCCCAACCAATTATGCAATACCAATTGTACCCGTTGTCAGAACACACAGTTGTAGCCGTTGCCACAGTACGAATAACGTCAGATATTACAATCAATGGGTGATTTATAAATAGCCACCGGTCAGTTTGGGAATGATGCAAGTCAGGAGCATATGGGAAAGATGAAAGTTACAAATCCATGGCCAACCTCCTGTTCATGCATTTCCCGTTGCACTTACTGTACTTATCAGAGACTTGTTGTACCTGTTGTCGGGAGTAATGCCACCCAAAAACCTGCTGTGAAGCCGATGGGTTGGTTTGCCAATCAGAGAAGCCGACGCCTAACCCTAAATAGGTTCATTGCATCCTCCACAGACCCACGGACAGACAGATACAGGCATGTGTTTTTTTTGTTTGTTGTTCACAACAGTTGGTCTGACCAAATTCCCACTCTGCATTGCACAGAGCCCCCTCTGCAATACACACACGCCAAGTTCTAAGGGGGTGGCATAGCTGAATGGTGAGAAAGCATGCCTGCCTTGCCTGGGGAACTGCAGTACCCAGTTGTCCAAAGTACGATTCCAGGCATGGCCAACAATGTGTTGAAGTGTCCTTGAGCACTTAACCCCTAATTGCTCTGCGCCCCTTGTGGGAAACCAAATTTCCCCTGTGGACGCCGGACAGTACCCGAGTTATGCCTGGGACAGTCACACACAGTCAGACAGGTTTTTTGAATTTAGAGATGCACACATCAGACACAGACAGAAGCATAAACACTAAACAGCTGGAGTTTGAGAATGTAAGTGCTACTTCTCCATTTGGTAAAATGCCCACCCAGTTTACTATTTTCTAAGCCAAAAGTTACATCACATATTTAGGCACATTTTGGATTTGAGCTAGGCGACATGGGGCCATCTGTCACATTTGTCGGGAAATGTCTGCTGCATGAGCAATTAGCAAACATGTCAACACAGATGAGTACAGTATGGGTGCTGATTTTACAGTTAGAGAGACTTGCAGAGAGACAGAGGGGAGGCTTGTTGGAGGATTAAGGGAATCCAAACTTCTTCCCTTTCTCTCCCTCTCAGATGTAAAGGAGTTATTTATAACCCAACTTCTCAGGAGGCTAGGAGCACCAGCGTGTCTGCAATCACGTGGTGGCAAAGCCATGCATCAACATCATCATCTATTCTAGCCATAACGTTGCTATTTTCTAGTTCTTAATCTTCACACCTATTTAGGAGGTCTTCAGTCTTCACAGCGTAATATGCATGCACACAAAGCAACATTTTCTTTTGATATCCATTAAAGCTACATACAAAAAACACAGTTTCTTCTGAGTTCTGACTGTGTGCCTGGTGTGCCACTTAAAAAACTGTTCCCATGCCCAGCTTGGTCTCAGTGCCATTGTTTCTCTCTGCTCTCAATACGTCTTTTCCTCTCTGCAGGCCTGCGTCTGTCTGTCCATCTATTCCATGTCCTCGTAAGAGCCTTGCCTCCCTCCCCGATTTGGCACAAGGCTGATCTGCAGCCTGGGGGCTCAGAAAGGGGCCTAGGATAAAGAGGAGGGGGGGGGCAAGTAGCATAGCTGAAGGGGTGACAGAACATGAAAGGAAGGAGAGAAATGGGGTGAGAGCGAGATGGTATAGAAGAGAAACACCAGGGAGGAGTGAGGCAATGATCTGGCTGCTCCTGCTATCATCTAGGGAAGGGAGGGAGGGAAGAGTGCAGAGGGAGAAAGAAAAGAGAGCAATAGAGGGAGTCCTTAACATGGCCTCAGGGCGTTCGCCCATCCCTCTCATTCTTTCTCAAACTCTTTATCACTTTCAGCAACAACTGCCCACACACAAAAATTCTCAGTGTTCATTTAACTCGGTAATAAATAATTAAATTAGCACTGAAGATTTTACCGTGTGTACACACTCATTTCCAAACAAAACAGCCCTGAAGACCATGAAAACAAGAGAAATGTAAATTACAAGAGCATGTAAAAGAATAATGTCCCCACACACATACAACGCAATGAACGCATATTACATTTTATGCAATCTTACAATGGCAGGGAATGGGGTCTGGATTGTCAGACAGACGTATCTATCATTCCACTTTTGTGAACAGATACAGGTTGATAACACACGTGCTATAGCACTGATATCGGGCCAACAATAAATCATCAAGATGAGGCCTGCTGAGGCAGTCGGGACATGACAGCCACCATCATCCCACTCCTATCAATGATAGCACTGTGATAATCATTACGATAAGCATTTAACTCAGGAAGGATCCCAAAAAAGCCTATGTCATTGTCCATGCATTTTATGGGACAATAGTCTGGCTAGAAGAATGGTGTACTTTGTTCTCTCTGGATGCAATAGACCACCCTGGATGGTATGTGTCAACAAGGGGAAACAGTCAGGGTACAGCATAGTCGTAGTGTGTGTGGCTTTAATAGACGTAATGGCACATTGGGCCAGACAAAAGGCGTGGCCCCTACTGGACACAGGCTTTGAGTTATGGTCAGTGGAGCTCTGATCTGCACAGCCATCTCCGTTGGGCCAAACCCTAGAATAACTAATAGCTCACAATACAGTACATAACAATCAACAACAGCAGGAGTCACAGATGGACACATCATGTCGCTCTTTCCTCCTCCACTCTGTTCTTCTGACTATATCACTGCAACACCAAATCCCATTTCAGAATCAGAACACCAACCATAAGCAGGCAGGTAAGGTTAAAATGTCCTTATTTTGAGCTAAGGCAGCCAGTTGCCATCTTAGAAGGCACTGCAGTAAGGCACAGTAGTCAGTCCATCTACCTGTCGTACAATGGCCCAATCTGATATTTCCCTTGATGATGGTTGTCGCATGATTCCCTGCCCTGGGTAGTGTGGGCACCTCCATAAATCTGTAATCTTAAACGAAACAGAGTGTAATTCTAATAGAGGCGAGAATGCTAATCCTGGAGGGTGTGATTCAAGGTGAGCTGATCAGCTGAGCGCGGACTTTGATCCTCCTGCTGGTTCCCGGTGTAAATATTTGCCTTGGGTTGCTTCCAGAGTGCAGGTATGCTGAACTCCAGTATTTACTCAACAATTCTTGAACCTAGTCCAACCTGCCGACCCACATTCCACCAGGACAATCCCCACCGCAGTCCACACAGATCCCATGACCCTATCAGGTGAATGTAGAGCCAAAGGGAGAGGGAGGAGAACAAGAAAGAGGAAGGGGGTTGGGCTAGGGTTGAGCTCCCAAGTAAAAGAAGAAGAAAGGCTATCAAGCAGTGGCCAAATCCAACAACTCCAGACCCCTTGCTATTGGGTGGTGAGGCGGGATCTGGCAGTCATCTGGAAATCCAGGCCACTGCAGAGACGGAGCCCTAGAAATAATTCACCCATAATATCAGGACTGTCGTCCTGCATCAGTGCTGCTTCAGGGTGTATGTGTCTACACGTGTGTGTGTGTGTGTGTGTGTGTGTGTGTGTGTGTGTGTGTGTGTGTGTGTGTGTGTGTGTGTGTGTGTGCAGCCTAGGACATACGCACAGACTGGTTGTTAGAAGGTTCCAACAACTTGAGATGCCCTAAAAGGAGGCAAAAAGGCTGGAAAAGTATTGTGGTGTCTCTGCTATAATTGGAAAACACATGGCATGACTTTGTAGATGCAACTCTAATGCACCTAGAATATTCGTGTCCTTGTATGCATATCCTTTGTGTGGACATAAATAAATGGTTAGAATGTGTGTACAGTACGGAGGGCTATCTGTTGCTGGGTATGATGCATGCACGTCAGCAGGGACATCTCCGCTCAAGAGTGAACATGCTGCATGCTCAGCCTGACAAACTCTTCTCATGTAAGGATGAAGATAAAGTTCGCCTATGCACTGTATAAGAGACCATTCGCAGCAACTTGGCAGTTTGAGCAACTTCGCAGTCGGTAGCGCCGTTTCCTCACAGCTAGAAGGTTCCGGGTTCGATTCTCAGCAACCATTGGTACACGGACTGGTGCCACCGGTACGCAAGAAGGGACGGGCCATGAATCTAGAACCTTGCGTCATCAGGATTTTCCAAACAGTGGTGGAAAGTTGACTTATTAGCATAAAGATACCACGGTTTCTACAGTGATTTCACCAACTGTGGTATACTATAAACAGCTTCGAGTCCTTGCTACTTTCGTGTTGCATAGCATATTAACAGTGACATCACTCTGTCGAATCCTTGGTATTTGTGTGTGTTGAGCGAGCAGCAGCTGCGTAACAACAGCTGTAGCCTATTTTGTCACGCTCGCACTAATGAAACACTAAACGGGATTATTATTTCATTCATCTTTCATGTGGACATTCAAGTATAACTATCAGAAGATAACCCAGGTAAAGTAATGAGTCACTCAACTGCAAGTTTTAACTAAAGTTTTCCACCTGTCCAAAGTTATTTTTTTTAAATCATACTATCCATGTTGATATAACGCCATTTAGGTCAATGATATCATATAACATTATGTTGTAATATAATAATATAGCAGCAGTCAACTGTTTTGGTAAGCTGTTACAGTTTAGCTGATTACAGTTTAGGCACCGGGTAGAAAATACGTTACAAAATTGTGGAATTAAATAAATAAACTCAAAAAACATTGCAAAAGCATTGTATGATACTACCAAAAGGAAGCGATTGACCAACCATTGTGCTAAATAAAGCTGTGTCAGTAAGACATTTGTCACACCGACAGTGGATAGAGGCAGGGAATGCACAGAGAGTAGGGGATGACCTTCAGCTAAATTTGCTGAAGGACCATTTTAATGGTCCGGCTGGCCAGGAATCGAACCAGGGATTCACTGATGCATTGGGTCGCCCTTAATATATCATTCTTAGACTTAGTGTACATTAATTAGGGCAACCATCGCTACAAAAGGATGGTGTTAATTTCCCAATGCTGGTCAAATAATACTGATTATAATTATTAATTATAATTATTAACCTGATTATACCCAAGGTGTATATATAAAAGAGGCAGTATCATCAGAGTGACATGGCAACTAAAAATCCTTGTGCAATGGATCCGCTTTATGAAATATTGCTCTCATCGTGTATATGAAATCATCGTGAACTCATCGTGAACTCATCATTTATCTGTTCGTACTCAAGCTTTGTGAATGAGGCCCATTGATTTCAGTTCCTGAATGGAATCAATTTGTATGGTGGAAACATTTTATTAGCCGACAGCCAGCCATGATTTGACACTGACAGTAAATACAATCTACCGTCCATTACTTCAAACAAACAGATTCCAACGTCACAGCAAAAACGTCTCACTTTGAATGGTGGGCTCCGATTGGTCACCCACAACTCTGGGGTGAGCGAAATGTAATTCAAACTGAGGATCAATCTCCCCAGGGATTTTTTTTCCCCGTGGCAGATGTATCTGGTTTCCAGGCTAAATGTGGACAACTGTCACTTTGTCTTCCATCTCAAATATTTTGACTTGTGGAGGGAGACTGCAGAGAAGAGCATTCACCTGTGTATTGTATTCCAATCTATTGTAAGTTCCTCTTCTGATGAAATATGCATTAGAGAAGTACCTGACTTCTAACTGACAACCAGGAGTTACTTCCTCGGGTTGTTGTTGGATTTGACAGTCATCAGGAGGTGACTCGTAAAGGCTGCTCTGACTCCAACCTCATATGGCATTTGATTTGGACAACATGAATCAGCTCTCAGAATACTACATCTAAACTTAGGCTAGCCAACAGACATTACAAAACTGGTACCACAGGAAAAACATCTGCATGTCCACAACAAGTATGAGAAACCGTATAGAAAAACATGGATCACTATCAGACAAAGGCCCATGAGATCGCCTAAAGAAATCTAGTAAAGGTTGCAAATTTGTTACCCCGACACCATTATTGGTCCGACAGTCATTAGACCGACAACCTACCTCAAACCCTAACCTAACCATAACCGCAAGCACGGGAGCAGCACATGTCCGAGCGCTAGTCCGACCGTTGTTCCTGCATGTCGGACTAAAGGCCTATTCATAGTCTGGATTTTCGGTGGTAAGGTGACCACCGCTCCGGTGGTGAGCTGACCACCGGAGCTGAAATAACGTTGAGCGGTGGTGAGTAAAAACAGAGAGAAGGGCTGGAGCGGTGGCGGTGGTTTGCTCTTCACCGCGGCTCGTGACGTCATGTTGTAGTTCGGTGGTCACCCCACCACCGTAAATCCAGACTATGTATGAGCCTTAATGCTCCGTCGGAATTACCATCAGATCCCGAACAATAACCCTAATAGAGCACCGAAGTCTGACGTCACTTTCAGTAGAGGGCGTCAGTCCCCAGGTTCATGTATTTTTTTAGTTGCATTGAAATCACCATAGGAGGATTTTTAGATTGCTTCATATAAGAACTGTGTTTGAAAAATGAACATGTCATCCCGGCCGCTTCACTCTAATGGATATGAAGAATCAACTGACTGAGAGAAAACGCTAATGTTACTGCTACTGAATTAGTTAGATTTTCGCTAGAAGCAGACTGTATCATATATGAGTGACTGACTGTTGCAAACGATACAGAGACACCTCCGTGACAATAACGCCGAGACAGCTTGTTTATTTTTGGACCACAACGCTTATAGTAGACGATATTAAGATCACCCCATGTTATTCTCCATAGAGAAATTACTTCCGTGAACCAGGGGAATCGAAGGGATGAGCGAGTTACGTCAGGACTTCGGTGCTCTATGTTTATTAACTGACCTGAATAACCTTGATGGAATGTAATGTGATGGGTAGTCGCCGTGCTTTTTTCCCCCTTTTTAACTTTATCGTCTTATAGTAAAGATTGTTCCATGTTATAATTATGTTGTGTAATGTCACTGTGTTATATGTATGTGATATCATCTCACACTCACATATTTGTTTTATTATCTTTTGCTGTGGACCCAAGTAAGAGCAGTTCATGCTTTGGTGGCAGCTAATGTGGTTCTGAATAAAATAAAGAATGACATTACAATAATGCCTCACCCTATGGTGAAAATCAGCAAGGATGTGGCTCACTGTTATTAACCACTTACAAGCTCATAATGCATCGCATATTAGCGATGTGTCAATGCATAGCATGGTGACACCTCCATACAAGGTGATCAACTTGTGAGCTTGTAACCACACCGTCATAGTAGAAGAACTCACGGACTAGTCTTGAACAGAAACTCCCCCTCCTCTCTGTTTGCTCTGTTTAATGGTGTTTTCATTGCTCAGCGTTTTTTGTGTTTGTTTCCTCAGTGATGTATCCTGAGGTCAACGGGGTTTCTGGTCTCTCAACATCATACCCCTCACTCAGGCGACCCAGCCGGGAGTGATAAAGTCCCGACTTACGTCCCAGTAGCTACCCTCAATCAGTCCCACTAGGGAAAAACCAGGGGCACACAATCTGTTGGAACTACTCCAAAACTACTCTGCCAGGGCTGGGCGGTACGCATGGAGGGACTAGGCTCTGTGGGTTGTCTCCTGTCCGGGCCCCTCCTACGTCTCACCAGGTCCACTCCTGCTCTCACCAGGCTCAGGGCCTGTGCGTTGCACCAGAGTCCCAGCACCAGACAGTTCATTCAGGAGTGGTGGGCAATGGTTCTGCAGGGACATGGTGCTGCGGTTCCGCTTGCATGGCCCTCCCAAAGGTGAGGTCCTCCTCACGGAGGACACAGGCTTGGGCGCTAACCCATACTGCTCACCCGGTGTATATATATATATATATATATATATATATATAATTAATAAATAAATTGTGATTTGCCATTATAAAAACAAATAAATTGTGATTTCTTATCTTTTTCTTACTTTTTTTTGCCTATAATGACATCGCCAAAATAGAGACACTACCAGGTTTAAAATGTTTACGTTTTTTTTCTGGAACTGCGGCAAGGGAAAGATATCATTAGAACATCAACCTCTCTTCTTCAGCGGTTTCATGAAACTCAGACAGCAGCAGAAATTAGGTGCTCTCTCCTGCCGCTCGTACTTGCTTGCACCCCAAGCCCAACCAGATCAATTGTAATGCTAAGCTAGCTGTGAAGACAATACAAACATACCAGTCCAGTACTAACACAGTGTGTGCAGTACCTAATACTATATTATGATCAAACACAAGAGTTTTAATGCACAGGCGCAGCTCCCGTGCTTTGTACAAAATAGTTACCTTCCCACTGCAGAACAGAAACAGATGTTTTAAGTTAACTATGTAAATAGAATCAGGATAATTCCAAATTTACATATTGTAACAATTCCAAATTTCAGGAATTTCACTGAAACACGGTAGTTAGTTGCTATCCTAGAAACAGACTACATCCAACCTACTGAACCTAGTAGGCCAGGCCATGAAATAAGTAGGATTACTATTGACTGTCACCGAGTGGTTATAGTTTCAATGAGAGATCAGCCTAAACACTTGATAACTAGAAAAAGTGCCCTTCTGGGCACAGGTCTCCACCAGGTTATCCACAGATCCGTGCAGTTAGAGGTAAAAACACTTTTCGGCCAGTTATAGCGCCACCTTGAGGCTGAGTTGAAATTGTTCATGTGGCATTTTGTCCTCGGCCTAGTGGGAATGTGGGTGCACAATTTCACGGAAATCACGCGATGTGTTCATGATTTGCAGCATTTTGTTTGAAACTGAGCACTCCTGTGAACTTTGGAAGCCAATCTTAACCAATCAGGATGGAGTGTGAGAAATCTGAAAGACCGGTTTGGTTGAATGGCTCTAGAGAGACTGTGTACCAATTTGCGTGATGTTTGGACAAAATCTGTAGGTGTGCTGTGCAAAAACCTGTTTTGCACAAAGCGGCCTCCTGGTGGCGCTATAACAGGCCGTTCTGGAAAGTTTGGGGCAGAGGTTCATCGTTGGCATCCAGGGAGTGTGTGTGCAAAATTTGGCATCGACCGGGTTAACGGTGGCCGAGATTAGCTGCTCACGGACGGACGGACACACACACACACACACACACACACACACACACACACGGACGGACGGACGGAGTGCAAAACATACTCTCCCACACACACACACACACACACACACACACACACACACACGGACGGACGGACGGACGGACGGACGGAGTGCAAAACATACTCTCCCCCCATGCCTTCGGCCTGGTGGAGACAACTAGTTAATTAACTACATTAATTCTGTGTCTCACAAATGGACATTAAAGCTGCAATCCAGAATGTATCTGCGCAGTGGATAATCTCATGGTGAAAATATCTCCCCTGACCGTTCAAATCTCTGTTAGGACATTAATTATGGATTATGGATTATGGTTATGGATTGCAGCTTTAATATCAACATGACTCAATCATGAGCCACTACTGCCACAACCACAATCACATCCACTCCTTCTAAAAACATGAACCTTCTGACGGCCCATGTAACATGTTGTACTAATATGGTTCACATATTATGCAATGCCAATAATGAATAACACTACTGTCTCCATTCCCTCATCCTTCCAAGTTCCTTTGGCCCAACTTCAACAGCTGTCCACAGTTCAGCAGCCCACAAATACTTGTATGGTGAATAAAACTGAGCCATACATTAACAAGCAGCTCTTTCATTTTCATAAGGCACCAACAAACACCCCAACTACTGAAGGCAAGAGAAGCAGACATAGTATTATTCATCAAAAGTCTCACCTATCAGTCACTTCCTGCCTTTTCCACGTCCTCAACTGCCCCCTCCCCGTGCTGAGCCCTGCCCAGCTGTACAGGAATGGTGGTTGACAGACCAGCAAGACTGTGGCATGGGCTGTGCACAGAATGCCATGATGACAGGAAGATATTTCCTGGTAAATGTATTCAATTTTGTGGCTATGGATATAGGATAACCTAACCAATGCTGCAGCGGAAGCCATAGCAGCAACATTTGCAGTAAGAATCCGCTTCCCTCACCTGAACCAACATCAGCTTTACAAAAAAGAAGATCCCCAGAGACACTGCGATCTCGACTGCTTTAAGCAAACTAGAAGGGCAGCCAGTGCAAGAGCCACAGAGGGAAGAGGAGGGTGTTTAGTGTGTCTATCGGGTGAGTGCTGATGCGCAATGGCAGCAAAGACAGACTCCTCTAGCGCTGCTCCTGTGCATGTCTCCGAGAAGAAAGGACAGCAATGGGCCTCTGACAGAGCACGTTTTATGGGAGTGTCTGTCTGCTGGAATGCACCCAGCTCAGGGCAGATTCCACAACACATTTTATTTTAAGAAGATCCACTTGTGACCATTCATTAATAGTACCTCATGGCTCTTTGAGCCTAAATTGAGCATAAATAGTTTTTATGCTGGTTGTTTGTTACATGCCGAGGCATGCTGAAACAAATATACCATAATTAAATTCCATTCCACTGCACTTTGTGGGAACCATGAGTCATGGAGCATTCAAAACCTGATGCATGCAACTGAGCATCAAGACATCCAATCAAGTGGTAATGTTACTTTAGATAATGTGCTTTCCTCCAATTCCCACCCCTCCATCTATCGACCCCAATAGATAAAGAAGGACCTCTTGACAGGGATTGATTCTGAATGACCGTTTGGATGTCCATTAGACAAATTGTCTGCTTGTCCCTAGCACCACATCATATCCAACACACATACAAAAAATCGAATCATATCCCAATAAATAGATCCCCATAAAATCTCTTATGCGTAAATCCAGTACATATAGGCTAATGCTTTACATAATGTAACAGTTATCAAAAAGGTTATGGTGTCAACGGTTTCATTGAGCAATCAATATACAATATGCCTAACAACAAAATCATATTACATGTAGAAACCTTCATTTCAGAACTCAAGCATAGACACGGAATCTTTCAGGAAATGTTATATTTCTGTAAAAAACGAACTCAAGGGTAGCTGTAGCCCCTCTCGGAACCATTGGGTTCTGCTTGTAGGGCTAGGGTAGCTGCTATTTGAGTGACTTCACTGTCTGAAGTGAGTATGGATCGGGTTGGTTAGATTACTACCTGGGCACAGATTAGGCTAAAGTTTAACCACTTAAACCTTCTATTCTTAGTAAAACAGACCTGTGTCTCAACTGACACATTTGAGTTCTTGATTGCAGCTTTTTTTTTGTATTTTAGGCAAATTTCCCCCCAGGGATACTGGGGCTCAGCTCATGTGGTAATGAAACAAACAAATAATACTTCACCTTGAATTGGGCCATTTTATTTGATACATCTCCCAAAACCAATGCATGTTCGTCCCGGACAATTTATAGAAAGGAATTCAATTTGGGTCATGAAGTGAAGCCAACAAGGAAGTTAACAGATTCAAAATGATATTTATCATAAATGGTCTAACAATATGACCCAACGTTATACCTGAAGGGAGTTCTTCCACAAAAGGAATGTCGTTAACCGTTATTTACTCATCAATATATCAAGTATAGTGTAGAACCAGACAGTCCATACAGGCCCAGACAGGGCAGGACGAATTTTGTGAAGCATTCTTATGTATTCGTTTAAGTGATGATGTTATGGCGTGTGCAGCATCAATATATGGCCTTCGTTTGATCAAAAATAATACTGTCTGGTAACAAGCATCCAAGTCGGATCACATCAACAGCTGGGGGGGGTTTAATAGCAGGGGTCCGCCTTAATGTACACGGCTAGCGATTGTGGCTAACTGCTAGCTGTGTAACCTACGTTAGCTTGCCTAGCTAGCGACATACCTGTCCTAATGGATGTTCAAGTCATTCACAAAACGGCCTAGAAGAATTCCTTCGGGTGTAAAAACAACACAAAAAACTACAAGTACGATTAGAACTACAATTAAAAATACTTTATTTTCAAAGGCGAAAGCAAAAAAAAGCAACGCCTTTTCTTACCTTGTCCAGACAATTCACTTTTTCCGTGGGGTACACGACTCGATTACATCTGCCACACAACGGGTTCATGTTGGAGGAATGCTCTTCTGGGTTAGCTAGCTAACAACTCAATATAATATAAATGCAGTACTGTAAATAATACACCGACTATACTAATACAGCCGAGCGGTTTTCCTCCAGTCCAAGCGTAGCGGTGCCAGTAGCGTTGAGAAATATCGCTGTACAGTTTTGAATAATGGAATCCGCGAAGAGCTTGTTGTTGTATGTCCGTGGTGTTGTACGTTAATCTCACAGCTGGCTGTCAGTCACCAACCAGACACGGAACGGAAAAGCGCGATCTCTCTCTCTCTCTCTTCCCCAACCACCACGCGCTCCTGAGAAAGACGATGAGAAAAGGAAGAGAAGGAGAAGGCAACAGGAGGAGCAGGGTGGGAGGAGGTTCACTGACTGTTCCTGGGAGCGGGGAAGTGTTTTTCTCTCTCGTTGTCTGATTTTGTGAATTGGGGGATTTTAGTGTGTTTCATGGAGGCGGCGGTGCCCTGGCCTGTGTTGTGCTGTGCACACACAGTCAGTAAATCACGTTAGGTCCTGAATGGAACTGAAATGGACCCACAGGGCCCCCTTCCTTCCATTTGTACACTATCCGGGCTTCCATTTAGTTAAATGTCTACATACTGTAACTGTAACACACTCTGACACTCAAATCATAATATGATCTTTATCTATTTTTCTTTTTTGCCACGTTCGCCCTGTGTCCTACTTGAGATCCTAGCTATAGATGTATTTGGTTCGGGCGACACCTGCTGCCAGATGATGAGAACTACAACTGTGTGTTCCGTTTTGTAAAGGGCTCTCGTCTACTTGACGTTTGTCACATTTACGCATTTACAAACTACATAATAGTTTTCATCATGGCTAATAATTTTTTAAGGGTCTGAACTTCCTCCTCGTTCACTCGCCCATTGAACTGAACACCAGATCACAAGTTGCATCATCATAACTGCCTGTCTGCCTCAACGTAGGCCCCCTTTTCTCCCTCAGGTCTGCATGGTGAAGCCAACCTGGTGGTCACCCCAAATGTAGCCTCGGAAACCCAGACGTTTTTATTTACCCCAAATGTAACTATAGTCGACTACAACCCATACTAGTACAAGTCCTTCTCTATTTTGCAATAGAAAGGTTGAGCACAGTAAAAGATAACAGCCAGAATGTAAAAACAGATTTGAAAATATGAATGTTCAATGTTTAATGGCTTTTGGGAATGTCAATATTAAAGCCATATTATCCATATTATTCCCTCAGGTCTGCATGGTGGTGATGCCATTAACCTGGTGGTCACCCCAAATTTAACTAGCCTATAGTCTACATACAACAACCCATACTATAGTACAATTCCTTCTCTATTTTGCAATATACCGGTTGAGCAAAGTAAAAGATAACAGCCAGAATGTAAAAACAGATTTGAAAATATGAATGTTTAATGGCTTTTGGGAACGTCCATAATAAAGTATTCAGTTCAAACATCATTTCTTTCATATCCCAGTATTTTTCTTTCCTCTGTACATCTCTTCAAATCATTCAGCAAGGCCCAGCTTCAACAATGCTCTCCTTCTCAGTCGTCTCTCTCTCCACCTCTGTGTAACTGTTTTGGAATCCTTGCTTTCTGAACTTCAAGGATGGCCAGTAGCTCTTCCGTCCCTAAAAAAAAAAGACAAAGAGAGAATGTCTGTTAGATGAAATTTGGAGGTAATGGACAGATTCAAGCAATAGCTTTGTTATTTTTATTGACTCAGGGGGAATGAAAATATGCAGCGTTCACCTGGAGGAGGTAAAGAGGCGATGCAGCAGCAGGGTGGGAGTTAATGTAAAGAGCCAAGAGAACCAGAGCCAAGAGCAACACGAGAGCCACCACTATACCAGCTATGACAGCAGTATTAGCTGAACCGTCCCTCTGCTTGGGAGAACTTGTCTTCAGATCTGAGTGGGACAAAGGTACAAGAGACGTCCAGAATATTTACACATGACTATGAAAAAATATTCATGAAACAATGTTGATATCCATGAACACCTCAACTCACCATTACCATTCAAGAGGATGTGATGTTTGGTTTCATCTGGAGGCAGACAAACAATTACAATTAAATTAAATCATGTAAAGCAGCATACTCTGTACTGCATTTCATTTCATAAGAATGTTGACAAATGGGTGCTGTAGAATCTATTCTACAGTAGCCTATTTAATTTGTCCACATTGAAATCTACATCTACAGTGGCTTGCAAGGACCAAATCGTTTTAAGGGTCACTATCATTTTAATATAACTGCCAGGTAACACACAAGTGACGGCCTTGACTCACCATCAGTCTTACAGCCATTTTGTAGGGGACTCGAGGGGGTTGTGGCCTTAGAGTCAGGAGTCACAGAGGGACCAAAGGAACTGCCAGAACTTCCCCTGGAGTAATCTTCACATGTAATGTCTTTAATCTGTACACATATAATTATGTCAATAAACTAAATTGTGAGAAACATTTCAATCATTTCACAATTAATTCTGTAATTTCATAATAATTAATCATTTCCAACTACCTCCTCTGAACAGCCATAATCCAACCATTCTTGCCTGTGCCTGTCCATGCCATCTGAGCATCTGAACACACAATATACACAGCATATTCAAATAAAGCTTTAACAGTATAGGTGGGAGTTGTCCAGAGCAACTTGCAAAGTCCAATATACAGTATGTATAATACAGTATACAATAGATAGATAGATAGATAGATAGATAGATAGATAGATAGATAGATAGATAGATAGATAGATAGATAGATAGATAGATAGATAGATAGATAGATAGATAGATAGATAGATAGATAGATAGATAGATAGATTATACATGTGGATATGGATCTACAGACTCTGCAGTTCTACTCCTACTCACCTCTGGAGTACATTACACCAGCTACAGCTGGAGGTCTGATTCACACACAGCTCACAGGTGTCATATTGCAGACAAGCTATCCCAGGAAGCCAAGGGAACAGAATGAGAGAAGCAAGAACATAGAGATTATTTTTTTAGAGGTGAATGAGGCCAATATTCCCCCCTTTGCCCCTTTGCTCATCCCTCCGTGGATACAATTTGGAAAGACACCACTTACTAGGCAGAGAAGAGAATTCAAAAGCAGTGTTGTTGGTAATCTTGGTAGCATCTATCTCAACCCGATGGTATTCATAAACTGTCCTTCGTTGGCCATCTATATGAGAGAGATCTCGTTAGACATTTCGTCAAATTGATTATTTCCAAAGATAGCAAAAAGAAGAGGGCTTGAATTAGCACAAGCATTGCTGACCTGGTGATTCCGGAGAAGGTAAGCGTACCATGAAGGCGTCAGACAAACCTGCCTTCACTGGATGCTGAGCTGAACCAATCACCTCCATTGGCAGAGGTATCTGATTATGAGAGGCACAGAAAGAAGTTAAATAGATGCATTTTGAATTAGGCTATGAGAAACACATGTTAATACCAGTAGATGTAATGTACATAGTGGAGGTGGGGTGAGACTCACATCTCGGTAGCTGAATGTGATGGTTCCTGTTCTGTACAGAGCAGCCTGAAAGGTGAAGGCCCCTTCTGCCTCTCTCCCATGGAGTCTGACCTTCTCCCACTGTACCACAAACTTATCACCTGTGGGAGGTACCGGTCAAAGAAGAGTCACAAACAAATAATCATGCAATCGATGGAACAAGATGCTTCGCAAAACAGCAACCACAAAATACCAACACCATACCGTTGTCCAGGTACTGCACAGTGGATTCTTTTGAGTAGCTGGGGTCAAAGTTTGCCATTAGAGGAGCTATGTACTGTGTGGCTGTCAGCATACGGTGAGTAATGTCCCCCATGAAAATGAATCCTGAATATGGGCAAATGGGAGGAATGTTTCAAAACTAGCACAAATAGCATTACTTTGATTTAAAAAATAAAAAAGGTCAATGTAATCTTTCTGACAAATTAATACATGTACCTCCTGTTGCTATGGTAATCTGCCTCAGGTAATGTCCATAGAATGGAAAGCCAAATGACAGGGCAACCCTCTGGAGTAGAAGAAGAAAGATCGACAGAGAGAGACATGCTTTTATTTATACACATGCCTGTTGCAATGTGCAGAATTAAAATATCTTATCTTTCAAAAGCAGTATAGATTATTAATTAACACATTTCTTGTTTTTGACATAATAGGACACCTGGATTTGAACCAGGGACCTCTTGATCTGCAGTCAAATGCTCTACCACTGAGCTATATCCCCATTTGGAAAAACTGTCAATTCAATTCAAATGAGCTTTATTCGCATGAGAAAGTACATTTACATTGCCAAAACAATTGTCAAAATATATTAAAAATAGTTGAAAATGGGGAAAGTACCAGAATATACAGTTGGAGGGGGTACAGCATTTTGTAAACAGAGCTATGTCACATTGCGTTGTTATATACCTGTTACAGACAAGGTATAAATAATATAAAATTTATACCTGTATAATAAACAGTACAATAAACTGCTGTCAGTGTACACATTTACGTTCTTTTGCTGAAGACTGTGTCAACAACAGTAGCATTTCACTTTGCCTTACTCTATTTGCATATAAGTAAGTAAGTGAAGTGTGTGTGTGTGTGTGTGTGTGTGTGTGTGTGTGTGTGTGTGTGTGTGTGTGTGTGTGTGTGTGTGCGTGCGTGCGCACGCGCCTGTCTATGTGTATTGGACAGAATGCTGTGCATTCTAGCTTGTATTAACATAAAAAGATTCATCTTGTTTTTGACATAATAGAGGGGACACCCGGATTTGAACCAGGGACCTCTTGATCTGCAGTCAAATGCTCTACCACTGAGCTATATCCCCATATGAAACAGGGGTCAATTCCATTCAAAGGATCTTTATTGGCATGAGAAAACGTACATTTACATTGCCAAAGGAAGTGTCAAAATATAATAAAAAACGTTGAAAATGGGGAAAGTATATACAGTTGGAGGGGGTACAGCATTTTGTAAACAGCTATGTCACATTGTGTCGTTATATACATGTTATACAGGGTCGTTATATACTGTATGTTATACAGGGTATACATATAATATTTATACCTGTATAATAAACAGCTGTCAGTGTACAGCAAGTTCCTTTGCTGAAGACTGTGTCAACAACAATAGCCTTTCACTCTGCCTTACACTATTTGCATATAAGTGTGTGTGTGTGTGTGTGTGTGAATATGACACACCCTGTCTATGTGTATTGGACAGAATGCTGTGCATTCTAACTTATATGATTTTGACATAATAGAGGGGACACCCGGATTTGAACCAGGGACCTCTTGAGTCAAATGCTCTACCACTGAGCTATATCCCCATATGATCCAGCAGACAGAATACACATCTATGTTCCTTTGCTAAAGTATGTGTCAGTTAATTTCGTTTTATTTGCACACGGTATGTTTGTGCATATGTGCATGCGTGCATATGTACATGCGTGCATATGGTATGTGCATGCGACATGCGTGCATATGCGCATGAATATGACTTACCGCAGCCTGTCTGTGTGTATTGGACAGAATGCCGTGCATTCTGACTTGTCCATGCTGGAGGTCACTCATGTCTACCCAGAGTTCACGTGTGCGTATGTCCTCTGAGCCAAAACTACGCCATGTGTAATACCTGCCAGAATCCTCCTAGAAAACATAAAATAGAGAGTCTATTTTTAGGGTTAAGTCTCTATATAAACTAATATATTTATCTAACAGACACAGTAAAATCTTCAGTGAACTCTGAGAAAGTATAGTTACATTCATGCACCCTCAGGGTGCACAAAGTTAAATTGAGTATATTTCTTACTTCCAGCAGAGGGCAGTGCTTAATAAAGAAACCTCATCCAGGATGTCAAGAAATTGTTACTGGTATACTGTACTGTAACTTTATTACTCTGACCAGAGACTACAGTCTGTCTCTGAACATTGCTGGGCATGTTACCTCCCTCACCACTAAGTGTGTCATGTTGTCTGGAAGAGTGTCAATGGTCAGTGCTCCTCCCAGGACCTCCCTGCTCATCCTAGCATGGCCTGAAGATGACCTCTGGGCTCTGTGGACAAGACGGTTGGCTCTAGAGCCGTCCTTATGTTGTGTCCCCAAGCTGTACCAATTATCTGGAGAAAATACATGAATACACATTAGGATTAGTATATTTTGCTCTGTAACACATAGTGTAGTATTATGCAAGCAAGATGGTATTGTTTGCAACAATGGCGAGGCATTATACAGTCAGATTTCATTTATGCATTGTGCACAATTTTGAACATACATAGAAAACAACAAACACAACAGACTAATGTGAGAAAACTGTCAGTTAAAATTATTATTCAGATGAATGCGATTATGTTTTGCCTAATGTGGCTCAGTGTTATTTTAACGATATGGTTTTACATTTAATTAAATTTGATCACACAATTACAATTAAGCAAATTTCACATTTATTTTATTCAATCAATTCTACATTTTGTGAAATTTAGCAGTGAAATGTAGAAATGTCTTGTTCTCGGAAACCTGTATGTGAAAAATAACAATCATCATTCATAACAGTATTGTGAAAGTGACAAGTTTGGTATTCAGCAGACTGATCTCACTGATTCGTATGTAAGATAAGTCCAATAGAAAGGCCAAAGTCAACAAAGTCTGTCCTAGCCTCCCACCTCCCACCCCATGGGGAAAACATGATGACCACTCCAATGACCACTGGATACATCAAAATGACTAATGTCTTTATTCGTAAACCTTCTCAACTGTAACAAACAGTCACTCTTCCACCCTACAGCTACACTTCCGTGGTCACTTTCTTCAGCACTGTCCAGTGTCCAGTATTAAAATGCACCAGATTTTCTTTTCTTTTGGCTCTTCAAAGCCAACCTTTTTTTTTATATCTTTATACTGATCTCAGAATAGCTTTCTGTGTTGTAGATGTAGTCTTTCATATTTGCCAGTGGTATTTTGTATTTTAAAAGGTGTACCTTCGTCAAAATGTACTGTAGTTAAAACTATTTTCCGATTAGAAATATAAATGCATTTGTTTTCGTGAAACAAAAACATAGCTAGGATACATTTTAAGTATTGTAGCCTATTGCATAATTAGAAACACACACATGCTATGACTTTAGGATAATAAAAACACGTCCAAATTAAAGCCAGATCATGTAGCAGCACATTCTCGCAAAAATGTTTGCAGATTAAGTTGTCCTTGATGAATTTATTTTGCAGACCTTTTAGAAATATTACGGGAGGAGGTGTTGACGTCATGCCTCTAGCCTTTATAAAGTCTGGAGCCTCGCCCACTCCTGCACACGGGGTGTTTTTTCTAACCCTAAATGCGGTCTGGTTCCTGTACTTTTAACGTTTACTGTTTTTATCTCTCGCTTTTCAGTAAACCACAGGAGCTTTTCGAATGGCAACCGAGTTATTGCAAAAAAAAAGCGTAGAGAATCACCCCGGATGCTCAATTTTCTCGTTAGAAACACCACTAATGGCGTGGTCAGCCTGGCTGCTGCGAAGAGTTTGTCTCTGTTCCTGGTGTCTTCTGCGGGATTGTCTCATTGAGCAGATTAAATTGAGCAGGGTACTCTGACTGATCTTCTCTATGATCTAGTCCGAAAGCCCACGCTCAAACATTTCAATTTACATGATCCATTACCAGCGTTTGCTGTTTTAATGTGTGGGCAGCCCTATATTTGTTTGTTTGCTGATGGTGGGCGGCTCGCCACGCTGTATTGTTAAAAGCGTGTAGTACATCCAAGTTTTGATAGTTTGCGGCTCACCTGCCACATGCATTCGTCCAACGCTGTTGCAGGCTTCAAATAGAAAACATTGCTTTAGTAATTGGATGGTTTCCTGTCATTAATTAAAGGATGGAACATAATATGCTACAAAATTGATTCCTGACCTGGGGTTTGAACACTGAAATAACTACCTTGGACCTGGCGTAGTGGAGGTCACAGGGCCTCATGGGTGCAAGAATCATGATATGCCTAACGTAACTCGCCCCCTACCTAATAGTCTTTCACATTGTTCCAACAAATTATAACTTATCTGAGATAAACCCTTAAAATCCAGTTGGCAACAGCACAGCAGGCTAGCCGGCCTAGAAGAGTATCAGCTGGTGAGAGCTGAGATTTGCAATATAGATTTATTTTTAATTGGGTGAATCTAGAGTTGCAAAACCAGCCATTGACAGGCTTGACAGCCCATACATCCAAACAGAAGTCCTATCTGATTGTATTTAACAGCATTGAAATAACTCACCAACCTTGCAGCTGTATGAAAAGCTTGAATTATACCCTTTCTATCTGCAAAGTTTGTTTCATAAAAATCCAACATAGACATGTTCTGGTCTACTTTGTCAAATTATGTGCAGTGTTGGAGTTTGGAAGGTTCAGTTCTGCCTCCTGCATGTGCAATTTCAAAACGGGTGGTACTCAAGCAGTTGAGTGATAGTCCAAGAGCGCTTCCAAATGAAAAATGAATGATCACCTGCATGGAATGTATTGACAGAAAGTAGCTCATAATAACATGTCTATGGTGGATTTTGATGAAACAAACACTTTGCATATAGAGGATAAGTCAAGCTTTTCATACAGCTGCAATGTTGGCGAGTTCATAACGTTGTTTAATACAATCTGATAGGACTTTAATGTTTGGATGTATGGGCTGTCAAATTGTCAATAGCTGGTGTTGCAACTAGATTAAGCCCATTACAAAAATGGTATAAAAATGTATAAGAATAAGTTAAAGATGCAGTAGGCCTACAATAAAATAGAATAATGAACTTGGAATGGATTCTACGTCTCTGACAAAGTGACCGTATCTCAACATTGTGGCCACCTCAATGTTAAATTGGCTATTTTTTCCCTAAATGTAAACAAATAATTTGGAAAATGGCCTGACTTAATGCAATGTATACATGATTTGAACATGCTTGGAAATGTGACATTTAAGGCCTAATATTTCTATAATTGCTCCAAAACCTGTGGCTACTCAGTCATATAGACATAAACAAGGTCTGATAAATGATGTACTGTGCAAATGTTCAAATCATGTAGACTAGCCTACTTTATTACACTATACTGTTTTCCACATTTGTTTAAAAAAGAGCCCCCAAAAATAGCCATTGAGTTAATTGCCCACAATGTTGTTTGAATTGAATTTTTAATTTGTCTGGTACATTTAGAGTGGGCACCTAGCCCACTCTAAATGTACCAGACAAATTAAAAATGATAGAATTATAGAGAAAATGTAGGGGAATGGAGTAGTAGAACTAGAACTATGTTTTTTTTTCCTGATGGTCCTCTGAAAGGAATTCCTTGTATAAACACGAGTTAAACTAACGTTTCCACATTGGAATGATTGCAAGAAGATAGACAATTCTAAGTACTCTCAAAAGTACTATTATCCCAAATTAGGACATTTCACATAAAAGCTGATCATATAAATTCTATTCGACACATTTAACTTTTATTTTTGTACGTATACTGCGTCTGCATACACTGTTATAGGTCCACTTAAGCCAGTGGAATGTTGGGTGGTGTAGATTTGATGCCTGCCCATGGTCCTCCTGGGAGGGGAATGCAGGACATAGCCACATGTGCCAAACCCTCAGAGTACAGCCTGTGGGACATGGCGTGGTGAGGACTGTTTTAAACATTCAAGTGCTTTCAGACAATACCAAAATACTATGTCTACATCTTCCACAATGATCAAAGCTGTACACAAGAGTGTCATCAAACCAACAGACTGGACTCTTCAACTTAATACATATTTGATGACTCTGTCTAGAGGTCCGGGCATTTAGGCTTCAATGTAGCCCGACACACTGACATTGTGTTGTGGGTTCGACTCTTCGAGTCCCGATCCTGACGGCTGCATGTCACTCCCCATCTCTCTCTCCCCATTCCCTGTCTAGTGTCTACCTACTGTACTTCAAATAAAGGCTAAAATAACCTCTCTTTACAGTTTGAATCATTTAAGCCAGGTCTACTACTTTTGACAAACACTTGGTGGTGCTGGTTCTGATTATTATACTTCACCACTACATACTATACCTGTTGAATGCAAACCTTTTTATCCATGGCATGTATAATCATTTGTTAATTAAAATGACTTGCAAGGTTAATTAAAAGTACAATAATAAATGTATTTATTTACTTGTGAATTGGAAAACTAGTAATCACCTTCATGATAATCTCGTTTGTAGATTGCCTCCACTGAATTAGCAGTAGCATAACAGAAATGTACTGGCTGTTCCCCTGTTGACATTTTTCATGTCATTCACAACTGTGAAAACTAACAAACCATATTCCATTTGTGCATCTCTGTCACCACCAGCGCATGTCGCATGATGTGCTGATATGAACCATATCTCAGGTCTACTGTACTCAAATTCATTCTGTTGAGCGTTTTCAAAATATCAATGTGAAATCAACATGATCCACCTATAAGCAAACTATAAAAGAAAATGCCAAAGTCCTTCAAACGAGTGCAAAATGAGAAATGACTGTGGTCGTTTGTGGTCGTTTTGAGTGGTGTACGGCAGCGAACTAGGGTCTATAGGCCTGTGGACCTTGTTTGTTTTGATGTAATCAAAAATCTGATTTCAAACATGTTGCACTAAATCATAATAACTGATAAATATGCCTTTATTCTACTATATCTTCACATCTTGTCCTCACTGAAAAATGCACCTCTGGCACAGCTTGCGGCTTGTGACAGATAAGAGGTTCTGTTTTCAGCCTGCATGTTCTCACTGATATCAATCCAACATGTCATACAGTATCTGCTATCCTGAAACTGTAACGTAGTCCTAGTTAATTAACTCCCCCACAGTATCAGCATGAAGTACAGTGATAAAGTTGATAAATTAGAAATGTGTACTGTACAGTATGTGTGTGCGGCAAAGCCATATGTTTGAAATGTTGCCAAATTTATTGTGAAATGAAGTTAGACATTCCATTTCCAACATGTGAAAAGAATAACATAAGACTGGATAAGCCAGCTCAGCAATAAGGCTACTATGACTGTTTCAGAGTTTAATACTCTTTGTGTAAGAAAGAAAGACAACAAGAACAATATTCATGCAGCCTAAGGATGATCGGTAGTTAGAAAAGTAAATACAATTTAGTCAGACATCTAATAAGAAAAAGATGTTCTCCTAAATATAAACAACAAAAGAGCAGGCTGACATTGTGAAGAAAAGATGATTTCTGTCCAGTTCCTTGAGGAAGCGGTACCCAGCCATTACATGCTTTTTTCTGTGAGTGGTCAGCACAGCGCGGGGGTGAGAGGCTACACCCTTTCCTCCGGACAGACTGTACGACCTTGCACAGCTATATCATGCCATGCACATTACCCATCAACCTATTTAAGGGAACATGTTTACAAATAATTTAACCTTGATCATAGGTCATTAAATGGAAATACAAAAAATATCTACCTTTGTGGTGGAAATGAATATTTTTATGTGAACCTTGTTATGTTCCCAAATGTAATCTACACGTGTGCTTATTCAATAGGTTCATCAGCCTTTCCATCTACACTGTACTGTCTTCATTGTCTCCATGAATATGAAATCATGATTAAGCATTAAGAGATGTTATTTCCATCTTCTTTGGTAACATGTAAATATGAGTTAAACTTTATATAATTACATACTTTGTCCACCAAAGACATAACATAAACATACTATAGTAGCAGTCACCATGGATGAATAACATTTGAAAGAAGTCTCGAAATACATAACAGATGAGAAACTTCAAATGGCAAAACATAATGGTGTCTGCCAGAGTGGCACTGCAGTGACCGCACTGCAGTGACCTTTCCAAAGACAACAGACAAGGTAAACACAAGAGAATATGAATTTAAAGACTGTCATTACCTCACACTTCTATTATTGTGAAACTTAATCTGTGCATAAATGAGGTAAAGGAGTTTTTCACTCTCCAATAACATATTTGAGTGTTATGGTCTTCAAGGCCAAGACAATTCCTATAGGAGTGACATTCCAAAAACATTATGCAGCACCTTCCCAAAAATAAGTCACTCAGATCTTTGCAAAGGGAATTGTTAAATGTGTGCACTTCAGTATTTTTACTTGCCACATGACTTTGAGAAAATAAGATTCCATCCATAGATCAAGATCAACTGATAAAAACAATGTGATGTAAGATCTGATATTGTACGAAGTGTCTGATTCATTTACCCTATTCAGACTTAGCCCAAAAATTATTCTGGATTACATACAAGATATTTGTTAAGCAAACTTCTCAACAGAACTAGGAGCCAACACTGAGGTCATCAAGCCAGTACACAATTCATTTCCACCACAAGTCTCTGTGTTTTTATAATCTGGTTTAGATGCTGCAGATGGCTCTCCAATGGCAGTAGTTCTTTCTTTGGTGGACAACACAAAGTAGAGTGTGAGAGAAAGACATGCGACATACTCCAGGTCAATAGTCTTGCTTGAACCCACAATGAAACAAGCACAGCATGTGCCATAGCGCGTAGCCTACTGAGACATGAATTCCCCCTGGCCAGTACTTGTCATGTTTTGTTTTATGGGTTTTACACACTGCAGAACTTTTTCTTCCGTAAACAAATCCTCTATTACAATGAAAACTAAACACTTGTTTTTCATTCTGTTTTGAAAGTGTTAGTATTAAGCACATTAGGTGAATAATCTAGTTAATATGCAATATTAGAAAATAAATGTGTTGGGAGTTTATTTGCTGAAATATCGTTCCTTAATCATAGATCAAAAAAATAAACACTTGAAAAGAGAAGAAAACTTTGAGTAATAATGTAAAAGTACAACAGAGGTGGGATTGATGGAGAGACATGGAGACTGGAGAGACAATTAAGAGAGAACTACATAGGCGGTGAGCAATCTACTTCCTTGGACCGAACACTATATTCAGGACACAAAAGTGAATAACATTGTGTCAGACATACAGTTTATACAAATGACAAACACTGCACCATCCATAAATATGCCATATGGCCTTTTTCCCCCGAATGAGTGACAAAATGTAATTCCATTTTAATGGAATGGAATGGAATAACAATTATGTTTACAAGCTGCCTCTATATAGATTGTTCTAGGCTCAAGATTAGCAGGGAGGTACAGAGAAATCTGTACCTCCCTTTTTATCTATTTTAAAACTTAGAAAGGCTGTTTGTGGGTTTCTGTTTAGAGTCACTTGCATGTTTGTGGAATACTGTATTTTTATACCGGTAGTACACTTTATTATAAACTGGGTCACTATGGTGGGGAACAGAACAAAAGGGCCAGTTCATAATGATTCCTGCTCATGCCTTGTGGTTTATGCTAACTATACCAGCAATAACATACAAACATACAAAAGTTAATAATGTCAATAATATGCATTTTTTGGTCTGTTTCAAGACAAATAGCATCCTGCTCAACTATGTCCATGCACATTTTTTCCCCTCCAAGGTGGACTTGGAGAAAGAGAGGAGAAATTAAAAGAGTTCCTGCACAGACTCAAGTGCACCAACTTTGTGATCTACTGTAAGAGGTGTACTGAGAATAGAATTAGGAACAAGTAAAGCTGAGGTTGGGAAGATTAAAGCAATGAAGAGGTACTGTTTGTTTGTCCACAAATGCTAAGAATAGCATGTTGTTTAAACTTTAAACAGATGTTCGGTTTTCATGTTTACCTGATATCCTAGTTAAATTGTTTTCTTTGCACTCTATTTACTTGACCATTTAGCCTGTCATATGTTGACTAGGGTTCATGCCATTTACTTCGATCTTGCACTTTGTAAATTGCTCTGGAGAAGAGGGTCTACTAAATGCCTAAAATGTAAATTGACATGAGATACGAGAAAGGAAATATGATTTATGAACTTGATACCAAAGGTATGGGTGTAAGTATGAAAGGCTTACCTGTTTGTAGTCGAGCCCAAACTCTTCCCAACTCTGTTTGGGAGAGACAAAAATACAGCATCACCAGACGGACACACATGTTCAGTTACAGTAGTAAAAAGAAATAAAGAAAAAGAGACAACAAAATCCAAAAAATCTCTCTCTATTCTTTCTGCTCTATACAAAACAGTTTATTCAAGTCCCACTTCCACCCTGCTGTTCATTCCTCTCAACCCCCCCAAGAAAAAAACTCTCTCCACACACCCTCTCTCTCCACACACCCTCTCTCTCTCTCTCTCTCTCTCTCTCTCTCTCTCTGTCTACACCCTCTCTCTCCTCCTCAGTGCTGTTCTTCCGTTGCCATGGTGATTACAAAGGCACAGGGATCAACTGATGAGGCATTGCAAAATTTGCAGCTGAGAAGAGTGTTTCATCTTCTGACTTCAAAGCATAGTCCTGGCTATCAGGATATTTTTGTTTGTTTGTTTAGCTTAGGTAAATCTGAGTCTCTCTCTCTTCTGGATACTGGTGAATTTCTCTGGAATCAAAATACACCACCTCTCTCCTGATCCTGAGAGACAGCTCTAGAAACAGAAGGCTCAATTTAGGCTATACGGTGCCTCCCCCTGGCTAGGCACAGAAATAGCCGCAGGCGCAAGGACCAGTGAAAAGATCTTGGGGCAATCTCACAAGTTGCTTCAATGACGGTTACAAAAACCAACACACACACACACACACACACACACACACACACACACACACACACACACACACACACACACACACACACACACACACACACACACACACACACACACACACACACACACACACACACACACACACACACACACACACACACACACACTAATTATTGAAGAATGCTACAGACATGTGCAACACACACTAGACATAAATCTTGCTGGCAATAGCTACAACATCTGTGGACGTGATGTTGTAGTCCATAAGTATTTCTGTCAAAACATTAGATCTATTCTAAATACAACTGCCTTTTGAGCGTTACGTGAAACGAAGCAGCCTTTTTTCGTAGGATATAGCTAATTTCCTTGGGCATGTAAAAAACTTGCTTTTTGGCAAATAAACTATCTTTACAAGTATTGTGGTTTACTCCATTGCCTCTCTTAACCACTGATTTAATCTCTTCTTCCCTAATTAAAACAAATATGAGATAGATATATACAGCTGTTAATCTTATCAGTATATCCCTATAAATATAGCTGACAATGCCCACAGTAGCAGGTAGGAATTTTCCAGACATGTAAATGCTATTTTAAAACACTAGAGATCTTCACCTTATTTTGCCAATAGATCACACTTCTATCTATAAATGCACCTGTGTCTCTGTGTGTACATATGTCTGCAATCAACTATGGATGTGATGTGATTTTGATTATCTCAAATGTATTTCAGTCTTGACAGTGGGTGCAGATTTCAGACATGCTTGATTTGATTTCGTAACGGAAACAATTTGGTGACCCCTTCTCTTTACAGAAACAGTGTCCACTGACTCCACTGTCTACCCAACTCACCCATTAGCTGTCTCTATCTTCCACATAATACACTCTCACAGCTCACACCCCAACCTGTCACCCTTCCACTGTGCTTTGCAGCCAACAAGAGTCAAGACCTCTGTTCTCTGAAAACAGTGAATTAACTCATGGCTGTTTTTCATTCAACAAAGCTTTTATTGTACTAGCGTGACTGTGGCAATAAACATCACACTTCAGTGTGTCATGTTGAGTTTATTGTAGTTCCTAGCACGTCTGCTTCCTTTTTAAGCGTCTCAGTAGGATTTGCAGTCTCTATGAGTCGGCGTTAGCTCACATTACATGATGTGGCCAGTCAGACGGGGAACGGTGGCTAATTCAACACAGACGAGTAGCAGTATTATCTATTCTAGATTCTATGCAGTCCTCATCCTTCTATTGTGTTTGTTATCTCCTACAGTTTATTAAGGCTGAAATACTTAACTACAGAAATACAGTTTAGTGGCGAAAACAGTGTTACTTGTTCCTGAGGACATTTTAAGAGGTAATAGATACAAATCATACAGTACTTTAAGTACAACAGAAAAAACATACTGCTCATTTCCTACTTCCCAGTTCCGGCTCATGTTACTGTACAACAAGTTAAACTAAAACAGCCTGAAAACAGGGGGCACCCTGATTTGAACTAGGGATGGTAATATACCATCCTCTGCAGGACTACGCTTCACTAGTAACACTACAATACTAGTACAAAAGAGGGGGCATCCGGATTTGAACCGGGGACCTCTTGATCTGCAGTCAAATGCTCTACCACTGAGCTATACCCCCATGTAGAAACCTAATATGGACTCAGCACTAGGGGCTAGGAACCTACAGTGACTTCAAATTCTGTCCATTTTGTAATGATAATCCTTTATCAAACTGTTTGGAGTATAATATAAATAAGTTAAATATATAGTTACATATAATATACCCTACCCCTACATTAATGATAACATGAAAGTGAAACACAGAAATCGCCAAATGAGAGACCCACCTAGTTGGACAGTGCAAAAGTCTCAGTAGGCTAGTTGTTGCTCTAATCATGCAGCACAACATAAAACAATTTGACGAAAGAATACATAACTAAATAGCATATCCTTGCAATTTGTACTTACGCATTCGTAATCGTCGTCATTCCTTACAATATTGTATATATTTTTTATTATTACCGGCATGATTATGTTATTAAAAATATATCATCTGCTGCGCAAGAAGACTGAAAGAGATTCCTGTCCGCTGGTTTATGGACTTCTCGCTCCCTCAAGTGGTCAAATGACGAAACGCAATGTTGTCATTGTTTTCAGTATTGGGCGATCGTGGCGGTGGACAAAAACTAACCGCATAGCAGGCGTAGCATTTTAAAGCGGAAAGTGTCTGTTGGGTATTTAGCTGAATGACAGAATTAACCAAAAATGTTAACATAGAGACCATTTGATGATATATGTATTTTTTTCATGTTGAAAAGTCCCCACCAACGCCGCATTGCATCACGGGGGTATAGCTCAGTGGTAGAGCATTTGACTGCAGATCAAGAGGTCCCCGGTTCAAATCCGGATGCCCCCTCTTTTATTTTGACACTGAAGGTTTTGTACTAGTATTGTAGTGTTACTAATGAAGCGTAGTCCTGCCGATGATGGTAATAATACCATCCGATCAGCGCAAACATTTCTTGAGTACGCCACGCACGTGCATGCGCGCGCGCGCGCGCGCACACACACACACACACAAACACACACACACACACACACACACACACACACACACTATACGGATATAATATTTTGTATTATTATTATATTACTATATTTATTTATTATACAACTTTATTTCAAAACTTTACAAAGTTCTTTAAAGGACAACTTTCGTTTTTTTCAACCAAGGTTCATGTTTTAGGTTGTTATTAGAGAAACTAAAAGGTGAGTGTTAATTTTCTTTCATTTGCTGCTTTCTTTCGTTTTGGGGATTTTAGCAGTTTTTGACAGGGGGGCGGGGGCATTCGAGCATGGGGCTAAATATGTAATTTTTTACAAAATATTATGGCGATTTATTATTTTATTATTTACTATAGTCCTAATAAACCCCAAGAAATTACATCTGGCCAGAAAAGATCACAGGATCTATTGAATGTGACAAACTGACATATTGAGCCTATACACACAGTATAAGCCTTCCCCCAGTAGGCTACTTCACATTCAGTAGATCCTGTGATCTTCTGTGGCCAGATGTAATTTCCTGGGGTTTATTAGGACTATAGTAAATAATAAATAAATAAATCACCATGAAATTTGGTAAAAAAATACATATTTAGCCCCATGCTCGAATGCCCCCCTTGTCAAAAAGAGCTAAATCCCTAAAACGAAAGAAAGCAGCAAATGAAAGAAAATGAACACTCACCTTTTAGTTTCTCTAATAACAACCTAAAACATGAACCTTGGTTGAAAAAAACTAAAGTTGTCCTTTAAACATGAAGCACAATAGGCTAAATATAAAATATATAGGCTACTGTATTGTATAGGCCTATTAGATACATTTTACATACATGTATGTATACATACATACATACATACGTATGTACACATACACATATTCTTCAATCATATGTAGAGATTACTTGCTATGTGGTGTTAGTATATCTTGCCTGACTGAAAAAATCTACTGGGAGTTCAGACGGTTTGCAGACTTCCTTCTCCAGTAGTATCTGATCTTTTATTTTTATTTTATTTTATTTATCTTACTGTGCCTTCCTGTGCTTAATAATTGAGTATCACTCAACCAAACTAACTACATTCAGAACATTGTCATGCAACATATAAAACACACCCATACAGTACTTTGACAATGATGGCATTTATTGATAAAAAAAGACTATACATAATACAAAAACTGCTACTTTTTACATCCAGGCAATCACTTGTTTCTGTAATATAAAGACTTCAAGTAATTTGTGCAACAATTGCTTAAATGACTAAGCACATTTCAGGCTAACAAACAAGTCCTGTGTTTCACAATACAGATACTGTATATATTATTTTTATACATCCAATGTAGCCTCCTCCATTCCAAAAAGAGGTATTGCACTGGTTTGGTCAGCTGTACTTAAATATGCATCCAAGTTATGGTGTCAGTTTAGGTACCTACCACTACGAAATAATGACTTAATGTGGTTGCACCATAAGCAGTATACTTTAACAAGTCTTTACTGGGGTAAACGGAAAGTAATGACATATTCACAGTCAAAGTTCACTTAATGCCTTGTTTGAATGTCATTATAACTGATTAGATTACAGTTACAATTTCAGTCGTGAAAAAGAAAGAAAATTAAAAAATATTACTGAAGGAATACATCTTATCATGGTTGTCATCGAAAGAAATGTGGTGCAATGCCTTGAATGTCAGTAGGCTAATACTTGAAATTGTGACATTAGAACAAAATTACAGACCGTACAGAAATGTGTGCACAGCTGAAAACACCTGCCCAGGGCCATTAGGCAGCTTAGCTTAGATAGTCGCCGAGGCAACCTACAAGGAATCAGGTCTGATAGGTATCTTTTGTAAACATGGTGGAACATTTTTATGGGTCTGTTCATTTTTGGTTTCCTACATTTTATTTTTATTTTATTATTTCATTTTATTATTTCATTTTATATTTTATGAAGAAACTCCATAAATCTACAAGTTCATATAACGTGGCACAAAGCAACACATTGTGAGCTTGTAGGTCCGCTATTTTCACTAGTTTGGGTCCCAGGCAAACATCTAATTTCCTTTTTGGGTCTTTCTTGAGCTAAATAGTTTGGGAAGCACTGTGGTACATGATACATCCCTAAAACATTCCAGCCACTTTCACAGCTAAGTAAGCTGTTGAGAAAAGAACAGGACTAACAACTGGCTGCCACAACGCCTGGTAGAATAGCTTCTACCGTGGCTGATGTCCAAGACCTTTATAACTTGTTTCTATGAAGCTCGTACATCCTGAGATATACCCAGATCCCAAGGGGCCCCACACAGACCTGGGTAGGAAAGAGGCAGCCTTCATAAAAGTTCTGTGGCGCAAAGGCACTTGCTCAACATAATACAGTGAAGGTACTGATTATACCGCAGGCACTGTGATGTCTACATTGTCTGAGAGTTGGCTTAGGTTTAGGAAGAGCTGGGTTCCACGTCCTGTCTCCATTTAAAGGTTTTCTAGTTTGCCACAACGTGTGACCTCATCCAGTCCAGACTGGCAGGCAGACTACAGAGCGGGAGAGAAAATAGGAAATTGGGAGGAAGTGAGAACATGTAGTTAAATAATAATAATCTTGTCTCTCAACATGCCAGTATATTGAAAAAATTGTTTTGTTACTTGCAATCTGATAATTTATTTAGGCACCTGTAATTAATATATTGAAACTAAATCCCCAATTTAACTGTAAACCGGAACAATGGGATTTAACTTAACTCATGTTCTGCTAAGGATGACATTGGATGAGTTGTATTAAAAGTCAGATCGCCCAGAACGACATTGGACGAGTTATTAGCTTGCATCCAGCATCGCTAGTATTATTTTTTACCGGTTCTTGGCGCTTTGCTTCCACGTTGGCACGTCATTGAATATTTTCCCTCTGTTCACACTATCTTTAGCGCTGTTTTTCTCGGAATTGAACCTCAGATTGAGGTGATTGAGGAGCTCAATAAAAAAATCCTGCAACCTTGTGGTACTATATTAGCGCTTCTGAGGAAAGCGAAAGTACCTATCAGCAGCCCCAGAAATTATTGATTGTTACTTCCAGCTCACCAAATCAGCTGGTGGCCCTATTCAGCTGCTGAACAGCAGATAGCACTTTCTTTTTGCCTCTTTGCACAGTTTGCTCACTAATGCACTTTTGCTGACGCTGCTACTTGTGAATGTAATGAATTATCTGTCTCTAGTGCCTGTTGGGATTTAGTCTTTTGTAATGAGTATGTTGAATGTTGTTTGATGTATGGATTTTTACTATTACCTGGCTACAAACCAATTTCCCACAAGGGAAACAATAAAGTTAACCTTGAACCTTAACCTTAAACTTGTATGATGATTGATGAATAGTCTACAAGCTCACAATGTGTCACATCACAAGCATAGACTGGTCACAAGACACAAGCCATTGTAAGTTTGTGTAGATCTGCTTGTTTTCACTATTTTAGAAAATGTTTGCAGTACTCAGTAACTCACCCCTCTCCGGTTAGAGCACAGCAGGGTTGAACGTGCCAGGAGCGAGCTGTGATGGTGTTGAGAGTGAGATACTTGGAGATCTCGGCCACTGTCATGGACCCTTTCATATCTTGTTTGTTGGCCAGAACCAGAACTGCTGCATTCTGCAGGTCCTGCACAGGTAGGGGGAAAAGGGTTGGTTTCAGTATACCGTAAATATGCAGACAATGACACAACTTTAAACGATGTCAACAATTTCAATCAGCACAGGCTATGTTGAAACATCTGTGTCATCAGTTTCAGTGACGCATTTAGTCACACCGAGAGTGTATGACTTCAGTGTTTATCAGTTTTATTACATGGTTTTGTGGAATTCTGATTGGTCGTGGCATTGCGCATCTGTTATTTCTTGATAGCAGACCACTGTGCTCAGAGAAATAGGCATTATTGAAAAATATCCCTTACTCATTCACTGACAAAGCAGACTAGTGAAACCAGTTTGCTCCTCTCCTCAGTGTGGAATAATTTCTTCATACACTGCCTTACTGTCTTGTTATCAAGTGTACTACTAGACTGTGTATTTACCTTGCGGTAAAGCTTGGCTTGTGGTAAACATGTTTTAATGGGATTCTTCTCTTTTTAAACTGATTAGGTGACCTTTGTGTGAAGTCAGTCAAATGTCATTTTCCACTGAATTTAACCCAGTTCTCATTTATTATTTTGTTGTACAAAAAAAATGCTATACCATAATGACTAAACATGGTCAAAACCTAGTACTCTTCACTTTGATACTGAACATGTTGATTCGTACCTCGTGTGCCAGCATGTGGTGGAGTTCCTCCTTGGTTATGGTGAGTCGCTCACGGTCAGTACTGTCCACAACAAGGATAACAATCTGAAGGGTTCAGAAAGGCAAGAAGACGTTAAAAACTATTTCACAATTACCGTAGCTCTTTTAAATCACTTTTGTGACTGAAAGATCACTCAGTGTTATCCACATTCATGCTGTATGGGAGCCCATGTTATCAACAGATGATGTAAAGAAAGGTCAAGCACAGGTCACTTGAGAGGAAAGAAATCACACCCGTGTGAAGTGAGGGGCGCTCTTATCATCTTACAACATTATGTTTGTTTAAGCAACGGGTGCTAATGTTTGTTTTAGACCTCAACACAAACATAAAATTTCTCTTTATTACTTGCGCAAGCAGAGCGCGCAAGTAATAATTTCGCCCAGTCTCTTTCACCGTGACAGCCAACCCACCATTTGATGTGTATGAAAAAAAAACATCAAATCTGTGCCTGTTTTGCTGGGACCAGATTACACAAATGACCATATTTCTTACGTCATCATTGAGAGCTAGTCATATGTATACTATATACATAATCAGTAAAAATAAAATAGCAAATTGTGCCTGATCTGCTGGGACCAGAGTACGTGGTGTGTATATGTATGACTAGCTCTCAATGATGACGTAAGAAATATGGTCATTTGTGTAATCTGGTCCCAGCAAACCAGGCACAGATTTGCTGTTTTCTTGCATAAGAATAAAATGGCGGGTTGGCTGTCACAGATTTTGTCGCAAAGTAACCACAGTATACCGCTAATCAACTTACAACTACATACTCTATATAGTATATGCATATGTATACGTATGTCTTACGTCATCATTTAGAGCTAGTCATACGTATACTATATACATAACCAGTCAAAATAAAATAGCAAATTGTGCCTGATCTGCTGGGACCAGAGTACGTGGTGTGTATTTGTATGACTAGCTCTCAATGATGACGTAAGAAATATGGTCATTTGTGTAATCTGGTCCCAGCAAACCAGGCACAGATTTGCTGTTTTTCCTGCATACGCATAAAATGGCGGGTTGGCTCATTGGCTGTCACGGTTTTTGGCGCAAAGTAACCACAGTATACCGCTAATCAACTTACAACTACATACTCTATATAGTATATGTATACGTATGTCTTACGTCATCATTGAGAGCTAGTCATACGTATACTATATACATAATCAGTAAAAAATAAAATAGCAAATTGTGCCTGATCTGCTGGGACCAGAGTACGTGGTGTGTATATGTATGACTAGCTCTCAATGATGACGTAAGAAATATGGTCATCTGGTCCCAGCAAACCAGGCACAAATCTGCTGTTTTATTTGCATACGCATCAAATGGCGGGTTGGCTGGGACGGTTTTTAGATCATATATATTTTAACAAATGTGTAGTAAGTATTAAGTAGTAAGTATTATTACAGAAATTGAAGTTAGAGACACCTATTACTCTGATCATGATTTAGTATTAATATCACTATATTCCAAGATTAAATACATTTAAAACAATTGACAATTTAGAATAAATAATAGAATAATTATACTGTATAACATATTTTAATTCAGTTTATATACCTTTTTTTCATCACATATCCATGATTTATTTTTCTTTAAAAAACTAAAAAGGGATCCAGAACATATCTAAATCGATAAAACTGTATTTCTTATATAGATAGAAACTTGAACCATACTTAATAATACTAGGTGTTTATATGCATAAAGTAGGTAGGTAGCAAATAGTTACACCTAATAATTAGACATTTCAAACGTTCCTTCACAGAGATACTGAGATTTGACAGTTTACAGCGGTCAAAAGTACTTGCGCGCTCTGCTTGCGCACTAGTTGGCCATTTATGGCCTACTAGTGTGCAACAAGCAAGTATGCACTCGACAGAGTGCAGTTCTAGTTGTCTATGGTGCTTTCTTAAACAAGCATCATTGAAAAACAAACATTAAATTTAAAGCTGTATATAGGAGGGGTTAGCGCCCCTCAAAAATTTAAGAAAACAGTTAAAGTTAGATATTCTACTTGAGTCACAAGCCTCTTGAAAACTGAGCTAGTTAATGTTAGTTTTTGTATTTCAGTGGCATCCTGCAGCTTGTGTTGATGATAACAAAAGAGACTAGTTACCTCTGTTTCACAGTAGTAAGAATTCCAGGTGGCCCGGAGGCTCTCCTGGCCTCCAATATCCCACATGATGAAGCGTGTCTTGCGAACAACGATCTCCTCAACATTGCTGCCGATTGTGGGAGAGGTTTGGACAGCCTCCTTTGTCAGGCTGGATGTGGGAAGGCAAGAGAACACGTTAGATTCAAACCCGGTGACTGCCGTAAACGGGTATAATTTTTCATTTATGCAACTACCGGTATACTTAGTGTGTCGTGTAGAGATTCACATGTGTATGGTCATGTCACATTTAATTTGGTTGATGACTTTCTTATAACTAAATCAATAACATATGCACAGCTTACAATTGATAGAGAATAGTTGTCTTCCCCGCATTGTCCAGACCCACAATGATGACTTTGTGCTCTGCAAGAAAATGAAATATGTTACATTCTGATCTAGAAACACCTTATTACAATGTGCAAGCTAAACAAAGTAAATTACCAGGAAAATAATTGAGTCTACAAACTAACTAGCATCTGTCTTTTGTCAAAACAACTAATGCAACATTGGTAGGCAAGGGCAAACTTAGCCCTAGAACGGCTCTTGTTGTTCTAGGGCTAGGGCAAACTCTACAACTATGCATGCATGGCATACAGTTGCTCTGCACAGTCCTGACTGACACACACACAATCAAAGGCTGATCCTGTGCTCCAGAAGGGAGAAGAGACTCCTTGGAGTGTTGGAACATGTATTACAACGCTGATAGTATCAGTACACATTGTACGATAGAGACAGATTACGCCAGTAATGTATGCTGGTTTAATTGATTGAATTTAGTTTGCAGAATGGTCAAAGGTCAATATAAAATCTGCTACGAGGATAAAAACAGAAAAGGCACTAAGACTTGTTTCCATAAGGGTCTTCTCCTCTCACGAGTGTCCAAAATGTAAACTAACTTTAGGTTACATAACTATGAAAGTCCAACGTGCTCATACAAATGGACACAGACAGACACGTGTGCACACACTGATCCCACATTGACAACAACTCGACAATCACTTCTCTGCTCTTTCCTACTAAAAGCACATCTTCCAGAGAAGTGAGTCCAACTCAAGAACGTCTGAACAACAGTTGACCACCAGTACAAAATAAATGCACAGTGAAATCCTGCATGACAATGTATAATCCATAACTATGAGAGTGTACAGATGTATAAGGTTACATAAATGTGTAAACTCCTAGTTAAAACACTGATTCTGTAGCGCCCACGTGTGACTATGAATAAAAGCTTTTTCTGTACCTTTGTCTCCGAACACAGCCATCAGCTTGGTGAAAAGTAGACCCATGTTGTCCAACAAGTAGCGGTGAGAGATGATGATTATAAAATTACACACGGAAACGCCTTTTAAGTTAGTTAACTTAGAAGTAAGGCATAAAAAGAAAGAAACTGTGTGAGTGATTGTGGTCTGAAGAACTGTCTGTGTGTCCCACTGTCCCCCGTCTGTGATGTAACGCAGGTTAAGTAGGTACAACTTCACAGGAATGTTGTCAACAAAGGGCTGCGTGGAATGTAGGCGTGTATCCGCTGTAACGACGTCACGGATAGGTACCGACGCGACTCTCTCTCTCTCTCTCTCTCTCTCTCTCTCGCGCGCGCGCACATACACGCAAAACCCATATATGGTGAATGGGAAGTTAATGTTTATTTCCTCCTTTTGTTTACTTATACAGTAGGGAAAACCATTACACTGTTGAAAGAAAAGTGAAACGAAGATGGGAGTCCCCATAAAAATAACCTCACGTGAAGGGGAATTGCCATTGAATAAATCATGTTTCCCAACATTTCTAAACAAGATAACCCCAACATAAAACAAGATAGGCTAACCTTATTATTGAAGCAGGAAACTGTTTCATTATTTTAATTTGAAAAACAGGGGAAGAAACGATTAATCAGGATTCGAGGGCATACAACAGAAGCACATTTCCGGCCGAATACAAATAAAAACGCTTCGACCTTTCTCAATTCAGACTGATATTATTTCAGATTTCTTTAAGAATAGCTCTTCAGTCCGTCGGTAATTTACCCCCAGTGATGGAAATGGATTTCCACAATTCAATATGCATACAGTTTATTGTAGCCTGGCCCGGTCGGCCGTTCATTGTCATGCTTAACTATTCAAGTCCATAGATATGCTAATTGTCTCAAAATCACTGGAAGTAGCATAACACTGTTTTTAGGGCGTTTCTTTTTGTTTAAAAATCTTTGCAGACTTTCAATGCCTCGCCAGCCAGCAGCAGACTCATGTTAAACAACCCTGACCCCAGAAATGCCAACTGTGATGTACCACTGTAGCCTACTGTTTACAAACTGTAAATAAAGTAATCAATCAATAGGCTGTATAGTAGTATAAAGCTGTGTATAGTTTATAGTGATTAGTGAAACGTTCAAGTCAGCTGATCCTGTGTTTCTACATACAGTAGGTCTATAGCCTATTTATGTAAGTTACTATAGGCATTTTTGCAAAGTAACATAAGTATAAAATAAAAAAGCCTATAATTGAAATGTTTTTACTGGTGTGCCATCCACAGTTTAAAGTTGTGCATCTGTAGGCCTATAGTGTGCCTTTTAAAATAATTGACACAATAATTTTCTGATTAAAATACGATTTATCCACAGATTAAAAATGAAAGGCAGAAAAAGCAAAATGTAGCTACAGTCAGGCACCAATGATACATGTTCTTTCATATTTTTAACAATTGCGATAACGCAACAATAACATTATTTACTGATCATTATTTAATATTCATGTATTCAACTGAAGACGGGTGGGCTAAGCAGCCCACAAAAAAGACATTCATGGATTCTTCATTTAGATAACTGTGTAAGGAACAAGATTGCACCTATTCCCCCACTCCACTACCTCACACAAACTGCAGATACAAAATAAATAAAAGTAAATGTCCACAGGGAAAACAACACTAGGTCAGTAAGAAATGCAGAGAAGAGCATGGTATTCAATAGACAAGCTTGCTGTTTTGGTGAAAACTGGTAGTGATTTACCACACGTAATTACTCTTTATAACCATTAGCCCTGAAAAACATGGACAACAAAGAAAACAAGATGAACAATAAGCAACAGTATAGGACAGTTACGATGCAGAGTAAAGCCTGATTTATGCTTCAACGACAGAAGTTGTTTGAGTGAGTAAAGACGACATCTGGGAATCTGAAACTACTGGAGCTGGTCGTCCAGTAAACATGTCAACATGTCCCTGAGGAAGACCCATAACAGCTCCCCGCTGTGCACTCATCAAAGCCATCTGAGCAGCCATCAGTTGGATGATGCTGTAGAAGCAATTTCCCCTTCCCCAGGGAGCAGAAAAGACTTACTTTCCTTACTTTACACTTTGCTGCCGAAGCATACATAAAGCTTGACATGACACAAAGATACAGATGTGGTAGGAAAAGTACAGTAGGCCTATGACAAGATTTAAGACATCCCACCATGGCAGTGGTGGACATGGCTTGGTGAGACATTCGGGCACTTGTGATTGGAGTTCTCTTATAACAAATGTGAGGGTGTGTGAAGTAACTTTAGGTAGGACACTTTGGGCTCTATTTGTGTCCATGCTAAACCCCTTATCCCTAAACTTCTTTGCCCTTTTTTTTCTCCTTTTACTATTTTGAAAAACATTTTTGAATGGTTCAAATAGCCGACCTACATCGACACGTTGTGAGCTTGTAGATTTTAACTATTAAAAAAAATTCTTCAAAATAGTAAAAATGGCAAAGAAATGTGGGTATAAGGGGTTTAGCATGGACGAAAATTGAGCCCTTTGTTCGTTCACACTAATTTCTTCCACTGTAGTGCTGTTTTGAATCTGTGCCATGTTGGAAAACCTAGTGCACAGGTGAATACTACAGAAGGGAAGCTATATCTCCCATAGCATCCTCAAACAGCAGGGGAAATGATTATAAAACTGGACCAGACATGTATAAACAAAGGTACAATTCATAGTACATGGCTGAAGCAGGTCAGGGAAGAAGGTAGTAGGCTATCTTTGGGGAGTTTTGTATCTGTCTGTAACATTATAGTGTCATGACTAAAACAATGCCTGTCAATGAATTATCTCATTCAATTATGGCAACTATTCCACCAGATAGCTTTTTAAGGTCTGGGTGATAAGAAACTGGAGGTGAGAGACTCACAAGCTCTGGATCCCATCCCAAAAGGGTATAAATCCTGAAATCCATAAGCAGGTGCAATAGAAAAAGAGTGTATTAGTGCAGTGGTTCTCAACCCTTTCAGGCGGCGGCCCCACAAAAGAAAAGGGTTTTAGTAGTTGTTTTTGAGTACTTTTGATGCAGTAATGGACTTATTAAATTTCATTAATTTTTTCCTGTTGCCTGGGGAGCCCCCAAAATCAAGTTGAGAACCACTGTATTAGTGTGTATGTGTGTGTCTGTGTGTTCAAAGACAGAGAGAAAAACTGAGAGACAGAGAGAGATACCCTGACACTGTACATGTGGACAATGATATTAGACCCTGTTTAAGACTGCTGAGGACAGACACACCTGCCTTTTCATTCCATACTCTGAGGAGAGACATACAGATCACAATCAGATTCACAATCAAAACCATTACTGTCCTCGTGCTGTCAGTAGGATTCCATGATTTTCATGCAGTATTTTAACATACGAAAAAAAGAGACCTATAATAGACCAATATTCTTTTTCTTCCCCTAAATAAATAAATTGAAACGCTAGAATAACTCGATGTGGATGGCATCTGGTAGTTGTATAATGCATTTCTTTACATTGTACTCATGAATGAGAAAAGTATTTTGTCGATAAAGGATGTAAACGCATTCATTCACAAGCCTAACGCTTAATTTATACTCTGTCGTATTCAGTCGCGTACAGAAAATAGACGTGTTGTGAGATTGTAGATCAGCTATTTTCGGAACGTGACCCCATTGTACAACAAAGTATAAATCAGGCTTAATTGGCATGGCCCCAAACTCACTCTTCAGTCCCTTTTTAACCCATGCCACAGCCCTCAACCCCCCTTCTTTCATCAGTCTGTCCAAGATCCTCCTTCCTTGCCCAAGCCTCTATTATACGGTGAGTGTTTAACGGATGTAGACATCCCTTCCCCAGTCGTCTTGGTTCTTGTTGCGGCCCATGTTGGCCCCTGTGTCTCCAGGGTCCTGGCAGTACCGCTCCCTCAACTTGGCACGCCCGTGCGGCTGGGCCTGACTGGAGGACATCGGAGGGTGGTTGAGGTTTTCCTGGTCCGGCTCGGCGCCCTCGTCCTCCCAGGACGCCTGTCGTCCATGATGTTGGGCCAGGTGGAGGCGACTGCCCCCGCCCCCTCGATAGGGCTCTGGCTCTTCATAGGGGTCAGTCTCAATGTCCATACACGAGTCCCCGGCCTCTGTGTAGGCCGAGTCCCGGCTGCCCTGCGTCTCAGAGTCGAAGGTGTCTTGCCGCGACAGGCCCCGGCCACTGCCGCCTCGTAATTGCCCACGAGCTGAGCGCTGATACATCTGCTGCTGGTGATGCTGGGGCTTTCCACCCAGCTCGCTCTGGTAGTCATGGAGACTGCCACTCCCACCACACTCTGTAAGAGGCCCCTCTCGCTTCTGCTCTCCTTGCACCGAGTATGGCCCCTGCAGCAAGCCATGCCCATGGCACACGCAAAACATGCAGAGACACAAACGGGTACAGCAAAGCAGGCAGTGAGTAGTTAGTAACACAAGGTTAGAATGGGGTTAAGGCTCAGTCACACAAAACGAGGGTTAGAAATCAGTTGATGCAATATCCCCTTGGTTATCAAACAGTCACACAGGTCGATATGTTCCAGTTAAAAGACTTTGCATTGAGTTTGCAATCAGTATTCAAAAATAATATAATTGTATTTACACTATAAACACACGCAGATGCACACACAAAATGCATACATGATAGTGGACACACATTCATTCCACATACCTTTAAAAACATAAAAAAGTCTCTAATGTACTACTTAAAAATCACTCACAAACCTGCAAGAAACACACCAAGCAGTTATTCACTAAGCATACATATTCTCATTCCTATCTAGTAAAGGCCACAGTGCCATATCCTGGCTGATTAATAGCAGAACAAATACAGATAAATCAATACTAGCTGTTACCAAAGTTCTGTTACCGTAACAGATTTTCAACTGAAAGCTGTGTTGAAAATCTGTATAATTTATTGTAGGCTTTAGTGTTTAAATTACGGCATTTGGCTGAAGTGGTTCACAGAACTGTGTGAACTCACTACTGTGAGTAGGTTAAAATGAACAACCTGTTAGCCTCCCTCCACCAAGCTAAACCTTTCTGTATCACAAATCTGGCTGCTGAAGATGCAACCACAACAGCATGCCACACATCCAAGAAGCTGAGATGACTTGCTACTTGCAGGGGCGGTGCCATGGCAACACAGAGGAGGACAGCAAACTGGAATCTGCTTCCCAGACGATAAGAAAGGGTCGGTGAAAGGAGGCAATAGAACACTAGGGGTGAGGGGTGGTGGGGGCATTGTGAGGGGGGGGTGGCAGGATGGGGGGGGTCGGGCACTCCATTTTCATTTGTCATCACAGCAAAATGGAGGATGCTCCACAGGGCACTGGCAGACATGCCTTCCTGGTTGTTTCATGAGTCCAGTGTGATTCTAGTAAAGCTATTAACTAAGAGCTGAACTCTCAATGCAGTGGAGGAAGTGCTGTTTGGTTGTAGGTGGGCATTGCCTGTGTAATCTCTGGTAGCATTTGCTGCTCTAAGGTTCTTGTTATATTATTTGGCAAAGGGGTTGGAGTTTCAGAGTGAGCATGCTACCCTTGTTCAATTTATGTGTGGGCTTTACAAAACAGGCGTTTCAAATGTGGGTACTTCAGTGTGTGTGTGTGTGTGTGTGTGTGTGTGTGTGTGTGTGTGTGTGTGTGTGTGTGTGTGTGTGTGTGTGTGTGTGTGTGTGTGTGTGTGTGTGTGTGTGCGCGTGTGTGCGTGCGTGTGTGTGTGAGAGAGAGAGAAATAGAGTTAGTGTGTATCAGTGCCTGCATAACTTTGAATGTCTTGTGTATATGTGCTCCTGTGACCAGTTTCAATGGGTCCAGTATGAACTTTCCCATATGCTCGCTCCCTCTCTGTGTGTGCTGTGCTTCTATATACAGCATGTGGTGAATGGGGAAGAACTGGCTTTAAACACGCTCGCTTCCTTCAGGATACGGTAAAGAGAGAGGGGGCATATCTGCGTATCTGGAGAGACCTGGGTTTGGACAGAGGGTGAGCTATAGGCCAGGCCCTTCCCACCCCCAGCACGGCTTTTAGAGGGCATGCTCCGCCACTTTCTCCTCGTTGGCTGCAGACCCGTCCAGGCTGTGCCACAGATCGTCGTTACGGCGCAGAGAGGTGAGCACCTGTACCTGCAGGTTGGAGACAGGCTCTGGGGAAGAGGCGAGCGCGGCGGTGGCCATAGTGCGATTGAGCAGGGGGTTGGGGGGGTTGCTGCTGGGGGGGTGCGTGGCCTTCCAGTAAGCCTCCAGGTAGTCCGCTAGGTGTTCGCACGCGTCCTCCAGCTGGTTCTCATCCAGGATTATGTCAAACAGTTCCTGCACACAAACAGGCAGAATACATTAATATGTGTTGGCTTGAGAGGCACTCTTTAAAGTTTAGTGAGTTTAGAGTAGTGGTTTTCAAACTCTTTGTGTCTGCAGACAGACAGGTAGAATAAATAAAAATGTGTTGGCTTGAGAGGCACTCTTTAAACTTTAGTGAGTTTGGAGTAATGGTTTTAAATATTTTTGTGTCCAAGGCACACCAATTTGCTCAAGTCAAAATCCCAACTGTGAACCATTTGGGAACCACTGATTTTAGATTCAATGAACCAGACGATCTTGACGGGGTATTGAGTTGATCAACAATTCAACATCAAACGTTCACACCGTTTGACCAAAAGGTGCAGAGAGGCACAGCTCAAATTAACATAGGAATGTCCCTGGCTCCATATCAATGGTCCAGTGTGTAGCCTGTTAAGTACTACTAGACTTATTTTAAGCCACTGCTAATGAGACAAGATGAGACAACAGTATTGAGAATGAACACAGGAACGCTTGAATGACAGAATGACATACAGTGGCTGATGGATTATTGGATTATTTTGTACTGCTGCAGCCTATGCTTTTTGTATATACTGTAGTATCATCAATGTTTGTTACAATTAAAAGATAAAAGTTTTGGTTCTGTATCGTGTCTCATAATTCATGACTGCGGTCCTTAACGTTCTATATATATCTATATTTCTAGGTAAAGACAGGTGTGTGATAATTATGTGCAGCCAACCTAAAGATGAATTGTTATGCAGTGACAGATGACCACATTGTTGCTTCTTTGAGAATTGCAACCAGCATACTGCTACAGTGTTCATTATTTTTGCCATTCTTTGTAAAATGGTTCCCTCACGCAAAATCTGTAAAGCAATCATAGCCAATTGTTGACAAGTAATATGAAGAATTTTAATCATACATATGACTCCAGAGATAATGTGTAACAGTTAATGTGAATGTAATTTTGGCCAATATCTAGTTGTAGCACAAAGTGTATTTTGAAGAAAATGTAAAATAGTCTGGAGGGGCCTTCTTCTTACAAATCATGAACGCAACGCAACATACATTCAACCCCAAATTGGAATGAGAGGCCTCTATAGTGTGCACCTCTAAAACACTTCTGTCCATATGGGCCACCGCACGGTTGCCAATAAATGCTATTCCCCCACACCGCTTCTTCGGGTCCTGACATCTGCAACCCATGACTTACACAACCCTGACAAGGTTAGGTAACAGCCTCTGTGAAGAGCATTATCACTGGCCCAATGGTGCCAAGAGATACTCACAGGAGGGCACTGGGCCAATTTGTCTGCTGCCACCATCTGCACATTCAAGTGTTTGGCCTGGGACTTCCCTCTGGATTTGATGAGCCTTTGAAGGACCTGGAGTCAAACAACAACACATAGATTACTTTAACTATATGATTATCACTGCAGCTCAACTTGGAAAAAGGAAAGATATTCTACGTCCGAGCATAGACATGGTAACGCCCCGCCTGCCTCTGATTGGCCTACCGACACAGCCGGCCTTACCAGACTTTCCTCCGAGGTGGATAGCTATATGCTGGATAGTCTGCCGCGATGTTACTCCGTGGTGGGAAATAAATCAATAATACAAGTACGATATAATACAAGAGAATGACAGCTTGGCACGCGCGACAGTAACTTTTATGTTTTGTAGAAGAGGCAAACTAATATATTGTTTATGCCATTTATTTTACATGTGTACAGTGTAAACTTGAAACATTATTGTGCTGTAAAAAGGTCTCTTTCCCTTGATCTTTATCTTTTTTAGTATAATAGTATTAGTTTACTATAATTAGATTAATACACGATAATCAATACTAACACTTTAATTTAGAACACACCCAAATCAAATCATACAAATATGTGTTCAATCAATCAATCATTCAATCAAAGCAAACAGCATAAACAATATTAGTTTGCCTCTTCTACAAAAATAAAAGTTACAAGTTACTGTCGCGCGTGCCAAGCTGTCATTCTCTTGTACTTATTATTTCCTACCTCGGACGGAGGACAGTCTGGTGAGACCAGCGGTATTCTGTAGTGTCGGTAGGTCAATCAGAGGCAGGCGGGGCGTTACCATGTTTATGCTCGGACGTAGAATAGATATACGCACTCCAGAAACACAAGATGCTTAGAGAGGTTTGGGTGATGCTTTACCTTAGGAGAGGCTATTTTGATATAGACAATGATGGGTGCCAGGGAGGTCTTAGATAGCTGGGAGGGGTGGTTGATTGTGTCTGCGTCCAAGGCAACCAGCTGCAGGGTACGTGCCAGCTCAAAGATGCGCTCAATCTCACTTTGAACCTCAGCTGAAGACCCAGAGAAGGAGATCATGTCAGTCCAGAATGTCAGTCATTATAAACTGTTAATGTGATAAACTATTTCCTGGTTGAATAGAGGACATTAGCGTTGGTCAGTCAAGCTGAAGACCCACACAATGTGCACAACTGGAATGTTAGTATCACCCTCATGCACACAGCACGCCAAATTTTGGTGAACGGTCTCCGAGCGTATGAATTGGAACCAATCAGTTGAAGTTCCATTTATGCACAGCTAAATGGAACACCCTGGCATTCTCATGCCACTGCCACATTCCCGACAAGCAGGCCACCCTGACATACATCTGAGGTATATGAGTCTCTTGAAGGAAAGGGTCACTTCAGAATGATATGCCTGTGACACTTGAAGTAACTTAAGAACGCTATTTTGCACCATGTAAAAAAAGACAAACATAAAGCAGCACCTTTATCAAACTGCATTAAGTGCATTAGTTTTTGTTAGCACTGAAAGACGCAGCAGTAATTATTCTATTAATCAAACCACTCAAGGCTGCTTGTCCGCTTTTCTTTCATTGTTCCTCAGTAATAGTTTACAAGAGCCTGTTAAGACTAATTCAGACCACAGAACATTTTCTTCACAGCATTCAAATGCAAATGTGCGCTGTCATACAACGGTGTCGAGGCTATTTTCGGCATGCAACGTCATTGTACGGTCACGGTGTATAAATAGAGCTTGATATGGTTCTATCTCATTGCGAATATTTGGTCTGAACTAGGTGTTATGGCATAAATAGAAAGACAACCTGAGGACGTGTGGAAGGAGGGAAATTAAAGGCAACAAGAAGGTTTTCCTCCCTTCCACTTCCAAGTAGTAACAGATTACAAGGCCAAGCCAATCTGCAGAAAGAGTTGCAGTCATTCTGGCAGCCTCCAGAGGGCTGCAAGGTACAAAAGTAGATCTGGGGGCAGTCTAGTGAAACCGGGCTTCAATAAAGTGATAAGAGTAATTAACCAAAAAACTGTAACCCAGCAACAATGTATATACACTACATATAATGTACAGTACATATTTCTTGCTAATAGATGTGGACTTATTTCACTTTGGCACTCTTCCCCGTGATAGAGGTTTATAAAAACAAAAATTCCAAAGCACAATTTATAGACCCTAACCCTTTTTTAGATGAGCTACCTACAGTACAGCGAGGGAAATTCTAGGTCACAGTGTGGGGGTCAGTACAGTGTGCTGAGTATCAGTTTCCCATGGGTGCTCATCCCTGTTCACAGTTTTGCCCCCAGGGACCCTATCGTGTTTCCCCTCAACCAGAGACAGCAGGTGTAGAGCAGCTAACAGCCATCCCAGTAGTTGCCCTTGCCTTGTTGTCTTCCTGTTCTGGTTTCCCTGTGCATTTCTGTTCGTTAAAGAGTCTACAGGCTGCCATGTAAAAACTACGAGGAACAGAGAAACTGACACACAAGCAGACAGGCATATACACGTGATGTATGATGAATGCAGTGACAGAAAGGGGAGGGAAGAGGAGAAGATGCTTCATTGTGTTCCGCATGGACGGAGAGAGCCTACGTACCCATTACGTCTGAATCAAAAGAGGGTGGAGGAAGAGCGTGGTGGCAGAGGAAAGGCGAGGGAGGGAGGAAGGATGGGTGGATGACAGGTAGCAAAGACAGGATGAAGGGAGAGAAGAGATCAAACCCATGATAGTCATACAGAAAAGGAATATACTGTAAGGGCAGAAATTTGGCCACTTTCAGTGCTGTAGATGCCCAGCTTTAACAGGAAACCTCCATTCCTGTCGTACTGTGTTGACTTGGACAGTCAAGTACCAATACTCAATGTACCGCGTGAAACCCACAGGTGTCCGCACAAGCTGTTTTTCTGCCCCCCATGCTAACAAATGCAGTCGTTATTATCACAGGCTACGCACGGAAGCAAACGCAGATTTTTTCCCCCCTCTCTAAGTAAGTGGAAACAACAGTTTTCCTGCATGTATTCTCATTGAAACACATTGACCAGACATCCGTTGTGGCCAGATTTAGCAAGAACAGTGGTGCACAATTAAGGCTCCACCCACAACAACACTTGTGAGAGACACTTTTTTGGTGGGTTTCCAACGTAACGCATCTCAGCACTTTTTATATTATATTTTATATAATTATTAATTATTAATCTTCTAAATCCTCCAGTTTTCTGAAATAAATATTTTCACGATTTTTCAAAAATAGCAGATCTACAAGCTCACCGAGTGGCGCGCTACGAGCTTGTAGATCTGCTATTTTTCAATAGCTAAATTATAACATAATGTTTAAAACACCAAAAGGGGTTCCCGCCCAAAATGGGTTAAAGGAGAGTTCCGGACAACCCATTGTTTTTACTGAATTCTGATGATAATGTATGAACCCCTGTTAGTGCCGGAAAAAAGAATAATAAAAAATATACAGGGCACTGTGGCTTTAAGAAAGCTAGGTGGGCTCAAAACGGTCAAACGACGTGAAGCGAAAAGGGCAGGAAGCGGACCCGCCGTACAGGGAAAACGCTGAGGAACGCTCAGCATGGAGTTCTCTTTCTTTTTTCGCTAATTGTCCAGTGATCAATGGATTATCATCATCATATTATTGAAGAAAACGAGTTGTCCGGAACACTCCTTTAAGTATACATTTTAAGTACTTTCTATACTTCACTACTTACTTACTCCACAACAATTAGCTGAATACTTTAGGTACTAGTTACTTTGTAGATTTTGATTATTGTTATAAAAGACACTTCTTCAGCCCTATTTTACTACTATTTTACGGTCTATTTGAATATATGCAATCTACAAGCTCACAAAATGTTGCTTGCTTGTAGAACTGCTATTTTCAAACAACTTCTATACATTTATACATTTTACCATTGTCACAATATTGCTTGCTCTGGGTGGATCTTTGTTGGTTTGTAAAGCGTCTTGAGACAACTTGTTGTGATTTGACACAAAATTGAATTGAATTGAATTGAATTGAATTTGATAACTTGTGAAATATGGGACATTCTGCATAATGAGGAACAAAAAAACATTGCATGGATGCACCTCATTGACGTATCCCAAGGTCCAGTGCTGTTGCTACCACAATACGCACTGCGAGTAGGGCAACACGCCGAAGGAGGCAACAAAATGTGCCAATGTGCTCCGCTGCGTAATAACGAGCGGCCGTGTGTGCGTCCTCGCAAACAGCAAAAATAGCCGATCTGCATGAGCAATAGCAACGCTCTCGTCGGGAGGGGGGGCAGCACAAATATCCTACGAGTACGGCAACCAAATGGTCAGCTACGTTCCTGCCAAAGTCATCGGGGGTTCTGCAGGCTCCATCTGGGCAATGGTGAATACATTCTAGTTTCTACCAATACTTTTGTACTTTTACTCAATAATTAGTTTAAATTCCGGACTTGTACTTGTAACAGAGTATTTCAACATTGCAGCATTGATACTTTCCAGTTCCACCACTGCTTTCTTGGTGGCAGAGATGCCACTTTGGTAGGTTGGATTTCATAGTTGTTGTGTTGTGTTGTGTTATGTTGTGTTGTGTTGTGTTGTGTTGTGTTGTGTTGTGTTGTGTTGTGTTGTGTTGTGTTGTGTTGTGTTGTGCTGTGCTGTGCTGTGCTGTGTTGTGTTGTGTTGTGTTGTGCTGTGCTGTGCTGTGCTGTGCTGTGCTGTGCTGTGCTGTGCTGTGTTGTGTTGTGTTGTGCTGTGTTGTGTTGTGTGGTTTGCTAGGACTTGTCTTACCCAGGCTGGAGCGGGTACTGGAGCGCTCAATGATGGTGTGTTTACTGGGGTTGTTGAGGACGGATCGTTTGGCCAGGGAGATGTCAGCAGTGACCCGTGTGATGGATATCCTGAAACAAACACAACCAACAAGATTTGGTACAAAGCCAATCGAAGCAGATACCTGGTGATGGCGATACCTGGTATCAAAATTGCAGCCGTGTTGTGCGGTAATTTGTCTATGACACTCACCTGCCCTCAAACTTGTGTTTTAGGAAGTCAAAGAGCGCCTTCTGCATCATGTCTGTCACCTTGAAGGCACAATGCACATTAGATCAACTACCATGGCCTGGACCAGGTGAAATAAACCATTAAATAATGGAAGGGGATATTCAGCTGTCAGACAACAATGATAGAAGAAACACTGTTAAGCAATTGGGTACTCTGAATGTCCCGCGATCTTGTTGTTTTCGTTGTTGTCTTTTGTTTTTTTACGTTTTTTTATAGTGAAAATAGCAGATCCACAAACGTCTTTTACAATTCTAGAAAATCTTCACCTGCAGTATAATGACATGTCTTGACTTTACCCTGCAAAGCAATCCAACTGCGTGATTTCCCCTGACCAATCAAATATGCCGTAACTCCGACAGCTGAATATCCACTACCTGCAAGAATTCCTTTTCTGTAGTCTGATTTGAGATTGGCCTTACCTCGTAGCCCTTGAGAGAAGGCCCTACTAGAATGATGGGTCTCATGGACGGAACCACATCATAGGGGGGGACATGCTCCATCTGTGTCAGGGAGGACAGTACAGAGAATGTGGTGAGGCACATTGCTGTACAGTCTCTAAACATACACCACCGCTACACAAAGATAAAGCTCATGCAACCATGATATATGATATACAGTCACAGAAATACACTCACACATACATTAACACAAGCTTGAATGTGAACGGAAATAAAAGCCTGGGTACAGAGGCAAACATACGCTCAACACGAAAGCCCTTCTCTCTACACTTGTTGGTCTCTGTGAAACTCATCATGCTACAGTAATATGGATATAGTGTCTTTTAGACACACTGTAGGAGTATATCCAGTGTTTATAAATCAATTCCTCATTTCAATTTCTTAGTCTGCAGTCCAACATAATTAAACTATCCATAGTTAAATTGGATGCCGTAGCAGGAGAGTAAATGATGGATCTTCTGGCTAAGGTTCTGGTCTAATACAAAATGTCCTTTCAAGCCTGTTGGTGATTGTGAAACATATTTCTATTTACTACTACTACACTAACACAAGAAGAAAGTAGTGTACCGTAGTGTTTGCTTTCAAACATACATACATACATAATACATTCTGGAATTCTGGAAACAAATACAACGTCTGCTTTAACTCACAATTCTCTCCAGTACCGCATTACATTCACAGTGAAAACGGGATGAGCACAGAGCTTATGCAAAACACCCACACACAATCAATCCATACCCCAGCACATAAACTTTAGGTGAGCATGAATAGTACACAATGAATCATAAGGACATGGTTCATCTATAAGCACCCCATACACATGTCCTCATTTGGAAACAGTACAATGTAGTGATGAGAGTGTGAAAACAGTCACATATGTTCTACTCTTGAAAACAGGGGGAATTAACACGTTTTATTTTTTTCTTCTCTCGCCTCTATATTCCAAGCACGCTGCCCTCCTCTCTATTCTGTGCTGTTTTTCAATACACTGAAAGCAGCAGATAGAGCTGGAGAGCCCGGCTCCACCGCAGTACATTTTGCATTACATAAAACAGTGCAATGGGAGCTCACTTCACCCCATTTGTATTCATGGAATCTAAAAATACAGGATTTAAAAACTTTCACCATAAATTACTCTTGTCTCTGAAGGGGGCAATGCTGGAGACACTGTGCATAACAGCCAAAGTGCTCACGCGTTCAGAATTATCCGGCTGAACAATTTAGTATGATCAACAGGAGGCTGACAGCACACTCTCTAGACCTAATACATTAGTATACATTTTTAATACATTTGAGCATTAATACATTTTGGCATTCATTTTGGCACTCTTAAATTGATACTTGGGATTCTGCAAGTGTTATGTGTCTAAGTGTGAAAATGAATTGTGCTGAAAGGCTGAAAAGAATTGTCGATGCTATGGCACTGTCACTCAAATCAGCCGTAAAAAATGGAAATGCAATGACTGTCGGGTGCATTAGTGTTAGGGGAATCATTCTGCATAGTGTGGTGATGGTGTGTGATTGGTCTAAACCTACATACTGATAACTGTGGCATAAGTATTTTTCAACCAGAAAACAAATCTATCTTATAATTACTTGGAAGCAAACAAAGATATAATAAGTATAGTTAACATCTTGCACAGTTGTAATATAAGCCCTATTTTAAAAATAGCTCAAATAGCCAATCTACACATTCATAATATATCACGGTGAGATGCATTTTGAGCTTATAAATCTGCAATTGCTTTCATTTTTGAAAATATTTTTCAAACCTAAAAAAAAAAAAGCCCAAAATAGGGACAGCAAGGTTAAAGTGGTTTAGGAGAGCTGGACAATTAGGTTAGGGACCAGAGAGCAGTATCGTAGAGATGAGCCATTTTGAACCCTTGAATCTCTATAGCACAAACATCCGTTTGACACTAGCGGAGAAGAACAGACAACAATGCAACACAAAAGAAGAGGACACAGGATGCGAAGTTGAATGGTTAGAGGTTAGTCTCGTTAGAGAGAGCACTCACCGATTTCTGTTTCTGTTTAGCTGGACCACCTACATATCGTTCCGCACACAAACCCCACCAGAGAAAGAGCAAGACACATGAAAAAACAGACACAAAAAAGCACAACACACACAGAGCACATTTTGTTATTTACATGCTAGTTGGATTAAGAGGGTGGGAATTGGGAGAGGAGCTGTTTATTGACTAAACAGAGACCATTATAGAAATAATGACAACATCTACTGTAGTTCCAGTGGAAGAGAAATAAAAATGTTAGACTAAAATTGCAGTGGTTTCAAGAGCGTACGCGTTAGCACAGCGCCTCTCCCAGTTGACGTGCACAGAAACAAACATCCAAACATAACTCAGCGTTTCCATGGTAACCATAGCCTGAGGGTCCAATCAGTGTTAGATTCAGAAGCTGGCAGCAGCAATGGGTCAGTTGTGAGCAGTTAGTCAGAAGCAGGCTGTAGAGTTCATGAGACCTGAGCACACCTGGGGGACCACTACAGGGTGGGGCAAAGGGGGGGGCCTAGCGTTACCTTCTTAAAGAAGGGCAGTCGGTGGGCGTTGGCTTGTGGGGACGTTACGCTGCCCGACGTGCCTTTGGGGGAGCGAGGGTCACCCTGGGGCTCAGGGGGCTCCTCGATATCCAGGTCGATATCGTCATAGTTCACTGTGGACATGTCCAAGTGAGCTGAGGGAAAGGGCAGGGCGGCACGTGGAGAGAGGAACAGCAGGGAAAACAGAGAGAAGAGAAGAGAGAAAGAGAGCAGGAGGAGGAAGCAGGAAAGTGAACAAGGATGACGAGTAAAAAACAAAACAAAAGTTGAAAATTAAAAAGGGGAGAGAGTATATAGAAAGACTGCGTGTGAGATGCGTCAAAAATATACAAAAATGAATAGAAAAAGAGATGGTACTGCATGGAGAGAAAAGGTCACAGGCTGAGGATCTAAAATAAAACAGAGCATGATTTAAACAGGAAATAACAGTGACCAGAGATTGAAGAAATGCAGTGGAGTTAGATGAAGCCAGGAGTGAATACACTGTCTGCAGGAACAACAGAGTGACACACTGAATCTGAGGCACAGCAAATGTGACATAGAAAGAAGAAAAAGAAGAAGAAGAAGTAGAAGAAGAAGGAGATGATGATCAAGTGCTGAGGAGAAGCGCTGTAGCCGGGGTGGTAGTTTGTGGGGTAAAGATTGGCATGGGGGATTGGCAAGTGTGTGGACATCACTGTCCGGGGATAAATCCTACCAGCCCTGCGTGACTTTATTAAATTATAATGTCGAGAAATTAATTCACTGACAGGTCACTGTTATATCACTGTGTAAAAACAAAAGGGGAAAAAAAATCACCATTCCACAGGTATCTATGCATTAAAATAGATAACGCATCAACTGATTTGTATTCTTGTTCAGTTCAGTGCCTCCATTGTTAAACTACTAAACTTATTCACGACAAGTTTCAAAATGATTTTGAAAATAGCAAATCTAGAGGTGCTAGCTTGTAGATATGCTATTTTCAAAATAATTTTGAGGTTTTTAGAATTGAATTGGCAAACCTTTGCCAATAGTGACATGCCACATGTAGTGACGTAAAGTGGTAATGTGGTGACGTCGTACGGTATCAACAAAATGAATTAAAACGTCAATCGAGCTTGATGAATCTCTTTTGCAGTTCCCTCCGTCCTATCCCTGTGTGTACATTGAGCAGTGGCGCTGTGTCTCAGTGCTGCACACACACAGTTGATCAGCTTCAATGATTGGAGTCCATTCCCAGCTCTATGTCAGTCCAGGCCTGTTGGCCAATGACAGACCTTACCTTCTCTCACTTCCATAGTACACACCGGCAAAGACGTGCCGTGATTCTTCATCATGGCTGACTAACTATCCAATTACGGTCTACTATCTAGATCAGCCATACTGGCCCATGTCATCTCTCTCTGTCACTCATAGATTTATACACAAACTGACACATGCACGCACGCACACACAGTACAGTACAGTGAAAAAGGGTGACCCTTAAGCTCACCTGTGCCAGGTGGGGTGGGCCTGCGGGTTCCTGTGGCAACATCCAGACTGGAGCTGCCTCCGGATTTACTGTGACAAAAAACAGAGAAAAGGTTAGAGGACACTAGAATTAACTAGAGCAGTGGTTTTCAACGTTTTTCATATCAAGGCCCATTATTTATTCATCCGCGGACGACCATTTGATGAGATTTAGTCTCCCAAGACCCAAAACCTAGAATATGTTGTTGTAATTGGATAAGATTTTGTCCACATAATTCCACGCTGTATTGATGTTGGTAGGTACCATAGGTGAGATAACAGGCAAAAGCTGATCAAAATAACAATTCTTCAGGTGCAGTACTTAGTTTAGACTAGTCATTGGTTAGAAAGTACTGCATTTGTTTGGGCGGAAGTTGCGGGATTTTAGCGGAAGTATCACCCAAGGAAATGACGTTGATGCTTTACAAATCAGTTTACATTCTCCGCGAATGAAACAAGTGTTGTGATTGGTCGGGAAAATATCATATCCGGGGGAAATACATCTGACGGATGTTCCGGAGGATACATCCACCGATAGCTTCTCTGCCTTACGTTGTGACCAGGCTTTTCTTTACGCAGATAAGTAAGCCTGGGGCCGAGGGAGGCTAGGGACCACCTGGAACCCCCTCAACAACCACTGGTGGTACCCGGAACACTGGTTGAAAACCGCTGAACTAGAGGTTTGTGCCACGTGCGTGCATATGCATGCATATGCATGCATTCATGCGTGTTTTTGTGTGAGAGGCAACAGAGGCTGTCGTCTTATACCTGGAGCTGAGGCGGTTCTGTCTCATCCTCTGCTCTTGCAGTAGACGGGTGTTCTCCAGTTTGACGGGGCTGGGGATAAAGCCAACCTCACAGCCTTCCTTCACCAGACGTCCAATCCACCAGTCGTTATTGTATTTCTGCATACAGATACACAGACACTTACATTAATGACCTATAACCGGGGTCAGTACCACTGCCTCTTCTCGCTTTATTGCTTTACACAGTAAAATCACCAATATTAATGTAACTCAATTGATGTGGTTCCATCTGTACAATTTCTGAGTTACATTAACACTATGGATTTTACAGTGTAGAAAAACACTAACGCAGAATCATGAATCATGTACAAATCAAACCAGCTTTATTCATGGATAAGAACATAATGGAGGGTCCCACCTCTTTGATGTGCAAGAAGTCTTTGGCTTCAAAGGATATGGCCATGCCCTGAACAGGTACGTCATCATTGGGGCCAGAGTTGTAACCCACATTTGTCCGTACAGCGAATGCCACAGGTTTGGTCTGCAGCAGTGAAGATCAAAAATACATGTTAAGCATGCAGAAAGAACAGCTTCCACCAGTGGGGGGGTTGGAGAACTTAGGGTGCAAGTCACACTGAACTTTGATTCTGCCTATGCTGCAGATTCTGGCATTGCTTTTCAATGGGAACGGAGTGTGTTTTTAATTCTTTTCAGAAAACCGAACAGCAACAAACTGCTGCGTTCCCTTTGAAAAGCATTGACAGAATCCGCCGCATAGGCAGAATCAAAGTTCGGTGTGACTGCACACGTAAACCATAGTATACATCTGCATAGAAAGAAATAGCAAATAGGAAAAATAGCTGATCTGATCTACCTAACTAACCTAACATGATTTATCTGAATAGTTATTTTTTAGTTAAGTCAAAGGACCTTTAATCAAACACTTTCAACAAATAACGACACCCCTGAATAAAATAGAAAAATAATGGTCAAACAGGAGTGCAGATCCTGATCTCTGATCTGACCTTGGCTTTCTCAAGCGTGGCAAGGGCCTGCCTGTCGGCTTCCTTCCTCAGGGCCTCTGGGTCTTCCTCCAGAGACACATCCGAATCTGACGGCCGACTAGTATAGGAGTCTGCAGAGCCCTGAAGAACACACAGACAGACGTCACATATTATGCAAATAGATTAAGGCGTCGTGGCCGGCGCTCTACCGTTGTTGACACTGTATGACACAGCCTTCAGCAAAGGAACATAGATGTGTACTCTGACACATGTTTCACAAGGGGGTATAGCTCAGTGGTAGAGCATTTGACTGCAGATCAAGAGGTCCCCGGTTCAAATCCGGATGCCCCCTCTATTGTGTCCAGAATCTATTATGACAAACAAATACACACACAGTAGGGGAGCGGACACATGAACATTTGGGAATCATTTACAGGCTAATGATGCAATTTAGATTGGTGTTTTTATGGTTTGATAATTGTGTTTTTCAGTGTTTTGTATTGTGTAGTTCAGAGGTGTTTTTCAGTGTTTTGTATTGTGTAGTTCAGAGGTGTTTTTCAGTGTTTTGTATTGTGTAGTTCAGAGGTGTTCTCAGTGTTTTGTATTGTGTAGTTCAGAGGTGTTCTCAGTGTTTTGTATTGTGTAGTTCAGAGGTGCTTGCAGTGTTTTGTATTGTGTAGTTCAGAGATGCTTTCAGTGTTTTGTATTGTGTAGTTCAGAGGTGCTTTCAGTGTTTTGTATTGTGTAGTTTAGAGGCGTTCTCAGTGTTTTGTATTGTGTAGTTCAGAGGTGCTTTCAGTGTTTTCTATTGTGTAGTTCAGAGGTGCCCACACTTTTTGGACTTGAGAGCTACTTTCAAAATGACCAGCTCAACAAAATCTGCCCACCAAAATAATTATTATACCATTGCTGAAAATAGTTTAAAAATCGACCTGAGGGGGCTCTGGAATAGCGGCGCTGGCGTTACATATATTCAATCAAGTCACCTTAATTCAAGCCAAAACAAAATATATATATATTTAAATTAAATATTCTTTAAGGCCATGTCATGTGATCTACCTGCACAGCCTTTGTGATCTACCTTTTGGGCACCCATGGTGTAGTTCATGTGACGTGCTGCGTGCTATGTAATGTATTGGTGGCTATGTCGGACAATTTAATTTAATTTTGTGTTTATTACGCTTTCATGTGTATATCCTGGGTTTAAATAAGTTATATTGGGTTTACTCGTAAATCAACCCCACACCCCAACTGTGAGGGGCAGTAAAAACAGCAAGCAGACCAACTGAAATCACTTCAGACAGGCATGAAAAAACATACAGTATGTCAGGGTGTGTGTGTGTGTGTGTGTGTGTGTGTGTGTGTGTGTGTGTGTGCGTGTGTGTGTGTGTGTGTGCGCGCGCATGTGTCCGCATGTGTGTGCGTGCACTTGACTGTGTGTGCGATAATCACTCCATGCTTGGAGCCTGAATTGATCATGTGTTTCTTTGCTGTGTTTAAGAGAGGATTGCAACCTAATCTAATCTAACAATGTAAAGCCTAGCTCATAATGTATGGGGAGGAACATTATGAGTCTGGCCAATGCCAGGCTACAAGTCCTGTATTACTAATGCTGTAATAATGTCATGAACGCCTCAAGATAAATATGAACATCAATATGAACATAATCATATTATTGTAAACCAATATGTTTTGTTGGACTACAAGCAACAGCAACAGAATCAAATGAAAAGGGACTTGACCACCTTGTTGTGTGCAAGCTGGCTCACAGGCAATCTCATGCACATTGATGGCCATCGGAGTTGGATGAGGAGGGCATGTTCATTTAAACAGTTACGTATATACTTTGCTGCATGTCAAATTTGCTGCTCCTTTGCTGCGTTTCGCTCCCCATCTCTCTCCCCCATTTCCTGTCAGCTTACTGTAAACTAACAAATAAAGGCAGAAAAAGCCCAAAAGATGAAGAAAGGCATGAGGTGCTAGGTGTGTTTCTTTCATGTTGTGGTGACAGCGCCGTGGCGTGGGGATGTCAGTGACACATAATAAACAGACGATAGAGAGAAGCAGAGATAACGGCTCACGGCTGTACTGGTTTATAATATTAGCAGAGTTATAAATTTATCATGAAGCGGCTACGGGTTTCCAAAGCTTCCGTCAGTCATGCTGTGTAACCTGATGCTCTCTCTTGGCTGACCTTAAACCGCCCATACCACACAATAAAAAACCATAGTCTCCTGAGAGCCTAAAGTGCTTCATAGGATGGCAGAGAGTCATGAATGAAGATGACATTGTTTTTCTCCCTCGTAAATTCATTTTACTTAATGTTAGGCACTATCTAGTAGGGTTTTGTTTAGTTACATTTAATAGGCATGCATTTTGTGTGGTTTTATTAATACACTAGAGCAGTGGTTTTCAACCCCTTTCATATCAAACCCATTATATATTCGGCATTTGAGCCTCTGAGACCCAAAACTTGGAATATTTTGTCATCGTTGGATACGATTTTGTCCACATTTCCATGCTGTATTGATGTGGTAGGTACCATTAGGAGAGATAACAGGCAAACATCAATCTTCTAACTCTTGAGAGCGTAAAATGAAAATGTAGTTTAATTTTACGCTCTCAAGAGTTAAATCTACAAGGCTCCATTTAGCCTCTCAGACCTCCATTTGGTGTCCATTTGGTTACCAACTCTCCATCATTTAGCTGAGGACCACCTGGAACCCCCTCAAGGACCACTGGTGGTCCCCGGACCACTGGTTGAGAACCACTGCACTAGAGCTAAGCTTAGGTGATATTAGTACCCTATGGTAAATTTTAAGCATAGGTTTGGTACAGTATGGTTTAATCAGTCCATTTTAGATAAGGTTAGATACCAAAAGCATGGTAAATCGTAAGCATGGGTTTGGTGTGGTTTACAGTAGTTAATATTTAGATAAGATTATTTTGTATAAGCACGTTACCGTGTGAATAAGGTCAGGGTTAAGCATCTGACAGGCGCAATCAGATAAATAGGAAGAAAACAAAAAGAGCAAACGCCCCTATCGTACAAAAATAAATATTGCATGATGACCTATTCTACAGTGCAGCATTGTGAGTCAGCGAAGCAGTGTGAAGCATTTGAGCTTCACTTTATATAACAATCCCACTTCTCTTCTTTTCTCACTTGCTTCTTTGAGGTGACAGACTGCCTGCCACTTGTGGGAGGTGCTGACAAGAATGTGGACAGCTGAGTGTGCCAGGAAGGAGAAATGAGTCATTAGGTGGGTTTTTTTGTTGTGCTTTTTAAATAGAGGTGAGAAAGCGCAAGGATGATGACGTATGTAATGACGTTTCAAAACCTCCTGAGTCCTGCTCGTGTGAAGTGCCCACTGCCCAGACACGTAAACGCATGCTCAATGAAATGCATACAACATCAAGGGTTCGATCTGCTGTTGGTAGGGCTCCATGCCTCTGCTTTTGTTTTTATATCACCCCCCCTGGTCATGATCACTGACATGTTTTATCCCAGTCTCTGGTCAGACTTAAGTACCGGTAGGCTTGAATACATCTAGTACTAGTACAAACTAATGTTTGATATTTATGTTTGATAAATGGCGGGCGGCAGTGGCTCAGGAGGCTCCTCCCATGGGCGAAGTGTCCTTGAGCAAGACACTTAACTGCTCCCGATGAGCAGGTTGGTGCCTTGCATGGTTTCCTCCGCCATCGGTGTGTGAATGTGTGAATTGTATAAAGTGCTTTGGAGAAAAGCGCTATATAAATGCAGTCCATTTACCATAATATTACCCTGTCACTGGGATCCGGATAAGAGGTTGAAGATGGATGGATAACGTCACAAGTTAACAATTTAATTAAAATGTATCTTAATCATATTAACCATGGTGTCTCTATTTTGGGCAAACTTTGGGCAAAGTATCTATTTTGTGCCGTGATGCGACTCATTGTGAGCTTGTAGATCGGCAATTTTGTCATTAATATAAAGCATAGGAAATCGTTTTACAAATCGAACCCTGACAACATCACACCTAAACTACATCACACCTAAACTCCAAATAGCCCTTTCTGGAGTAACTTGAGGTAATATTGTTTAACACAAACACAAATAACCTCGTCCCTGTTCCTCAAATACAACCTCTTAAAGGATGAGAGATAGATTCCCCATATATTCACAAACATACTGAAGCCCAGGAAGAACTTGGGGGGGCTAAATATAAACACTACAGGGCAACCTGCCACGACAGACAAAAATACTTGTTGTACTGTACAGTATGTCAGAGAGATCTTTTCAGTGCATTTGTGTGTGTGTGTGTGTGTGTGTGTGTGTGTGTGTGTGTGTGTGTGTGTGTGTGTGTGTGTGTGTGTGTGTGTGTGTATGTGTATGTGTATGTGTGTGTGTGTGTGTGTGTGTGTGTGTGTGTGTGTGTGTGTGTGTGTGTGTGAGGGTGTGTGTGTGTGTGTGTGTGTGTGTGTGTGTGTGTGTGTGTGTGTGTGTGTGAGTGCATGTGTAAGCATGTGTGTACGTGTGTATGTACTGAGACAGAGTGTGCATGTGTACACTACAGTCACATTAGTGTGGAATAATGTATTTGCCTTGTGTCTCGTCACTAACCATGAGTCTCTGTATGTCTTAGAATGAACGACCCATAATGTTGATTCTAGCACAGCCACCTGTCCTATCAAAGCACTCTGTGGCTAGGCAACAACAGGCCCAACGCAGACACTCCCTGTTGCCAAGGCAATTGTTAGACTTCGGGCATCTGTTAACAGTCCCCACTTCCTGTTTCATTTTACAACTCAAACACTCCCAGCAGTGTGCTCACATTTCACTAGAAGTAATGCTGTGTGTGACTGTGACATGCTGCGGCTAATGAAGATAATGACATCCATTGCCACTTACCAGCTCTGAGTCATCTTCTAAACCATACAGGTGCATCCCAATCCCAACATGGAGCGGCAATTAGAAAAAGGTCAATAAACCTTGTGGGGGAAAGCCACAGGACGTACGTCACTCCAACACAAAATTTGCTTGAAACCACAAAAAGTAAGACAGACTCCCGAATGGCAACAAGTCTGTGACTGTGAGGCAGCAAAACTCAAGAGTGAGAAGGGGAGGGATGGGCGATCAACCTGTGTGTGTGTGTGTGTGTGTGTGTGTGTGTGTGTGTGTGTGTGTGTGTGTGTGTGTGTGCTGTTTATGTGTGTACATAAACTGCATGCGTGTCACTGACGTACATTACTGTTAATGCAAACAAACAAATTAAATGGTATATAAATAGAGAAGATGAATAGACACTTTAGACAGCATGCATGCACGCATGCACAAACACAGACGCATGCAAACATGACGCACACACACACACGCGCGAGTGTGCGCACGCACGCATACGCACGCACACACACACACACACACACACACACACACACACACACACACACACACACACACACACACACACACACACACACACACACACACACACACACACACACACACACACACACACACACACACACACACACACACACAGGTGGAGATGAGTTTAGTGGTATGGTACAAAGGCAAGACTGATCAACGCTTCCTCCTACCCAATCAGTGTTAATGCAATTTAATTAATAATTTCTTCACCTTCCTTCCCCGAGTATAGCTACATCAATCCCTAGTTCATTCCCTCTCTTCTGCCCTCTGTCAATAGGGTCTGTCTCTAAATGAGTTGTTTGCTTCACTTCACATACAGCTCCTGTTCAAAATAGCTACAGGCCACCTGATCAACAGAGCCGGTGTCCTATTGGTTGAACTAGAGTAGATAGTTACCCCTGTAGTGTCATAGTAACCATTACAGTTAACGAGACAGAGGAAGAACGGATTAAATAGAGCATGACTTGAATAACAACTCTCTTTGTGTCTTATTACAGAGACAAACTGTTACTTGCGTAACTGCTGTGAGGCCACACATTGGCCACACTTTTGGCCAATTGACCAGGGTGGGGTTAATTGGATAAAAGGACGTGTAGATAACAAAATATTTAAACAATTTAAAATCCAACAGATTATGGATTAACCGATCGTCACAAATTATAAAACGTACAATGCAAACTATTCCCAGCAGTGTAACAACAAACACAAGGTCCTACGGGTGATTCAGATTCATATTTATCATGTGAGACAATGACTGAGCACCAGCTCTTCTGCACAGTGGCTGCTACTGCCACAAAGTCATACCTGCTTAGCTTTGAGATTGACCATGCTGCAAGATAAGAGAGAATAAGCAAATCGAGAACAAGCAAAGAGGGTGGGACAGCAAAAGACAGTTACCCTTACCCTAGCTCTGGTCCATAGCCTTCTACTGCTTCGATTCTGCCCTGCAGTAAGGCTATGGGACTATCAGTTTTAAATCTCAAATCGAAATCAGACCAGCCTCTCCTCTTTTGTGGAAATCTCACGAACGTTTGACCTACTCACCAATACAAAGACGTGTTGTGTCAATATAAAGACTACTTTCCTTAGTGGACACACTCTGAGCCCCCCACCACACGTAAAAACGGTACTTTTTGGCCAAAAAGGGATTTTGTTTCCACCGGGGAAAAAAATACTTTTAGTTACTCCGCTGCGCCCTCTACCGATATTGCCCAGAGAACTGCCTCATAGAGAATATTTTTCCTCCGGTGAAAAAAACGTTTATAAACCTTTATACGTGTGGTGGGAGGCTCAGAGTGCGTCCACTAAGGAAAGTAGTCTTTCTACAGTCACAGTGTCACTGGGAACTCTAACTCAAAAGGCCCTGAAGTGCTGATAGAGAGCTAGAAAACATGAGTCATGGACAGAGCTGCAAAGAAATACCCAGATCCACAAGCCAACCAAGACAGGATTTCAGTTTTAGAAATAATAAGTCCTTGCTGATAATCTTTTTCAGAAAAAAGAGGGCAAACAGGCAAAAGCAAGAATACAATAAAGGATTACAAAAACGGAAAATTGGTTTTGAAATAATCATTCCTTTTAAATCACCCGCTTCGAATGCTAGTATCAACCCATAATCACCACTAGGTTACTCATCAAGTAGACTTACGTGGTCGGTTAAGACTGAGACAGGGTTAGTGTTAATAATAGTCGGACAATGCGACCAATGCCACGTCGGACAATGGCTGACAACAACAACATCTCCGCTCCAGTAAAGCCTACTGGCTCCATTAAATGAGCTTGATAAGTAACCTATAAACCTACTGGTTGATATGGGTTGATAACACTCAATTAGCTATTTACATATTTCAACCATTGCATTTATTGTGTTCTCTATATTTCGGACTGACTCGGTCCTAGGTCATATATAGTGTCACTACTAGACTAATGAGATGTCTAGAACAAGCCAGGTCCTTCTGGAAGAGGGCCCTCGCAGAGAAGGAGACGCCCTCGGAAATGGCAATGGTGCTGGGATAGCCAGGCAGGCAGCTCACATAGCAGCGCAGACCACCAGTCGGACTGGAAGTCTAATTAAAAACACAGCGCCGCACCAGCAGCTGTGGCCCAGCCCCAAAATGGAATCACTCAATGCAAGTGAGAATGGAAGATCAAAAGAAAGCAGTGGCCAAGGAGATATCGAACTGTCACTAGAATGACAACAAATAAAGTTTCCTCTGTTATGTCGGACTTACGCTATAGATCTACTCAGCTTTCGGTATTCCATTTCATTCATTCACACAGTACACACACAAGTATAAGTGAGCACACAACGACCCATTCACAAGTTCTTCCAGTTCAGTCCTGGAAGACACTGTTAAACTGTACAGCCTGTATAGGTTCAACCAAATCTTTCTTACCAACATGGGCCTGCGAATCCTCTCCGTCGGATCCATGTCGTTGGCCACGCTCAGCGCACCACGGCAAACCAGGGGGCCACAGCCAGAGTCCACAGAGATAGAGAAATGTGTGCGTGCGTGTGTGCGCGCGTGTGTGTGTGCGAGATAGTGACAGCAAGTGTGAGTACAATTTGTGTGTCTCGCGAGTAAGAATAAGTGTGCGTGTGTGTGTGTGTGTGTGCGACAGACAAGAGAGCCAGAACAGAAAATAGGAGAGCAATCTCCTAGCCCCCGGCCCCCTTCCCACACGCCCCCCTCCCCTAAAGAACCTGAACCTTGTGTAGAGGAATGGAGAGCGAGTCAGGGAGCTGGGACCGGTCGGAGGGTCAGGTTGCAGGACTGTGCTACATTTGCAAACTGGTGAAGTATATTTAGCCCCAGCAGGACAGAAACAGGGACGTGAATGCAGCGAGCCCCAGAAGGAGGCTTGGTATGCAGCCGTCAGCCATTCAATGCCCCCACTGACGTGGGAGAGCGGCTGGGGGGCAGTGCCTAGGGGAAACCCCCGCCCTATACCCTGGTCTCTCTCTCTCTCGATCTACTGGACTGTGTTTGTCTCTCTCTCTCTCTCTCTCTCTCTCAACCCCCTCCCCGTTCACTCGAACAGGGTATCAAGAAGGGTGGGGGTTTGGGTGGTAGGGGGTTGTGGTGCGATTGTAGTGGGTCAGTGTGACAGCACAGTGACAGCAGTGACAGCAGTGACAGCATTGACAGGGGGTCGGTGCAGTACAATGGTGTGGGCTCTTGGTGTTGGAACACTTTGAAGTAATCAGCACTCACCACCTGGGGTGGGGAGATCTTTTGCTCTGGAAATAAAAGAAAACTTGCACTAACTCTGATCTGAGGTAGCTAAGCAAAACCCACCTTGTGATGATCAAAGGCAGGCAGGCAGCTAGCCATTCTCTACGTCGTCCTCAGACGAGCCATTGAAGTCAATTTAAAAATGTGAAATAATAATATTTGACCATTAGTCTCATCTACATTCTTAGTTCACAAACTATATAATTGCACAGCTGCCAATAATGTAAGCACAAAGTATCCACTGTGGGAATGTGATCAATCAATCATGAAACCTAAACTCATGCATTGTGGTTTGCCTGGCACCACATTTGGCATGAGTAAGGGAAGGGAGGGTGAGGGTTTTAACTGAAGGGGGGGGGGGGGCACGAAAGGTCAACTCTAGATACGCCCACTAGAGGGCGACATGTAACATGATGACAGGTGTCTCTCCATGGGGATGGAGGTGACAGCTCTTGTTCTCCTGTGCTAGCTCAGAGCTGATAGCTGATGATAGACCTCTGCTGAGGACAGATAGCTGCTGACAGGTCTCCCAGTTACCCTACTACACACAGCCCAGTGGTCCTTTCCATCATGAGATAAATCATGAGAGGTGTCTTACATTAGGACTGATTGGATGACTATTTCAATGAATGTGTGTGTGTGTGTGTGTGTGTGTGTGTGTGTGTGTGTGTGTGTGTGTGTGTGTGTGTGTGTGTGTGTGTGTGTGTGTGTGTGTGTGTGTGTGCTTGTGTGTGTGTGTGTGAGTGTAAGTGTGCCGGTGAAATTAAATAGCATCAAAACCACTTCATCCATTTAATATGTTGGCTATACAAAAATAGTAGATCTACAAGCTCGCAGGCAGCGCATCACTTCGTGCCGTGCTGCGAGATTGTACAATGTTTTTTTGAAGATAAATGTTCTCTTCTGAGGGTCCCTGACACAAAATATTTTCAGGTGGGGGTCCGTGGCCAAATACATAACAATTTGGTGGTCCTTGGCACAAAAGAGAGACGGGGGGAGACACGCAGCAAAGGTCGTCATGAACGGGACTCTAACACGCGACATGCTCTCAGGCCAGAGCCTATATGCGGCATGCGCCTGGACTGCTAGACCAACGGACGTGTAAAAAAATAATAATCTAACGTGACAAAGTAACTAACAACGAAGGCACTACTGAAGAAATGCTGCCGTCTTTGCGACCTAACGCGTGACTGTTTGTGTTTAAGCTTGCACAAACGTGTAGGTAGCAAACCGTACCACACACACACACACACACACACACACACACACACACACACACACACACACACACTCACACACACACACACACACACACACACACACAAACACACACACACACACACACACACACGCAAACACACACACACACACACACACACACACACGCAAACACACACACACACACACACACACACACACACACATCTAAACAAGCGCTCCTCCGTCATCCCACTGAGCCTGCACACAGAGGAAGAATCAGTGGCCCGGTTGCCATGGAAACCAAGCCCAGTGTACCTGCTACATCATTGGTGGATTGTGGCTCTTATGTATTTCTGTGTGCGAGCGTGTGCTTGCGTAGGTGTGTGAGACTAAAGCCTATATACAGTGTTCTGCTATGAGTTGCACAAGAGGAAGCGTATGAGCTACAGTAGGCCTATTATGTATAATCTATATATATTCACTCATGCAACATACAGTAATTGCCTTTGATCACGCGCCAGCATTATTAATAGTCAGGCTTTTCAATCCTAATCATGGGTAAATGGGTGTACGTGCGTGCGTGCGTGTGTAAACATATTCAATCTATGTGTGTAAATATTTAAAGCATATACACAGAGTAAGAACTGTACTGCTTCCACTGCCAGCCTTGCTGAGTGAAACGCAGGTAAATCTGGGTTCAAAATATGGAGCTTAGCCTGGCTAGTGTGATCTCTGGTCTAGAGGGGCGGGTGCAGGAGCTAAAGTATTGTAATTTTGGTGCAACAGGTTTGTTTTCTGTTTAAATTGATCTTTTCTTGTATTGAGGTTCCTGAAATAATCAATAGGCTAATAGTAAAGCATTCATCAACCTGCATCATTTGGGCGTGATAAACGCAATGTTGTCAATTGCTGCCGTGGCCATCTATGCGTGCACACATTACGCACATTACGCAAGTTATGTGTAGTACATTGTACGGAACGTCATCTAGTGTTTGAGGCTGTGGGCTTGGGATGCAACCAAGCTCTGGTCTAGTCTGTTTAACTAAGCAAAGTAAAGCCCACTGTGTCTGAGCATTATTATTGTTTCTCGCTGGAGAGCGATTTAAGAAAACATTGCAACTGTGAACTGAATATTGTTTCTTTGTTGTACCAGAATATTCTCTGTATCAATTGAAATGTATTGCTAGTACTATATAGTTAGTAGTATATATTCTTTCATACAGGCAGGCACATTCATGAATGCGTGTGCATGCAGTCCCCCCCCCCCCACCCAAAACCATCCACCTTCCCTTAGACAATATGGTTACCACAAAAGCCACAGTGTAATTTTTTTTTTTGTTATCAAATGTTTTTTATTTTAAGACAAAAATCACCACAGTGTAATTTGAACACTGAGGCAAATGCTAGGAGACTGTCTGGTTCTGTCTCGGGAACTGTTAAATAATCATTGCTACGGGTAATGAGTTACTCACAAAGTGTGAGTGATGATGAGCTTCAGTACGAAGTGCTGCTGCCTACCCTAGGCCCCAGTGACTCCTACATACGTGGCCAGTTATGACACATACGTGGCCGGTTAAGACTGACCCGTGGCCTCTGCGTGCGGTTAGGGTTAAGTTAGGGTTTAGAGTAGGCTGTCGGACTATTGTGTGTCGGACTGTTTGGACGTCTGACCAAAGATATGCACCGGCGTCCCCCCAGGGCTCTGTACTATAGGTCCACTCCTTTCTTTCCCTCAGTGCCAAATGTCTTCGATGAAAATAAACGATCTACAAGCTCACAATGTGTCGTGTTGTGCATTGTGTGTAGCCTATTTCTATTTTCACATGGATTCACATGGATTCATGTGGCTAACGAAAAGGTGGAGGCAACAGGAGGGGCTGTGTGCAGCTGAGGATGTCGCTAACCTTTAGAATCCACAGGAGGGCTCATCTCTCTCTGTTTGCTGGCAGTGAGGGGAAGGTTGCTTTATACATTTACTTGTGTAAATGTATTGACCACGAAAGATGTCAATTCAATTCAAGATGTCGATTCAATGCAGGGCAAATCTTTTTTCATCTCAGAAATGAAGAGGTCAAATGTAAAAAGGGTGGGGTCGTTCAGCACTGCTTTGAAAAGAATAAGGTTGTGTAAGAAGATTGCTGCGCAGGTTGCAAGTGTGTGCCACGTTAACGTGCCCCCTTGACCTCTCCATCCCCTGAGAAGGAATGTGTTCCTGCTAGGCTAGGTAACAAAAAGCCCATGTTGTTGACCCACCCTCACCAGGCTGCCTGCTACTGTACTTCCTGCAGCCTGACTCCGCTGTACCATCTGGAATCAGGCTGGAATGAAAGCTTCTCTATGGACTCATCCTGACAAAGCTGATCAATCAATACTCCACTGGAGAACTGGGGTAGTTCTGTGCCCCCTCTAGAGGGCTCTGAACACGACACTGGGGGCTGTAAACCAGATAATTACAACCTCAACCCTAATTGAACGGCTGCCAGAGTGATTATTCAAGTCTCTTCCACAGCAGGGTGGTATGTATGGTTTTGTCCATGCGATTAAAATAATGCTATTTATAGAGAGGGGTTCAAGTGCCTATCAAAGCCATGTACAGTAAGTGGGCTTTGTGACACAGAATGAGGTAGGAAATACGTTTGGTAATAAAGAAAACAGTCACCTTGCATAAACAGAGATGAAGAAAACAGGACCACCGTGAATGCTTGAAGGAGTCTGTTTCCGTTACACTCACAGAGAGCAATAGGGAAATCCCCAGCAAGCAATAAGATATGAGAAAATAGTATATGAAGATATGAGTAACTGTAATTTCTTATTAAAAACTACACAGATACATTAAGGCAAACTGTATAACTTAAAATCTGCTCTCGAATCAATGTTCAGCTGCTGACAGTCAGGCACAATGGAATCTAATTCAGATACAATTGTTCTTTCGGGCCCATCTGTCATTCTAAAACCCTTCACCCTTTTTGAGGGGCACTAGCACCTCCTATATACAGGTTTAATGTTTGTTTTTTGTTCAATGTTTGTTTTAAAAACGCCATTGACAATGAAGGGAAAACACAAACATTAAGTCCCATTAACAATAAAGATAATTTAATGTTTGTTTTGACACAAAACCCCAAATGGGCAATTGTGCAGCCAGGAATTCAACATTTCACACTCAGTGTAACAAGAATATCACATTACAGAAATGTTTTGATGGCTTAGAAAACAATCAAAATCTAATCACATACCGTATGATTTTATCTACATGTAGGAGTTGCAAAACGAACAAATCTCTAACCTGAGAGATGGGGTCTTAACCAGTATATTATCTCTGTCAAGGTCAAAACCACCAGGTGTGGGGAGATGTTTTCTCCCCTGTCTGTCCGTGTGTTTGTCTGTCTGTCTGACTGTCTGTCTGTCTGTGATCAGATAATCTCAGGCACCTTGAAACTGTGAAGGCATAAGACCTGGGGCCCGTTTATAACATTCTACCACAACACACAAAAAGTGTAATATATATAGACCTGATGTTTCTTATCTGAATTGAATACACTACCGAAGGTTATACTCTTATTTGATTCTCCTGTTATGTCTTGTCTCCCATAATTTATGTCTGACTTTACACATTTATGGTTGCCCCTGGGCTTATGTTTAAAAATTGAATAAAAATATTTTTTTAAAGAAAGAAACTGTGAAGGCACACTAGGCCAAGGACTAGGGCTAGTTCTCAAAGGAGCACCTGGACATATAAGTTGGTGCGCACAACGGGGGGGGGGCCACAGTGTTATTTTGCCACAGTGTTATTTTGCCCACACGGGCAGATGCAAAAGATACAAAGATGCTAAGCTACACAGCGTCACAGACACTGCATTTGTGGTCGTTAAGCAGCAGGAGGACGGGGATACGGATGTTTCTACACACTATTGCTATTACTCCGATTTTGTCCAAAATGCACACACATACTGTATCAGTATAGTACACATTCAACCCGTCCTGGCAGAGCTCTGCGCTCAGAGGAGAACACTTTTCTAGTTCATATAGCAGGACGAAATCATATTTTATAAAAGCTTATTATTCTTAACATTTTATGAAAAAAGATCCCACTGGAACTGATGAAAAGTGATCATATTCAGCCTTTGCATGAATAGTATTGAATGTGAAAAGATTATAATACAAAATACACATTGAAATGTAAAATAATGGAATAATGGCACCATTGTCAGGATAGCCACGACTCTTACTCATCCTTTTTGTTAGTTGCTTTGCTAATACAGCTCATTCCATTTTTATGAAGCAATGAAGCAACGAAGTTACTACTAGAATATAGAGAGTATCAGTGAAATGCATATTATTTTCCATTACTTTTTACTTACTATTGAACATTTTAGTTTTTTATCCTTGCACATTTGCTTAGAGAGGATATATTATACACACTAAGTTTGAAGCCAGGAGAAGGAGATTAAAGGCTAACTTCACACAAATGAGTCATTTAAAAGCCTATAAACTGCACAAACCCAGCACATGGCATTTCAAGGAATTATTTGAAAGCCATGCAGTCTAAATAAACCATATAAATGTCTTACCTGTCGTACAAAGCTATTGGAGGTTGTGTCGGAGGAGGTGCTTCCATCAGAACGCTTGAAGCGACTCTTCCTCTTGGCGTATTTTCCCTGAAAAGAGGAGAGGTGTCAAGAGGAGAGGTAAGGCCCTGAACATATGGGAACATCTAATGAGTTAACGATGGGCTCTATGCACACAGAATAACTCTTCCTACTTCCAGGCCGCTTCCCTGTTTCCTACACAGGCTTTACCGATGATACTAATAAGGCTCTGTTCCATTTAGTATACAGTGGAACCAAATGGACCGTTACAGACCCGTACGGGGCCATTTGGAACCCACTCAAGGACACTTTGAGACCCACAATAGAAGCACCCTGACTGTTTGACCAGAATGGAAAAGAACCTTCATCAGTATCAATGGTATATAACCACTAGGAAGGAAGTAGGGAAGAGTTCTTTCCAAAATGGCGTGTGTGCATAGAGCCCATTGACCAATATATGGCTACTATACATGCTAACGTTGAACATACGCTGAGACCCACCCATGGGTGTGCGCCTGTGCGGTAAACGCTTTTGAGATGCCCTGTGTGCCCTGATCCAGAGAAGGTTAAGACAGATGCCAGGTTCACTTGGTATTCTCTCTGTTTTCTTTCTTTATCAATTAGAAAGAATTCATGCTGATTGCTAACTCTGCTATTCGCTATGGATAAGAGCATCTGCTGAATACCTAAAGTGTACATTGTAAATTGCAATGATGAATAGTACAGATACTAGAATATCTTTTGTTAAAACATGAGCGCTTCAAGTGTTTGGGAATGAAATCCTAAAAGCCCTTGAAGAATTTGAATTTGGTATAATTAAGCAATAACTCATGACAGGCTATGATACATTGCGATTATATCACAGCTAAGGGGCATTTTCCTTCCGGCCTCTTAGCTGTAATATAATCACAATATATCATGGCCTAGAGAGTCAGTGATTTCCTTTATTAAACAATTACCAAATATGGCAATATAAAGATTATAGACATATTACAGTTTGTTTTCATAACTATTACAATAATCAATTCTACAGGAATATGGGCCCTCCCGACCGCCTGCATAAAACAACGCAGTAATAGATTAAATTGAATCATTCCGCAGGTTTGTCTAGTATCCTTTTTTAGGTAAATATTCTCTCTACTTCCTTTCGCTCTATCCACTCCTCCACAGTTAATCAGATTGCCACTGATAATGGTTTCTACTATGTGATGTTTGTTCGGTTTATACTGTAGCCTTACTTTTGTTCTTCTGTGGCCATGGAGTGATATAAAACTATACAAAGGCATTAGGCTTTACAGCTGTGGTATATGGTTATGTTATCGCGGCTGTCAACCAATCAGGTTGCATAATTTGAGCTACTCATTTTTATAATATTTCTTAAAGCTTAAACACAGAACATGATCAGAAGGATGCAACGATGAATAACACTGAGCTCCAACCAGAGATCATATTGGGTCCAGGACCAGCTCTTATTCTATAGCAGTCTCATGCAAAGCCTTCATTACTTGTCATTATTCATGCCCTGATGTAGGTTGGGATCCTATAATCTGATTGGCAGACCCCTGGCAATTGGCCTATCCGGGTTGAGCAGGGGCCGACATTACATTATGAGCCCACCCTATCCACATCACCATGGCGACGCAATGCAGACTAATCACATTTGTTGGCAATCAAGAGCCCCAGTGGTAAAGGATGACTGTGTCCCTGTATAGGAAAGGGATGGCGGCTTACGATAATGGTACTGTAAGAAGTAAAATACACAGAAGCATAGCAAATATGTGACCACATTTTACACTGTAAAGTCCCAGGTGTCAATTTAATTGAAACTGACACTAGATATTGCAGTGTTCATAGAGAGTAGCAAAGTGTGCAGTTTCCCACGCATGGGGGTGGCCCGGGTGGGTGTTCTGGATACTCAACCTTCACCACTTAAGCCCAATATATACTTTGCCGAATGACAAAGATTGAAAATAGATCTGCTATTTTCTGTATTAAAATAACCAATAACGACAACAAAATAAGAACGTATATATAACGTAAATAATGAATGGCTTGATTCGGCCTCAAATCCAGGTGACATCAACTTTGTTTTAAGATTCATGATGGAAGACGGTCTTAACCAAAGATTTATTTGACAGAGATGCCTGGAGATCGCTTGTTGACGGCCTATGCCCCAGAAGGGGTAGTAGGCGTAACTATACAGTAAGTAACATTAAAATGGGGTAAGATTTTGTTCTGCTACGAAAGTTTGCTCACTAATATTAGTTTTAATTTATAAATTCAGCTATTAGTGTCTATTTTGTCTTACACAAACAGTAAATTCCCTTTGACAGTGAATGGAGAATTGTATGTCATAGTGTCTGAGCAAATAGGCATAGTGTGTATTTTACGTTATGATGATGTACGATGATAAGACCGCCCCTCACTTCACACGGGTGTGTATTACTTTGATAGGTACAGTAGAGAGAGACAGGAAACTGAGTATGGGAGTATGAGTGAGAAGATGCAGCAAATGGTCCGGTCGGCCGGACATCTAGCCCTGGACTCGCTGTCAGGCATTTGGTCCCATTCGTACCCAGCTATCAAAAGATATTATATTTGTTATTTCCTTTACACCAGAACTGGAGAACTGGTGTGGAACCATTCACAAGGGTATTAACCCATTCTGACCTGAGATCAGATTCTAAAAATGTCTTCTACATCCTCACAGTTTTCTGAAAAAGCTATGTTTCTATGGCAGTGGTTCTTCGATTTTTCAAAAATAGCAGACCTACAAGCTCGTAGCGCGCCACTCAGTGGCACGCTATGAGCTTGTAGCGTTATGCGTGCGCGCTATGAGCGTGCACGAAACAAGCACTCGCCCCACAAAGTCGCTCATCTGAAAAGTCCTTAAAGCTGTATATTCCGATAAGCATTGAGTGTTTGTTCACTAACTGGGGTTTCCCCATATCTCCAGTTCTTTAGTAAACAGAATATTTTTTCAGGCAGGGATTTGATAACCAAACAAAGATCATTTATCAGCTTAAATGTTGGTGTTCCAGTTGCAGTTGTGTCTGCTTGTTTTTTCATGTTCATGTTATCACTTCCAATTTCACTTATTTATTCTGTATTCTGTCCATACCTCAGCACATGTGCTATAGATGGGGGTATAGCTCAGTGGTAGTAGAGCATTTGACTGCAGATCAAGAGGTCTCTGGTTCAAATCCAGATGCCCCCTGTTATGTTAATGTAACTTAACACAACAGTCAAATCTACGGGGGACCGCATGTAAATCCGACGGAGCATTAGTCCGACATGCGGACGCATCTCGGACTAGCGCCTGCTCCCGTGCTTGCGTTTAAGGTTAGGTTAGGGTTTGAGGTGGGTTGTAGTCACCAAATGACACTATGCACTTCGTCGTTTTTTCCTCCTGTGCTCTTAATAGTTCAGATTTGGAACAGGTGTACAAATGTTCTCCCACAGTGACACAACTGCTTTCAGCAACTGATGAATTAGCAACCCCCTAATTTACATGCACGCGCAACTATTCAGACATATTGTGAATGTACACCTTTGTCAATAATTAATTTGATCAGTCAGCTTCATATTACTAACTCTTGAAAAACATCACACATGTATAAACATCTGAGAGAGAGAAGACAGGAGCTCTAGTTTGATTAGCTTCTACACAGCAACATCCAGAGTGTTGATTTGGAAGCTGCATGCTTGCTGCATGCTAACTTTCATGTCCTACACGAGATTCATGTCCGGCAAGAGCTTAAGTTTCAACCAGTGAGCTACAATAGAGCTAGACTAGAACATGCCTGCTAACTCATTGGAGAAAAGAGAAATTTGAAATTCACGCAGAACCTGGTCCTACCCGACCAGGAGACCACAGGATCTAAATGTCTTAGGCTTCATCCACACCTACATAAACGTAGCGTTTTCGTTTTCGTTTTCATTTTCGTTTTTTTAAATCTCTCTGTCCATACGACACGTTTTTTTAAATCTCTCTGTCCATATGACCAATGGCAAGACCCATGCAAAACTCCGTTTACATTGTCCACACAGGGAACACACAGGCGGAGTTTTAAAGAAATACACTGTGGCAGGAGTTTTCCAAAAGATGCGTTTATATGGACCAAAAACGCGTTTGCGTGTGGGCGACCCCCCCAAAACGCATATAAAAACCTACGTTTATCCGTTTACCCGGATACGTGTGGACAAGGCCTCAATTGAAGAGTAGACACAAATACAACTAGAACTGCACTCTATCGAGTGCCTACTGTTGCACACAACACAGAGCGTGCAAGTACTGTAGACCGCTACAAACTTTCAAATCTCATCCTCTCTGTGAAAGAACGTTTGCAATATTGAATTATTAGGTTTAGCTATTTGCTACGTATCCGGTTCAACAATTCAACAATCCGGTCAAACCCTAGTCAACACTGACCCCTTTTTTTTAATCTGGCCATAAGGTGTAAATTTCAAATTTTGCTACTGATATCTACTACAAATACTATTAATATTGAGTGACTGCAGTTTCTTCCAGCTGTGAAATGTGTCAAATGTCCCTTTAACCAAGTTGAGAGTGTGAAAATGTACCTGTAATGGATAACATTTAGGATTATACAGTGTGCTCACCCTGAAGAGTATCTTATATCACAGTCATTAACAAGTGACTAGGAGGGGCAGAGGAAATAAGATGTATGACTCTGTGCTGCCAATTTTGCAACAAATATAACATATAACAGTGACAAATGGAGCAACCCATGGACTCAGTTCCCACGGCTAGAATATAGCTTTGAGCATTAACAGACACACACGTATAGATCACACTTTTTTACTACTGTATGCTGTATGTTTGAATTAAATTGTCCTTCATAACCAGAAGCAATCTGACTTCAGTTAATGAATGGAGGTCTAAAATAAAATAATGTTCTGTATAAGAAGTGTGGCACCCTCAATGTAATGTGCATGTGATAAGAGAGCATCTGCCAAAAAAAGGTCCAATCAAATCAAACTGACGGCCTACAAATCTTTTTATCGTTTTATTTTATGGCCATACTAGTATACAGCAGATTGCAAACCCAATGTTCATGGTAAATATGGATTAACGGGGACAAATTGATTTTATGATGCTGGTTTCTAGTATAAAAGATTAACAAAAGGTTGTGGAATCCAATGGAAGCCATTTCCGTGGCAGCCTGGGATCAAATCAAACTAATTCTAAAGCTCAGATGGGGAATCAACATGTATTGTATGACCATTGACCACTGATCAAACAAAACAAAAAACTACAATGACAACAACAAAAACTCAAGTGCTCAACAGTGGCCTGTTAGCCGATAAACCAGGCAAACCTCCCAGAGCTTTAGGGCCTGTCTAGATGAGGACGTATTTTGCGTTATCCGCACAAGTATTTAGCCGATCTGCCCTTTCCACAGAGACAGTGTTTTGGAGAACCGGGCTGTTATACTAGTATAGCCATGCCACAGCAGTGGCCTGTAGGGAATAAAGGTGCAATCAAAAATGAAGAGGAGAGAGGAATTACAATATTGCACCAAATTTCCCAGCATTTAACTTTTACTTCATGAGTCTTGAAAACATCACCATCACCATCTGTAAAACGTTGTTTTCATCATGTTTGAACGTGTTTGCTTGTGTGTCTGCTTGCACAGATAGCTATGTTCAGGGGGTCTCTTGAACATATCTCAGAGCGCTGGAAGGAACATGCCACAGGATGTGGGGCTGGGGAGGGCTTCCTATTGGTAAACAACCTTGTTGCCTAAGTGGATAATTAAAGAGGCGCTACGTGAGCATGACTTATCAATGCTATGTAAGTACGTAAAAAATCAACTCTCCTCTGTCGGTAGTGAGCAAACACAATCTTTAAATCTGACTTGACGGACTGCACACGATTCTGATCAGTTCAGCATTCTGTGCACCACAATTCATTTATTATGCTCTGTGTAGCCTGGGATTGTTTTGGCTGGGGGGTCCTCTCGTCCAGGATATTACAAATGCTACTTCGCAGCTTGTCTCCCGACAGCAGAGTTATAAATACATACTGTATGCCAGTGTGACCTGCTGCAAGTCTGCATGAACTTTATATCTAATTGATCAGAGCACCGTACAAACCCAATTCCTGCTGCATAGCACACGGAGGGGGTCCATCTGTCTCTAAACACAGAACACAAGAGGGATAAAGATCTATTCACAAAAAACTGAGAAGAGATGTAAGATGAGGATGATCACAGAGGAGACAGACAGACGGACGGACGGACGGACAGACGGAGAGAAGAGAAGAGAAGAGAAGAGAAGAGAAGAGAAGAGAAGAGAAGAGAAGAGAAGAGAAGAGAAGAGAAGAGAAGAGAAGAGACGAGACGAGAAGAGAAGAGAAGAGACGAGAAGAGACGAGACGAGACGAGACGAGACTGACACAGTCAAATCCTGTGTTAATGTATCATTTGTAAACTACATTTTGGTTACATACCTTGTGTACACTCAAGAGTTAAATAAACACTGAGGATTTTACAGTGCAGAAAGAGGAAAGAAGGGACAGATTCATAGGAATATGATGGAGTTGGCGGGGCCAAAGACAGAGATAAGTAGAGTGGGAGTATAAAAGCAGGATGCATACTTGGCATGGCTTTGGGCATTGGTTTTCATGTGTTGTTTTCTGCAGAGACAATGATGGTGCACTGCGTGGGTGTGTTTCTTCTGGACATTCTCTTATTACCCCATTTAAATTATTATGACTAATCTTGCCCACACAAGTAAATGACATCATATAGCTTCCTTTAGGCTATTTGTGACCATGAAAAGTTACTGTGTCCTAAGTTTCATGATAGCATTTTGACTTGAGTAAGCATCCATCATCCATCCATTTTCAAAATCCACTTGGTCCAATTTCAGGGTTAGAGTGCACAGTGGCCACTGGGTTGGGTTATACAGTATACCAGAATTATAAACAAGCAACACCACAGTAGCCTAAAATCCATAGAAGTGTAAATGTCCCAAATTGGTCATTTTTTACACTGACTTAAATGAACACAAAGGATTTTACTGTATAGAAATAAGGAATAGGCCTGTACCGGTAATACAATTGAGAATGTGAGGTGTAAACTAAAATGTCAATAAAACTATTGATCAAAATGAATAATACATTTGAAACATTGCCTATAGTCAATGAGTGAGACTGACTGAAGTGTGTCCATTTTGAAAATGTGTCAGGAAGAAAATGTGTCTGTGTATATTTCTAAACTATTAAGAAAAGAAACGAATGTAATGACTATTTTGTTGTCTGTATTATAATACAGATTATAATAAATCAACATGACAAATGAATTACTTAATCGGCTATAGGTGTTATCAGTAGGCCTACCTACCTAGTAACATGCACTTATACAGCTGTGAAAACTTGAGAGAAAATCTCACGTTATTTCAAGGTAGGAAATTATGTTAAATGCTCCAGATGGTCAACAAGACACAATTCAATAAGAACTCATCCAATTTGGTTACCTATTAGACCAAGGCGTGGTTTTTCCATGTAAATGCATCCATCAGTAGCTACTAGTCTACCATACATTAGCTCTACGGATTCTATCTCAACGATGTTGACGCACCGTGTGTAAAGAAACCTAATTTTGATTTAATGCAAAGAAAATATTGACTTAATTTAGTCGCAACCCAATTAAGGGAACAGGGAAGAAAACGCAAAAAGGCAACCAACCCAAATCAGACATGAGCGCACACAGTAGCCTAGGCTATACATAGTCACTCTGAAGAAATTATACATGCTCAATTCTCTCTGAATTGTTATATTAAATGAAGTCCATCGCTGCTCGCACGTAGCCTACCGAGGACGGCGAATCACAGTAATTGTTGAACAACCTGTTAGCTTTGGGAAGTCAACTAGCGCCATTATCAAAATGAATTGGCAGAATAAAGTCAGTCGGCTATTTTACTGTCAAGTGTTTATTTTTCTCCCCTCAATTCGTCGTATGCAGTTGCGTTACCTGTGGATGTGGATGATGGTCGAACATGTCCATTTGGATCTCCTGGGTTGAGGTCGAAGGCGTCCTGGACATACTACTTTTCTGTACCATTGAATTTACTTTTTAAATGCTCTTTTTCTATGTCGTATATTTATGATATCAACATAGTCATTTTGAACGAAGACAAAGTGACCGTTTCCTCGATGTAGGCTCCTAAGGACCCAGAATACTAACCGTCCAACGCAACAGATGCGTCCCTTCTTCAGCGCCAGTGTCTTCCTATGGACAATACGCGCCGCTTGCTGCGCTCCACAGATTCCAGCTGCGAGTCGAGGTGTCCGCCCCACTGAACAGGCAGCACCACCCTCTCTTATCGATTCATAGAAGAGCAGGGATGGGCCTTATCTGGTTGGTAGTAGGATATTTGGGAATACGATGTATTTTACTATTAAAGTTAAAAACAAGATTATCGCCAATATAGAATTTATCTCGTTGTGACGTGCACTCTGGATCAATTAAATTAGACCAAATGCAAAAACAAGATTTAGCAGTTAGATATCAATGAATAGCATTCGCAGTTCGATTCCGCTTTAGTTAAAATTTCCGAACGGCGTTCTACATTGATCTTATCGATATGGCATCCGGTTATCACGCCGGTTTTGCGTTCCTTAAGATGACGGGAACATAGTTGGGGCAATGACGAGGTACTATGCATAGCAGATTTGCTATGACGTCAAATAGCTGTTTGACGTATGTACTATGTAGTCTACCGAACTTGATCTAAATTAACCTAATTTTCCACATTCCAACAAATGCATTGATCAAATTGGGAAACTGTAGTTTTTAGATGCTCCACCACAAGCTGCACACAAAAAGCTGTAGGCCAAAAGTCCCGTTTACCAAACAAATTACGATAAAAGATTGATTAAAAGCACCGACAGTAATATGTGAAAATTACCTTTTAATCTGAGGACTGATAGCAAAGGCAATCAATGATTTGTGGGCAGGTTCAAGTTACTTAGGGTTGAGTGACCATGTAGGCTACCTGTCAAAATAGTGAGAAACCCAGATGAGTTCCACTGATCTCATTCACCCAGATTTGGCACATTAATGGGCAAATCTAATACCATTATACCAAATAAAAAAAGTGCAACTCACTGGCCTCTAATGGCCAAATGATAATTAGTGTACAGTCTCAATGGTATCTAACAATCTGATGTTTGCAGAGTTGAACGATTGCACAGCACATCGATTAGGCTTCAATCTAGACATGGATGCATTATTCAGTTCAGAGTTAAAAGGGTGCAGGAGACACTGTCTTTAAACACTTTTATTAACGCAATTGAAGCAACACTGTAAATTGTAAGTGTAAATTAAATTTAACAGGTGCAGTGGCGCTCTCATTTCTTGGTCTCCTCCTCCTTTGAGAGTGTCTTGATGATCTCCTCTTTCTTGGCCGCGAGACGCTCCTCTCGGCGCTTGCGGGCCTCCTTAGTCTTGGTACGGCGAGCCTCGGCCTGGTCACTATAGTAAAGGAAGAGATGAGATTGCTCAGATTTATGTATAACAGCACAAATACACAGGGTTCATTCATTAAATCCTTAGGCATAGATGGTATAAAATGTATCTTGACTGTAAAATAGTCGATCTCTGCAAGAGCCAAATCTAACCGAATAGAAGTTGCAATTCAAATATGATAGTTCAACAAGTTGTATTCAAAGAGCAAAATACCTTAGGGTGGTCCTAAGTGCAACCCATTACATTTTAAACAATGCAATTAAATTAAGAAATGTAGCCTTAACTTCCATTCTGACAAGCAAATCCTCCATAATGTGCAAGTTCTAATCTGAACTTCATATTTCAAGATGTGGGGATGTGTTTGAGCATACAACTTCAGGGGCATTTGGTTCTCATGGAAAAGTCCCCTTTTAAAGCATCAACACAAGTAAAGCATTAGATATGGTTTAGACTTACGACAGGAGCTTCTTGCGAGCCTTGTCGGCCTTCAGTTTATGAATATGCTCCATCAGGATACGCTTGTTCTTGAAGACGTTACCCTTGGCCTTCAGGTACAGGCTATGGTACCTGTAAGAGCAAAGAATTATTGGCAACCCCTTCAAGACACTGAACAGTTAACACCTTCAAGAGTCAACATGAAACAGTTAAAGAGCAAACGTAATTCTGTCCATAACCGTGTCAAGAACTTACATGTGCCTGTCAATCTTCTTTGACTCCCTGTAGCGACGCAGAAGGCGACGGAGGATCCTCATGCGGCGCATCCAGCACAACTTCTCTGGCATACGGGCATTGGCCGTACCCTTTCGCTTACCTAGGAAACAGGTATTCATAGCCATACATCATACAATAACTTGAACAGTGCCACTAGTTGAAGACTTCTTTGCAAGAACAGCAAATCTCAAGTCTAAAAATGCTGTTTATTCAGCTTGAATACAGGAATATCACATCAAGTTCTTGTTATGTTTATGCCATTAAGACATCAGATTTAACCTACCGACACCCATGTGCCTTCCCTTGCGACGTGCCAGTGTATTTTTGCGGCATCGAGCACGGGAGTGAACCGTGACTGGCTTGCGGATGATGAGGCCATCCTTCACCAGCTTGCGGATCTGCTGGCCTAAAGATCGAGAGAGATTTGTTTTGTCACTTACTCATACAGAAAACCTGCAAAATGTTGGGACATGTTCCCCAGAGACTGTGCTAACATAGATTTAAAAAAAGATTAAAAAAATACAAAAATCTTTTAATGAATAAAGTTTAAGTACAGGTAGAACAGAATATATACATTTTAACAGGTACAAGCTTTTAGCAGCAGTGTCAAATGGTGAAAAGCAGAAGGCAAACGCTTCAATTCCACATGTGGAGGCAATCATGTCCTGGTCAGGGGGATAGGCGGAATATTGCTCTTAATTTTGTAATAATGACCATTGTATCTCTGAATCTTATGTTGCGAATGATAGCAAACACCTAACTAATCATATTTGAAGCTGAGAATGATAGCAACATTTGAAGCAGGTTTATGTACAATTCCAAATTTAGAAAATGGATGCTCTAAACAGGCATATTCTTCTAAACACTATCGACACTACAGTACAGGGTACACATTAACAAACTAACAAGACCGCTAACTCATAACTTACGAGAGTTGGCATTGGCGATTTCGTTGGTCTCGTTGGGGTCCAACCATACCTTCTTCTTGCCGCAGCGCAGAACGCTAGACGCGAGCCTCTTCTGGAGCCTGAGCATGCTGAGCGAGACACAGCACAGAGTTAGCCTGGCCTGACAGTCACTATACTTACATTGCACTCTACTTCAAACGATATCTTGGATTAAATCGCAGATATCTGCATATGTTCTGAAATGTTGTGTAGCTGACTTCTATCCGTCTAACGTTAGAATGGCTAAAAGCACTGCGCTAGCATAGCAGCTAACATGCTAGTACCGACTGACAACATGGCCTCTTTAGTTTGTTCCATCGTGTCAGCTGGGACTGGGTGACTGATAAATAAAATGCGTTTTTCTGCATTTATCTGATATAAAACGTATCACAGAGCTTGGATGGGAATACATAACTAACATAAAACATGGAAGTAGCCACTAAAACGACAAAAAACACTTTCATTTTATTAGAAATATACAACTTTGAATCTCACAACGCCAAGTCTCCTACCTCATGGCTGCGACTTCTATGGGAAAAGGAAGTATTCGGACACAGAGCGGAAATTATAAAGGCCAGACCATTACAAAGGAGAATCCACTTCGAATCGTGAAATGGCTCAACGTTAGCTACATTTTGAGTTGAAAGAGAACTATTATATTCAATTTGTATAATTAATCTACATCAAAGTTATGGGTCATTAAAATTGAGATTTATTGGAAGCGTCTGCATTTGTGTTTAAACGTTCAGATCAAGAATAACCTCGTTTGAAAGGTAATGGTAGAGGCCAAGCATGTAGCGTTGCATTGTGGGTGGATGAGTTAAACTGCACTTTACTATTGTACCACACGGCGGCAGTAAATGATAAGACAACACATTGATTCATTCATTGATTCATTAGGCAAGCTAGAGCTAGAAGACTTGTATAGGTTCAATTGCAACAACAGGTGCTTTTTTTATGGCGGTTTTTGAAATTAAAGAAATTGAGAAAAAAAAGTGAGAAAATGCATTATACTTTGTTTGAAAGCTTAAAAAACTTCCATATTTAAGATTGTAATTGTGGATGTTACACAGTCATGTCAAATTTCAAGAATGTCTTACTAATTACTGCATGTAATTAAGAATTAGACTTAATAATAGGAAGCTTTTGTTCCCAGAGGAAGGCAGATTCTGTCATAGAAAACAATTTATATTTCAACTACATAGAAAGTGCTAAATAATGATCTATGCTTGTTCACCTTTCCAAGTCCTTGTAGCTCGAACCAGTGCTGGTTGTCTCGTTAGAGTCCGCTGCAGTGGTGTCCGATTCGACCTTAACCGAGATATGCCGAAACTTCTAATACAATGCTGTCTGAGTTGCACAGCCAAATATTCTGTCTCGTGATAAGTAGCCTACTCGTGTCAAGAGTAGGAGTTGCTATTAAGTGCTCCATAAAAACCTTCTGAGTTCTGATCCTTCTTTTAAATGGTTCACAGTTCACTAGATGCGTGTCATGATGACATATGCCAGCCATCTGATCTGAGTACGTATCACCATGATGATGCCAGGCGTGTATACCCATATATGAGGTTTCTACTAGGTCTGGTCCATAGCTCTAATGCCTTCATTAGATGCAACGGCAGCAAAGAGCATTAGGGCTATGGACCAGAGCTAGGTTTCTACATTAGTCTGATATCAGCACTGGATATCGCTGTTGTTGTCTCCACTCTCCTCCATACCAATGCCCATATATTGAGGAGCTCTAGGACGGTGAAAGCCTTCGTTACACTTTGGTTGAAATGTCTACTCTTCAGTGTGCTGTTTGAAAATGTAGGTTTGCTGCCACCTAGTGTTAGAATGTTTCTCCAACAGTCTATGACTGGTTACTACACCATTTTACAATTTACAATTTACAATTTAGGCATTTAGCAGACGCTCTTAATCCAGAGCGATTTACATTAAGCAAGAACAAAAAAAGCATGGGAATACATCTCATAAAAACATTTATCATGAAACATGCGTAAGCTAAGAAAGTAACAGTGGAATATCTATATAATGAAACTATATAAACTATACATATATACTACTATGCTATACATATGTACTATGACGTGCTATGACTACATACAATGCAATTATAGTGCTGTCTACATAACATGCTATAAATCTGTATCAAATGCTACAGAAATGCTATCTAAGGGGGTGGGGTAAGTGCTATGGGCCATGATGGAGTCTGAAAAGGTGGGTTTTCAGACTACGGCAGAAGATTGGGAGTGATGCTGCAGTTCTGACTGCAATGGGAAGTGCATTCCACAGTTTTGGAGCCAGAAGGGAGAAGAGTTTGGGACGTGTGGAGCGTTGTCCCGGCGTTTTTAGTGAGGGTACTTCCAGCTTCCCTGCGTTGGCTGATCTGAGTGCGCGGGAGGGTTTGTAGGGTTCGATCATACTTGCAAGATATGGGGGAGCCATACCTTTGGTTGCTTTGAATGCCAGCATCAGAGTTTTGTATTCTGTGCGGGCAGCGACCGGGAGCCAGTGGAGGGAGCGGAGCAGGGGGGAGACATGTGAGAATTTTGGCTGGTTGAAGACCAAGCGAGCTGCGGCATTTTGGATCAGCTGGAGAGGCTTAAGTGCACATGCTGGTAGGCCAGTAAGGAGGGAGTTACAATAGTCGAGTTTTGACAAGACTGTTGTCTGGATTAGGAGCTGGGCTGATTCCTGGGTGAGGAACGGTCTAATTCGTCGTATGTTATAGAGTGTGAACCCTTCCACTGACATGAATAGCGGAGGGGCGGAGCTTCGCACCAGTTCAGTCTCTATCCTTTTAATACTCTATGGTGTGAACCTACAGGATCGAGTGACAGCTGTGATGTGAGTTTTGAACGAGAGCTGACTGTCCAGGACAACACCAAGATTCCTGGTACTACTGACAATATTCTGACAATATAATACAATCATATTGCAGTCAGTCCATCTCTGCATTAGGGCACAGCCATCAATCCCATTGGCTAATGTTAAGGTCATTGTGATTGTTGTAGCCAATTTGATCATTTTATTCTGTGGTTAATTTGTTGTGAAGTTGCTATGACAACCTGGGAATAGGCGGGTTCAGTCAATCACAGGCACAGCCTACTTGTATGTGTCACAGGTGTACGGCAGCAGGGATTTTGGGAAACGCCACAGGGAAGCCACACAGTTTTTCAACCGTGCGTGTTTTGTTTTGTTTTCAGTTGTTTTGAGTTATCCTTTGTTTATTTTGCATCACGAGGTATTGTTTAAGTTAAAGTTTAAGTACCCGGTTTATGTTATGCCTTATCCACCCTGCAAGCAAAATAAAACCTTTTAAATGCACTCAACGAGACGACCTGATTTACTGTCATCATCACCACGCGTTGGAAAGAGCTTCACACCATATCCCTCACAGGCATCCTTTCTTTGAAAAGTTGCCTTTACAGTGATTTTATATTTAATATTTATTAACAGTTGCAATTCTGCTCACTCAAGTGAGAACACTCAAGTGGTGTCTTTGCATCCCAAAATATTACACTTTTGTCTAAGCAAACAATATCGAATACTCTCAGATGTATCATACTTTGTGAAGGGGTGTGTCTGGTGCTCATAGTGGTCACAACCATAGATATGGTCACAACAGGGTGCATGCATTATACATCAGTGTTAAGTGTGTCCAAGTGTGATTGCATGTGTCTACATGTGTGCATTTATCTCTGTGTGGTCTACCTTCCCTGTTGTGTGCATGATGTGTGCATGTCTGTTGACATCATGCATCATTGATGTTCATGTGGTTGTGTGAGTGCTTATGCAAAAGATAGAGTAGTAGTGGTTCAATTGGACACAGGGGCGCCAGGCCCCATGCTAAGCACCCTTGGAATGCACCACAGGGTCAGCTGTTCCAAGGGCCACGTGATGACAGTGCTGCCTGCACTCCCAACCAGGTGACACGTGTAGCACTGCAATACCTCTCGATCTCCGTAGACTAGAGGTTTCAATCCAGTCAGTCAGTATACCTGTAGATGTTTCACTTCCAGCATCAGCCTGGTGTGAAAATGAGAGTCCATGTCAATGTTCTGAGGAAGTCTTTCACTCTGCAGCCTACTTCCAGATGCAGAACAGACTTAATCACATCTCCCAACACACTTGAGTTTGTTTTAGTCCATTTACTTATTCAGGCACACAAAATCTCACGTGCTGAGAGAGAGAGAGAGAGAGAGAGACACACACAGAGAGAGAGACAGACAGAGAGAGAGAGAGAGAGAGAGAGAGAGAGAGTGCGTTGGAGGGGTAAATCAAACAAACAACACTGCCTCAAACAATAAGTTGATCATGCTGACTTGGCTGACACACTGCATCTGTCAGTGGGAGAGATAAGATCTCTGGTGGGTTCAACATAGTGTGTGGTGGTTGACAGGTTCTTTCAGCTCAAGTGAGATCACTCAAGTGGTGTCTTTGCATCCCAAAATATGGTGGATCCATCCATCAGACTGCACAACCTGCAGACATTGTCCATTGTACTCAAATCATCAGTAATACAATACAACAATTTTCGCTATTTGTCTTAGAACAAAGTACAGGTCTTATATAGGTCTTCACCCGTCACAAATACACAAACCTGCATTTCATGTCAGTCAGTCAAGCCTTGTGTCAGTCAGTCTGTCATGCCTTGTGACACGCTCCATATATGGCCGTCTCCATATATGAAGATCATGACACTGAACTCATCAAACCCTGGATAGTGGATACCCAGACTGGATCATCACCTAGATCTGCATATGGAGCCGGCCAGCAACTCAACATGTGACCTCATGGACACCATGTTGATCTGACCTCATCAAACCCTTAGATCTCCATATATGGAGCTGACCTGTTCTGACATTCCATTATGTTGATCCTACCCCACCCGTCCTTCCGCTTCGATGTCTCCCTTTTTGTTGATACCTGCCCGGCAGCCAGCGAGTTCTCAACAGGCCCGAAAATTAAGGCCTGGCCCTACCTGGGCCCTAACTGTGCTGGCCAGAGGCCCCGCCTGGCCTTACTTACCTTTTAGGGCCCTTTGAGGTGAGGTCGCTTCTCTTATTGCAATGCACAGTAATTGAGAGGTGATTGCAAGACTGGGTCAAATTGTGCATCTTACATGATGCTCCCTAAATACCTGTTAGTCCCAGTTCAAGACGAGGTCAAGAAGCAGCAGGTCAGTCATAAAGAAGGGATGGATAAAGGGGGAAGCAGGGGAGTAGTACGGTTTATGGGGTGGTGTTGTGGGACAATGAGTGCTTTTGTTTCCATCTATTTGCCCTGTGTGTCCAGGGGCTGCCTTGCCCTGCCTTGTGATGATGTCACATGGGCTCTTTAAGGAAATGGCCCTCCCCCTTGTCACCCCCACTCCCCTTTCCTCCCCTAGTCTCTCCTCCGCGAGGCTAAAAGCCCCACTGCGAGGCATATTCTGACTCCGGACTACCCGCCAAGTGCATCTGGGCTGGGTCAGCCTATTCAAACAAGTTTGGCAACACTTACTCACACCTACACAAATATGCAAATCAAAATAGTCTGACCCCTTTACACAACACTCTCTAGGACCACTTTACAATGGGACACATAGGTCCTTGTTGTGCAGAAATTAAACACTTACTTGTGCACAAGCAAGATCCAAAACTGCTGATTTGTTTTTTTCTGGCAGAATACCAGATCAATTATAAAATGTCTGTCTAATAATTCCAATGTGTCATGTAAGCTCAGTACAGACGGTTGGTGGCTTGCTAGTTGACAATACAATATCAAAACCCAATTTAATTTCTATATGATATGATTGAGAATGCACTCTCGAAAAATGACTTCTTGGCTTTAACATTGTTACACAGCTTTTGAGCTCTTCAGAACATGCCATCTTTGTAATAAGCTAATGATCTTGTTGTTGTTCATCATTTTACCATTTTATCGCCAAAATAAAATAATTTCAATCCACCTCCGACTTGACAAAAGTAATTCACGCATTCATATTCTCACGCTTAGACTACTGTACCTCTCTGTATACCTGCCTCACAAAAAAAAATCTATTCATCATCTCCAACTAGTACAGAATGCTGCTGCTCGCCTCAGTCGCCTGCTAACTGGCTCCAGGAAATTTGACCACATCACCCCCGTTCTAGCGTCCCTGCACTGGCTCCCAATCTCCTTCAGAATACATTTTAAACTCCTTCTCACTATATTCAAAGCCAGGTCCGGTCTAGCTCCACCCTACATCGCCGATCTAATTTCCCCCTATATCCCAACCCGCTCCCTGAGATCCTCATCCAAAGACTTTCTCAACCCCCAAATTTGCAGGCCAAAGTCCAAAGGTGACCAGGCTTTCATCTCCCTAGCCCCAAAAACTCTGGAACACACTGCCCTTACACATCAAGCATGCTCAGTGTCCTCTTTTAAATCACTTTTAAAACCCCACTTTTATAGATTAGCCTTCACTGCCAATCTAACATTTTAGTATATATATTTTCCTGCTTTTGCTTTCTATTGAAATGTCTTTGCTGTATATTTTCTGTTTGTTGTTGTTGTAAAGCACTTTGTAATGCAATTTGAAAGGTGCTATATAAAGTTGTATTATTATTATTATTTATTTTTGGGCTGTAGAGTAGCATAATAACAAGAGGAAATTAGATGAGATGTCTCTGGATACTCCGTTTAGCAGACTGCGTCTGAGGTCTCTGTGCACTTGTGTCTCTTCATTGATACACTACTATTGTTGTGGTGTTGTTGATTGCCTTGCCAAAGCCACATTGATTGTTGCTGTGACTCCAAGCTGCTGTTCTTTCCACATTCCTTCTGGTATCTCATGATTCCTTGCAGGTCATGCATGAGTGTATTCCCACCCCAGCCTCAGAGCTAATGGTCGAGGGGTGAGTTCTTATGTGTCCTCTCACCAAAATTCACATAAACAGCATAATACTATGCATTCTCTACCCCCCTCTCCACTCATAAAGGACTATCCAAGATCAGAGATAAAGCTTGATAGACCGTTAAATATCCTTTACTCACAGAAAACACGGGATTGACATGGGATAAGTGCAGGTACGGTAAGTAGCAGTTCATCGCCACTCACACCAGTGTGCATGTTTACTTCTGTGTATAAGTCATAGCTGAATGGAATTGTCATGATTCAATGTCATTTAAAGTGGGTGTATCAAAGGTTGTTTACATTGCAGAATCTGAGAAGGGGAGATCTGCATCTTTGTAGAGTGTCTGTACACACCATTTCCTACTGAATCATGGAAGACAAATGTTGTGAAATCTATTTGTTTACATCCATGGACTTGTCTATAGCTGGAAGCCTGGAGGAGAGGGGCAGTGACATGGCCAATCACTGCTGACCCACCAACTGGAGAGTGTATAGTGGTTGAGGGTTGAAACACTCTAAGAATGTTGGAGACCACCTCTCTTCCAGGCCAAGGCATCCATTAGAAATGGATTATATTCGCATCATTTGTATTTACAAACATACCCTGCCATGTCTGCCAGCCAGTGTGCTCTGTATCTCATAGCCCCCCCAGTGTCCTTCACTGGAATCCCACACACATCCATTAAGCCTTTGGGTCCTAAACTCGTGCCCCTGGAGTGGACTCACATTCCCCCTTCATCCCATCACCTCATCCCTTCTTCCCCTCATCCATTGTTTTTTTCTACTATATTTTCGCATCTGATGTATTTACAAACTGAACTCTCTGGGCAACCAGTGACATCCAGAAAGTAAACCGAGGAAGGTCTGTGACGCTGGAGAGACAGCTGACTCCCAGGAAAGACTGGCAGGGCAACAGGGGTTAGCAACCTCTGTTGCAGCACTCGCAAGAGGGAACCAAGCAAGCTACAGAACGTACACATGAGCAATACCCCCAGAGTCTCCCGAGAGGAGGGGAAGAGAGACTCGATAGGACAGATTCAATGACAACAACTATGACAGTGACACAGACGCAGAGAAGGCTCCCTTGACTCACATACACCAGAGTAATTAGGCCAAGTGTGGACAAGGACGAACACATGCACACCGCACAGATGAACAGTCTGGTGAGACGTAGGCGGACACTAGGCAGGAGGCAAACCAAACCATAGTCATAGAGACCTCTCAGTGCCTGCTATCCCCCAAGAACACACAAGGCAGAGAGAGCTTCCTGTTAGTTCTGGCAGGAGAGAAAGGACAGTGTGGGGGGGGGGGGTTCCCTGGGTGCGGTGGTTGCTGGGGTGTGGCCAGCACTGGTTTGCTGCACCTGGCCGGCAGGTTTCGAACTTCACTGTTGGCCCTCTCTCGACTCCTGGTGCTGGTTGCGCCTCGGTGATGGCTGCACCCTATATGTGTCTGTCTGTTTAGGGTACCAACAGGTGACCAAGTGGCGCTGTTGAGCTTTTTCAGATGGTATACCATAATTATTCCCTGCGTGACATGTGCACGTATAGGCTATACGCGGCTATACGCGTGGTCAATGGATGAATGATTAGCAGACCGTATACGTTTTTGAGCGGTGAGTGGTGACTAACCTTAGCCTTTGCTTTGTATAACTAGTTGTCATCCATCATTTGTTGATTGCATGTGAGGTTATGATTTTTAAGGTGTGAAACCTAAATGGTACAGTACCCTTGGTCAACAAAACCACACATTAGAGTAGCATACATTCCACATGAGATGTCCGGCTGCGACACTGCCTAACTCACCAATTCAAGTAAATAATCTGAGGCGTCCGAATGCTTTTTCATTTCCTTAATAAGCTGTCTCTAGCAGCATTATTAGCTTAATGTTATTAGCAGCATTCCCATCATTATTATCTGTCCTATACAAAGATCAAATTCCGATTGACAATGAATGGAGAAATTACGTCATATGTGTCTGAGCAAATAGACATGTTACGTCATGATGATGTACGATGATAAGAGCGCCCCTCACTTCACACGGTGTGATTTTTCATAAAATAGAGGGGGGGATGGAGATGGCCACGCACAAACCTGAATGGCTTACTTCACCACAGAAAAGTATACTTGAGTGCGGAGTTAGGAATAACTTGGCTGATGATAGTGACTCACAAACCTTTCAGCATGCAAACCATATAATTGTTTGTTACCCAATTGTATATGGTCATAATAACTAACTTTGATACATGTCATTCCAAGGGGTCGTTATTTCGAGTGTATACTGTATAGGGTTGGGTGTTTAACACAGTTAAGTGGTCAAATCATCTGTAAACATAGCTCCAGTCATATTATGTTGGGACTTTCCATTAAAACAGAACACGTCAAACCATGCTTTATATTTGTAGTGCAGCAGAGAGAAACCAAAATTGGGTGTGGCATTCATCGTTTACTGTATATCAGCTGAATTCCAGGGTATCTTTTATGTTCCATGTTCAAACATGATTGAAACATGTTTGAACATAACCTCAAAGACATTAGTACTCCTCTCATCACAGTCAGTAGAACTAGGACTAGGGCATAAAAGCAACCAAACAAAAGCCACACCACAGATGACTTATGTCTCCCCATCTATTCTATATTGGAGAAGTTGTACCCAACACATGGCAAGAAACCCAAAGCCACAACAGCTACGTCACTATTGCAACACCCACAACACCATCTTACACACTACACCCACACACACTCACACGGCAGTTACGTCACACACTTCGCAGTGTTCCAACGCTATCTCCTCCTATCGCGCCGAACGCCAAAACTCAACACCACCCGCCAAACACTGGCACTGGCACCAAAAATGCCTCCCTTCCACACTCACGCCGCCAATGCATTTGTTTACTACAAACATTATCGCCCGAAGCACCAACACCCCCGGAACACTGTTGCCCTTTCACCACGCTAAATTCGCCAGGTCTATGCAAGTGAGCACAAATTACATGTGAGAAAATTCATTCACAAGCCCACAAATGCCATTCAAATGCCATTCAACACACACTACGACTCGCTTACAATTCGCAAACCTGGCAACACTGCCCTGTCTTCTAATAGGCCCACACTAGCTCTCAGAATCTGATTCTGATCTCCCGCAGGAGAAGAGAAACAAGGAAGGGGAGAGGAATTGTAGCCTCACGATTTTGCTTATTCCTTCTAAATCTCTGTATTTAAAATATCGCTCTCTCAGCGAATCTCTTAGGGCGCTTTCACACCGGACATGTTTGGTTCGTTTAAAACGAACCATGGTCCGCTTACCCCTTTGGTTCGGTTGGTGTGAACGTGCATACGAACTCTGGTGCGGATCAAAGAAACGAACCATGGTCCGCTAAAAAAGGCCGAACTCGGTTCGCTTCCAAACGAACCACGGTGCGCTTCGTTACTGGTGTGAATGCATTCGGACTTTATAGAGGACCAAATACAGTACGATAGGCAAAATAGCCGTCGGGCGTCGGCAGTTGTGAGGCTGCATTAATAATTATAGTTATAAAAGCATGTATTTAATGTGTTTAATAGTAGACGCATACAGTATATGTCGAGGCGCAGCGCAGCATATACGAGGTTCACATGCGCAAAATGTACAAGTTATCGACATGGAATGGTGTACGCCACTGTACGGTATGGCACACGATGTAAGCTTGTAGATCTGTTTATTTTAAGCATGCGCTGGCCGCCGCCACGCAAAGTTATGACAAAGCATGCGAATCTGCGATGCATGAGTCTTCATGCGAGTTTCTCTTTCAACTCGTGTCCCCTCCTTTTTGTGTGTGTGTGTGTGTGTGTGTGTGTGTGTGTGTGTGTGTGTGGGCGCGTGGGCGCGCACGCACATGAGGGGACTGGGGGAGAGACCCATATATTTATATGGGAGAGACGCAGAGATAGAGAAATATTTAAAATCATCCATGTCGCGCAGGCCGCAGGTATCGAGAAAAAGCCAATGTTAAATAAGCTATACACAGGTGGTCCCAAATGATTAATTGATTACATCACTATAGCAAAAGACGTAAAACTAGGTCAACTCAATTAGCTGCAGCGGAGCTGTTCTGACTTGAAGCTCAATAACCAACTGACCAAACCATAAGATGACATGGAAATGCCCGCCGCGGCGCCGATTTGATGCGCAGAAATAACATGGGTGAAGGTGCACACATGGAAGAAAAGTCCTTTTTATCGGGGATACCTTTTTGTAGGCTATACGTCTCCGTGAATTTATGCATCAGCATTCAGCAGCAAGCACATTATTGTTCAAACACCTGCTCCTCTGTTCATCTGTTGCTCTTATTTGGCTAATAAAATAATTAATAAGAATGAATGCAATAGCAAGTTGTTGCTGCCTGTCATGTTGCTGTTCTCTTCTCTCTCTGTGTGACTGAAGGTTGCCCCAAAAATTGTAGACAGTGATTTCCCCTCATGTTCTTTTCCCCCTCACTATTTGGTTCGCTTAACATGTCCACGTGTCATTTGTTTACATATTTGGTACGCTTTACAAAGTCCAGTGTGAACACCAAACGGACCAAAATCAAAATGCAAATATTTGGTCCTTGGTCCTTGATCCGGACCTTCTAACAATTTAGGCATTTAGCAGACGCTCTTAATCCAGAGCGACTTACATTTAAGCAAGAACAAAGCATGGGAATACATCACATAAAAAGCATTTATCATGAAACATGCGTAAGCTAAGAAAGTAACAGTGGAATATTTATATAGTGAAACTATACATACACTATACATATAAACTATACATCTTTACTACTATGCTATATATGTGTACTATGGCGTGCTATGACTACATACAATACAATTACAGTGCTGTCTACATAACATAAGCGAACTTTGGGTGTGAAAGCGCCCTTAGTTACATCAACATTGTACTTTGTCAGTTGTTTGTTTGTGCCTACATATTACGATTACACAGAACGCTTTGGCTATTTTCGCCTGCCAGCCAACTGCCGAGTACGCCTGCACACACATGCACACGCACGCCTGGCTTGCACACACACACACACACACACGCACGCCTGGAAGCCACGATCTCTCTCTCTCTCTCTTTCGCCACGCCACGCCACACACACACACACACACACACACACACACACAGGCTATACACGCACGGCGGCGCCGCGGCAGCGAGACAGGACGTTATAATCTTGAGTTTCATTAAATAACTGTCTTTCTCCGCACGCGCACGTGCGCACACAACATTATTCAAGTGAAATGCGTAACGGCAATATTGGGCTAATATAGGCTACCAATACAGGACGTTATAATCTTCACTTTCATTAAATAACTGTCTTTCTCCGCACGCGCGCACACAACATTATTCAAGTGAAATGCATAACGCCAATATTGTGCTAATATAGGCTACCAATATGTGGGTAGCCAACAGGGATTTATCCACGGAATGAATATATATATATATATATATATATATTCATCTATACCAGGGCTGCCCACACTTTTTTTTTTACTTCAGAGCTACTTTCAAAACAACCAGCTCATATACCCACCAAATAAAACTATCATCCCATTGCAGAAAATAGTTACAAAATGTAATTGAGGCTACATACAGTGGTGTCCCCTTCGTCTGTACCAGGCTGACTTCTATAGGTTTTTTTTACCCAGGGAAGTAGCTGAGCACAGGTGCTCATTTTCAGCAACGCCCTGCACATCGAAACACACACACACACACACACACACACACACACACAATGTCATGTCAAAGGTACCTCTGGAAGCCACACCTCTGATGGGTCGGGTTTAGTCTTAAGGGGTGTGTTTTTTTCCACCCACTGTGTAATACAATGAATGGACCGTAGGTGGCAGTAGTACAGAGGCCAGAGAAACTATAAGACAAACGCACATGGAATGGGAAATAGAGGGGGGGAAATGGAAATGGTAGGGTTTTTATTTTTGGTATTTTACTTTGCTACTGATGATTGTACGCAACAACAACTATTGCATTGTGTGTTTGAGCTGACAGGCCCTTTTTTATGTCAATCAATCAAGTCATCTCAGGTCATCTCAAGCGGCAGATGCAAAAATATTAAAATTATATATATTTTTAGGGCCATGTCATGTGCTCTACCTGCAAAGCCTTTGTGATCTATAACTTTTGGGCACCGCTTAACGTCAGATCAGGGGTTTTGTCGGCCAGCGCCAAAAATGCTCCCCGACAGCATCATCGGAGCAAATACCGGGCAGTGTGTATGAGCCATAACGTGTTGACTACACTACACTACACTAATAAGGACACATAATAATAACTAATAACCCATCCGTTACTACATGTGGAGTCAACTCCCGCAATTTCCTTCTTCCCATAGTGCGCGGCAAAGTAACTCTGGGATGAGCCGCGAAATTCTACTACATTTTATTTGCAGCACAGACAAATAAAATGTGGGTGTGGCATCAATTAGTGAGCATTCAGAGCTCCAGTCATATTAATTTGGGACTTTCCATTCAAAACAGAACACGTGCTTTATATTTGTAGTGCAGCAAAGAGAAACCGAAATTGGGTGTGGCAGATATATTAGTTAGCATTTATCGTTCACTGTGAACTCCAAGATATCTTAATCTACGCCATAGATGACTTATGTCTCCCCTGTGTATCACTTCTCCTCTCATGTCTGACTCCCTCTCTCTCTCTCTCTCTCTCTCTCTCTCTCTTCGTCACATTTCCACTAAGTGTTGGCTTTGTTTCCCTGGTGATCTGGACGACAGAGCTGCCATGACATGAACATGTTTCTATCTCAGTGGAGCCCAGACTTCCCCTCCTGGGGCCCCACTTGGTCAGCTTTAAGCCTGAAAGAAACAACTCCTTTATTATTAGCTGATACTGCTGGCACAGGTTTGTTTGAAAGCCTCATTCCAAGAAACATTGTAAAACTCTGTGCATAGTGTGTGTGTGTGTGTGTGTGTGTGTGTGTGTGTCTGTGTGTGTGTGTGTGTGTGTGTGTGTGTGTGTGTGTGTGTGTGTGTGTGTAGGTGAGCAGGTTGGGGAGACACATAGGAAGCTGCCTTGGTGGATAGTCCACGTCCCTCCCCTTCTCTCGCACAGGCCTACGCACACACACACACACACACACACACGCACGCACGCACGCACACGCACACGCACACACACACACACACACACACACACACACACACACACACACACACACACACACACACACACACACACACACACACACACACACTAAAGTCAAGAGACAGACCATGGGCTAATTTAGTAACTGGGCACCACTCATGTTACTGGCTCCTTTTTGTGTAAAGGGGAGAGGGGCTTGGGCTGTGGGCGGAGGATAGATGAAAGAGGGTGGGGTGAGTGGGTAGAGGCTGAGCTAGGGGGAGGAGAATGAAGAAGGGAGCAACAGCTTTAGCTTTGGGACAACGGGGCAAAGTAGGACTGTACTTAGTCTGACTCTGAATGAACAACTGAAAGAGAGAGAGCGAGAGGGAAAGGATATAGAGAGACAGAGCAAAGAAGATGGGAGGACAGGAGACACATCGATTGGATTAAATGAAGATGTAAGAGAAAGAAGGACAGACCCCAAACTCTGCTGGCCAGGACGGACAAACATACTGTACATAGGGGAGGAAAAAGAAAACGAGTGGTCTACAGAAGAAAGAGGACTTGCTTGCTTAAGCAACACCAACGATATGATAGCCTGATAACAGAGAGGAGTTCTTATTTGTGCAAGAGAGATTGAGAAAGAGAGAGCCAGTGAGAGGAAGAGAAAAACAAAACAAAGGGAGCGTGTTGAGGCAAAAAAAGATTAACACACTGTGAAAGAGTGAAGTCCGACCCAGGAGAAAGTCACAGAGGGGAGGCGTTGAAAGCTACAAAGGAAGGAAAGAACAGTAGGGAACAGTATAGCAGAGACATAAACAAAGGTAAAACACCAAGTGCTGAGGAGCCTTAGGTATAGGAATAAAGTGCTGAAAAGGGAGAGGGGGCAGAGGAAGTAGACTGAGAGGTATGAGGGCACTGCTCTTGAAGCTGCTGTTCTCCTTGATGCTTACCCTCCTCATCTTGGGGACCGTGTTGACCGCTCTCGTCTGGTACGTCTTCAACGACAGGTGAGTTACACCCCCACTGCTCTCCAATTTCCAAGTAACCTGGTGTTGCAGGTATGGCAGGATCCATTCTATATCCCTGGGGCAACAGGGTGGGAAAACTCCTGGTAAAGGGGAAGGAACATCACATGCAGGGACTATCTTGAACTTGTCTCAGACAGCATAGAGGTTTTGTAACTTCAAGTTGTTCTTCCATATTACAAACTCCCAAAGTCTTCAAATAAATGATGTTGTCGATGACCTAGTTTTTTATTTGTATTTATTTTGTACAGTGTAGCATAGGCTACTGTCTGGAGGGGCCAAGCTGTGACATGTGTGTGTGTGTGTGTGTGTGTGTGTGGGGGGGGGGGGGGGGGGGGGGGGGGGGGAGTGTGTGCGCGCGTGCGTTCGTGTCAGTGAGTGTGTGTGTGTGTGTGTGTGCGTGCGTGTGTGTGCATATAGGCATAGGAAATCCCCAAATACATTTGACATGTTTTATATATTTTAGGCTATTTTTAAATAGCCTATAAAATACAGTGTTGGTGTGATGCCTCAACGTAAAATCCACGTGGAAGCCATGACTGTAAAATTCTGTCTGGTTTTTAACTCAAGTTTAACTCACGCCTAGATCTTAGATTCATATAGCGGTGATATGATTAGTTTACTGTTTACCTCATGTTGGTCTGACAAAAGTGTTCATGATCCACATCACCGACCCACGACCCACCTGCTAAATAAAAGTTACATTTAATTTATGTGTAGGCTATATACACAATAGTTGACCACGAAATTATACTGGTTTGCAAAAGTTAGGCCTATAGTTAACATGCAGCGAAATTCGTCAGAGACATTCGGTTATATAGGGCAGGCTATTCAAATTGGGTTAAAGCAACAACGGTTAATTATGAATTGGAATTTGAGCGGTTAATAGCCCCTGTGACACTCCACCTCACACTTGATATCGGTCTTCACCTGTCTCAAAATCTTCTTGTCTTCATCTTCGTCGACATCTTTGCGTGCAATCTATCAATCTGACAATATCCTGTTGACAGCAACAACGGGCATGTATCTCAAGGGGAACAGGATGTTAGTTGGGAAAAGGCGATACTACTGTTGGTTGTACGTAGGCTGCGACTCCTCCTAACCACTGTCTGCTGCAGAGATTTGTAGACCGTTTTGGTGTGTATATTAACTGTATGTTGCTTGCTGTGTTTCCTGTCTGTCAACTAGAACAAGCTATAGCCGGTTTAAATGTCTTTGGACAGATCTTTAGACTCTGGTTTACCAAATGCTAGTGGTACATTCACAAACTCTTAAACATTCACAAATCTCTATAGGCTTACATATGAGTCTGTCACTATTGGTTGTATCCTTTATTTTGGTTTAGGCAATAGGCCTACATAATAAATCATAGGTACAAGAAAGGCCAATTAATGGTTTCATGGGTTGGTTTTCATTACAATAAAGTAAAATGATTACCAGTAAAAATTGGCCATGGTAGGATATACTGGCAATAATGGCATCCATGTGAGGTGTTAATTATCGAGAGATCACCCTAAAACTGTAGATTAAGGATGTGAAACTCCAAAATGGATGGGGAAAGGTCTCTGTCAACACAAACAGATGCAGCCTGAGAAAATATGGGAAATGAAAACTGAGAATCAGCCTGGGCTGAGTCCGAGCCAATTAGGTTATAGCTAATCGTTTGCCTTTCCTTTCTATTTTCCATATTTTACTCAGAGAATTGCCCCTTTCATCTTTTCTGTTTCCCTTCACAGCAATGTGGGACCTCATGGCCCTTTTAATCATGCCCAGAGACACAACGGGGTCAAACCCTCTGAACCATGTAAAGACTGCAAGTGAGAGCAAACATTGTCATTGGAATTATCTTAAAGAAAAAAGTTGTCCTTTCAATATAATTTGATATATGATACCAATTTAAAGCACTGACTGTGACTATGTATGGGGTGTGTGTGTGTGTGTGTGTGTGTGTGTGTGTGTGTGTGTGTGTGTGTGTGTGTGTGTGTGTGTGTGTGTGCGTGTGCGTGTGCGTGTGTGTGTGTCACAGGGGAGACATCATTGAAAAAGTACTAGAGCGTTACTCTCAGATCTGGAGGAAGCAGGAGGACAATGTCCAAAAGTTCAGGTGACAAATAACAACATTTAAACTAAAGCTTCGAAATGTTTTAGAGCATAAGGGTTAAATAAATAGCATCTTAGGTTTGTAAAAAATAAAAAAGAGGAACATCTACAGACAGAGTAGGAAGTAAGCGTAGAACTGAAAACACACACACATACACACACACACACACTTGCATGCAGTAGCTCATGCAGTAAATGACGCAGCCACAAATTCCATCTGGCATGTTCCGTTTCTTGACACTGTGTACATACACACGCACGCACGCACAGTCACCCCACACACACACACACACACACACACACACACACACACACACACACACACACACACACACACACACACACACACACACACACACACAACCGATTCATGCATGTTAACAGTCTCACAGTTTTTCTTGTTTGGTTCCTCTATTTAATGGTTTTAAATACACAATAGCTCCCTATTCTGGGCATGTCAGAATAGGTGAACATTCTGTGAAAGTAGGCAAACATTCAGGAACACATGCTCACAATGTGTCTCGTTGCCGTGCTGTTGAAGACCCTTGACAATGATATAGGGTTTAAGTTAACCAAGGGTTTGTCGCTCTCTAGATCTCTGCTGAACAGCAGGTGCCACGGACTCACAAAGGCCATCGTCACCAAGTCCAACACTCCGTTGGGATCAAAGCTTGTGTATGATGGTGAGAAAAGAAGATCCCTCCAGGTGACTCCAGAGATCTTCAACACATTCACAAAGGTGGGTGCAGCTGTGGGTTCGTTTTACACTCTTAGCATGTTTCAAGTTATAAACATTTTCAGTGCAGTGTAGTGCCCTATTGTAGTGTGAACAGGCCAGATAGGAATCTTTTACAATGGAGCGTAATCTTTTCCCATGCACTATACACGCCTACTGTTTAGCCCCTGCTTTGTATAAAAGAGTAACTACTTTAAAGTTTGACTTTAATACTTCATGTCTAAACATGTTTTGTGTGTAATAAACCACCGATGACATGTGGGAAGCCTACAAAGTACGAATGAGCTATGCTTGATGTGGAGGACAGTGCATACATGTTACTTGTAGTTTTTGCATTAACTACAACAGTGGAACAGGATATCTAAAAATTGTTATGTGTAAACACAGGATTTAAAGTAGTTCATCTGCAGTCAAGTGCTCTACCACTGAGCTATTCTACCCCTCTCACTGCGACACACGCAGAGTTATTTTTGCTTAACTTTTTCCTGAAAGGCAGCCATGGGGACCTCAGCTGTTTACCAAAGACATTATTCCCAGGTTGACGTGCTGACGTGTTGATGTGTGTGTGTGTGTGTGTGTGTGTGTGTGTGTGACTGTGTGTGTGTGTGTGTGTGTGTGTGTGTGTGTGTGTGTGCGTGTAAACTTGAACACTGAAGAGAACTGAAGTCCTTGTTGAACATGTCTAGTCCCTAATATCTGTGCACATTACATTTGTAACAAATCTATAAGCTTACTTTTACTTTTACAATGAATAACACCAGTTGTACTTTATTTTACTGTTGTAGCCTACTGCATATTGTATACGTATATTGTATACTTTTTTTTAAGAACACCTGAGAGTTATAGCAGTACTGTCTCGTAACCTGAATCCAAAAATTCTTGACATGGAGACGCAGCTAGGTCACGGATAGATGCCATTTCCAGACCAGGCTCTACGCTCTGATATCACAAACACTCTTAACAACTTCCTCTTAGAATTGCACTTTACAATACACTACAATAACGTTTGTTATCTATCTAGTAGTAAAGTGTGCATAAATACTTCCAAAGATATACCATCCACTTCCAGTTAGTTTCCTAATAAATAATAATAATAGCCTAATGATAATAATAGGTCATTTAATTTTCAACATAATGAAAAATCCAATACAACAGTATTATAACAAGACCTAAGTTGCAGGAAAAAACACAAATGCTTATGCTTATGCTTAAGGAAAACGTTGATGTGAGGTAGAACGGATAAAGCTTTAGAAGTTACTGTATGCTCAGCAATATATTGCTCAACAATCCAAATTGAAATACGGGTAGCTGTTTCTTAGGTATGTCTATTTATAGTATAGTATAGTTATTATACTACTTGCAAAACAGAATCATAATAAATAATAAACAAATAACAAAATAATGGCTGCTTCCATTACACTTGTCAACTTAATATTACATTGAAATATTTTGACTGAAGACTAGAATTATTGTAATTGCTTATTAGGTTCATGTTCAAAACCATGAAGCTATAAAGACGACACAAAAATAATTTGGTACAGTGGTGTAAACTAAAGTATTTCCAACATTCAATACTTCTACTACACACCAGAGGCAAATATTGTACTTTTACTCCACTACAATTATTTGAAAACTTTAGTTTACTAGTAACTTTGTAGATTTTAATTATTAATTGTTATTATTGTTATTATTATCATCATTATTATTAACACATTGCGTTTTGTGCTTTATTCCTGTCTTAGTTGGAAGAAAGCGCCTTTGGCAAAACCATTCATTTGTTTGTCAAATTTAATTAGGGGCACAGTCTAGGAGCACACCCAATGTTTGACATGTGGTTTGCATGTCAGCGGGCCAAGGGAGGTGGTGCTAAAAAACAAGAGTTGAAATCAAAGTCAACTCTTGGAAAGGCAATTCTGAACATTTGGGTTCTCAAAGCGGTTTTGAAGGTAGGAAGGTAGGGGGCATCTCTGATATGTTTGGAGAGTGCATTCCAGAGGGAGGGGGCAGATACAGAGAAAGCACTGTCACCCCAGGTTCCGAGCCTGGTCTTGGGGACCTCCAGGAGGTCTGCATCACTGGACCTGAGGGAATGGGACGGAACATGAGGTTTGAGGAGGTCAGAGAGGTAGGGGGAGCCAGGTTGTGGAGTGCTTTATAGGTAGTGAGCAGCATTTTAAAGTGGATTCTTTGTTTGACAGTTAGCCAGTGGAGGTCATGGAGGACTGTGTGATATGGTCTCTGGAATGGGTACTGGTGAGCATGCGGGCAGCTGAGTTTTGAACATAGTGGACTTTATTGAGGGCTGTTGCAGTAGTCTAACCGGGATGTAATGAAGCAGGCGTGGATGCGTGTTTTGGCAACAGTGTGCCGGAGACAGCTAAGGTGGAAGAAGGTGTTTTGGTGATGTGGTTGACGTGGGGGAGGAATGAAAGCGTAGGGATTTGATTTGGGTAAAAACTGCTCGCTCCAGCTCATCCCTGGCTACAAGTGGTGGCAGAGCATCAAGGGCAACTACCAGAGGAGACTGCAGTGTGCCATTTCGTAAGACAGACTTTTCTAGAGCCTCCCATCACTTGAATAATAGTCTCTCTACCGAAGTAAGAGAGACCACCAACTATTTGACCCAATTGTTTTTCATGTTTAGCAGCCTGTCCTTGTTACTTTGCCTCAAATGTGACATTTTTCCTTGTAGCTGTTGTTCTGAACAAAAGTTAAGCAAGTAATACTAAGGAGATATGGAACGAGGAAACACAGTCATTTGACTTGCAGAGTGTCTTACATTTGTCAGTCAAAACTTGCCATCGTTTGTACGCTGACATTTGAAAATGGAGCAAACAAACTGGTTAATCGTGCATATGCGTCATGGCTATGATACGGCAGGTTCAGGAGCCAATACCATCTTTAAAATGAACAATTATTTTAGCTTTTATAAAAAATAACTCACAGCTGAATAATAGAATAATATTCAAGCCTTTTAAATCATCAGGGAGCACCAAGATTTGACCTCTTTGACGTGTGCAGTCTTAATGCTCTAGGTGGAGCTGCACCTTAGAATGTCCTAATCTCTCTGTAACCTACTCAACCATTGTTTAATTTGTTTACACTAAAACATGATAGGCCTATAACAAATACTTATGACTATTGGGACTCTGAATTGTTATCATAGACATCATTCCCAGGCCTTCCTCCTCCATCACACATAAGAGGCCATAGATCTGTTCTGCTGTGTGTGTGTGTGTGTGTGTGTGTGTGTGTGTGTGTGTGTGTGTGTGTGTGTGTGTGTGTGTGTGTGTGCTTTCTTGACTTTTCCACTGGAAAGAGACCTTAAGATGAGTAATAGGTGCAAAACTAGGCCTAGGCACGGTGGGAACATGTACATGCCCGCACCCCCCCCCCCCCCCCCACCGTGCAATTTAGTTTAATTAATTAATGATTAATTAAACCCATCAGGTGTCGTTCCCAGAAATTCTCGCCAGCTCTGGCATACAAACGGGAGGGGCGAGAAACAGCTGCTACAAGACACTTCTTCCCAACACATTCCCAAATATAAACTATAATTCAAACGACCATAAGACAACAGTAAGCTAAGTTACAACTCTCCCAGGCAGCCTACTAACACCATAATACTGTATTGAAGACAAGTGAGCACAGCGCACGTGTGCGCACGCGCGCACACACACACACGCACAGACACACAGACACACACACTTCTAACAGTATGTTCATATGTTACTACAGCTAGTTTCAACTCGCTTCCAAATTCCAAATTAAGCAAGATAGCACCCCGGACGCTGTCGTGGAATTTGCCGGCCCAGTAAAGGTGAAATCCTCAGGATATATAACTGTTGTAGCTCGTCCAGGGACTGCTAACTTCCTCCCAAAACCTTTGCATTGTGAGGCTAAGACTACTCTCAGAAAGGCTTCTCGTTTGTATTTAATCATAAACAAAGGCGCGAGTTTCTGGGGTGAAGAAAAACAAATCTGCCGCATTCTAGAAACAGCAAATATACAACACAAGCACATGATTGTGTCAGGCATCAGGCATGACCAATCAATCTACGCAGGCACAGAGGGACTAGTCTCTCGAGATAGGATGTGGGTGCTGTTTTTCATTTTTTTTGGGTTCTCAGATTGCAGAGGGACAAACTAGGCAGTGCCAGTGGCTATGGAAAGGCGAATCATACACACAATACACCCACTGCCAAATTGAATGCAGTGATTGCATCCACATTAATGTGATGATGCTACTGTTATCAAAATCAGTTAATATGATATAAAATAAAATAAAGTAGCCTATATGGATACGCCCCTGAGCGTGTCTATGTTCCTTCCGCCCTATGTTAACCCGAACCCTAAGGTTGAAGCAACACATATGGAAGACATAGGGCTGAGGCTGAGGCTCAGCTCCTGTTGAGTTTCTTCACACCCTAGAAGTGAATATATGCAATGCCCACTGAAACATAAGTGGATATATGGTCCATACCATCGTATAACCTCCACAAAACTGTCCGTTATATATATATATATATATATATATATTCTCTTACAATGCCTAAACCCTACCAATCAATCAACCATGTATAATGTAAACTTAAAGCCTAAACAAATTAACATTATAGCTAAAGTTAGATCTATTCACCACTGGCTAATCGTGCAATGCGTCATGGCTATGATATGGCAGGTTCAGGAGCCACTACCATCTTTAAAAAGAACACAATTTTTAGCTTTTATAAAAAATAACTCACAGCTGAATAATAGAATAATATTCAAGCCTTTTAAATCGTCAGGGAGCACCAAGATTTGACCTCTTTGACGTCTGCAGTCTAAATGCTCTAGGTGGAGCTGCACCTTAGAATGTCCTATTCTCTCTGTAACCTATTCAACCATTGTTTAAACTAAAACACGATATCATAGACATCATTCCCAGGCCTTCCTCCTCCATCACACATAATAGGCCATTGATCTGTTCTGCTGTGAGTGTGAGTGTGAGTGTGAGTGTGAGTGTGAGTGTGAGTGTGTGTGTGTGTGTGTGTGTGTGTGTGCGCATGCATGCGTGCGTGTACATGCATGTACGTGCATATGTGAGTAACATATAACAATGGCTGTTGGCCTTGATTTCAGGATCACCCCTTTACAAATAAAACATGGGACACATGCGCTGTTGTTGGGAATGGAGGAATCCTGGCCAACAGCAGTTGTGGAGAGAGGATCGATTCTACTCAGTTTGTTATCAGGTGGGGAACTATTTCCATACATGATTTCACAGCTCACTGTCAATACAGCAAAAGAGTAGCAGTCATTTGACCCTAAATGTTAATAATTATGGTGATATTACATTATGGTAATTGTCTTTGCTACTTTCTCATAGATGCAACCTTCCTCCTTTGGAAAATGGCTATGAGAAACATGTGGGCAACAAGACTAACCTTGTGACGGCAAACCCAAGCATCCTCCTAGAGAAGTAAGTGTATCAATGTGTGGGACCAGATGCAAACGCAGCAGCCTTGAGCTACGTCTAACATCTCACTTTCCTGCACATTTGTCAGGTTCGGTGGTCTGCTGGAGCGTCGTCGTCCATTTGTGGAGAGTCTGCGAAGGTATGGTGACTCGCTGATGGTTCTGCCTGCCTTCTCTTATGGCCATAACACACCTGTGTCGTTACGGGCCCTGTATACAATCCAAGACTTTGAAAGCCCCACCCGCCCCGTCTTCTTCAACCCAGAGTACCTCCAGAATCTGGCACGGTTCTGGCGCTCCCAAGGTCTGAGGACAATACGGCTGAGCACGGGCATAATCGTGGCTAGTTTGGCACTGGAGCTCTGTGCCAATGTACATTTGTATGGCTTTTGGCCATTCAACGAGCACCCACATGGACACCATCCCCTCACCAATCACTACTATGACGACAGGCAGAGCAAGAAGACAGTACATGCCATGCCTGCTGAATTTGACCACTTGTTGAGGCTGCACAGCCAGGGCGTGCTCAGGATACACCTGGGAGAATGCCTACCAGCCCCCAGGTAGGCTCTGTTACCCGGAGACAAGCCTGCAGCCATGGCGCACGCAAAGGGAACATAGTCCCCAGGTAGGCTCTGTTACCCGGAGACAAGCCTGCAGCCATGGCGCACGCAAAGGGAACATAGTGCCTTCTCTCACGTCACCCAGAAGTCTTAATCGTCACCCACGACGACTGTCGCACATCCAAGTGCCAAGTGCTAGATCTGATGCATCTGTGGCACAGATGTGGATCTCGGCGGAATGCAGTAATAGTTCCTATTTGGGCTTATTCCTCAGATCATATTAAAGGTTGTGCCTTGTGGGGACCTAATGCTGCTGAGCAGGCCTTTCAGCTGCCAACATTATTTGCACTGAGACCGAAATGCTACAATCATTAATGACACAAACTGAAAATACGGTATGACATACTATGCATAGTATCATGATTGTGTATCTGCAGTTGTATTTATTATCGTGATCATTCCAGCTGGTGTCTGGAGGCAGATTTGTTTTGTTCAAGCTGGAAAGCCAATACATACATCAGAGACATTTGGTGTGGGCCTTTTTGCAGGGCTGCGTTGTAGTGCCTTATGTGAATGATATTAATGACAATAATCAAATGAACCATGAAGGTGATGTTTAGCTCAAAATTATTGTATTTTGTGGGGAAACAAAGTTTCTTGAGTGAATAATCTTAAGTGTGGGTGATTCGACACTTGGCACTTCTGTGAATGCATTCCGCCACAAAACAACGTGTTGCAGAATGTTGAAGAGAAATGTGTTTTTGAATGTTGTTGCCTAGGCAGGGTAGGCTGTGCTGGCTCACACGTTAATGTTACGCAAGCAAGCTGGTTTTGAGAGATCACATGTGTTCTCTCTCACCCCTTGTCATTTGCCAGTGGATATACGTAGCACAGAGATGAAGTGGACCTCATCCCCAGGTCTCAGTCTCCCTCCAGGGGCTGTGTTCTCCACGCTGCACAACAGAACCTCAAAGGAGTCTCTGGCCACACTGGGCTGTTCAGTCGCACCGGGTTGTGGGCTACTTAGGACTCTAAGCTTGGCTCTGAGCCAAGTCTAAACAGAGAGGCCGCATTAAAGAAACACAAGTGGTGACACTCGTAACCATTTCCTGGAAGTGCCTCATCGTAAATGTTGCCATGGTGAGCGGTTTACACACAGGAACATACTGTAACTGTAACCATTGCTGGGCTGTGAGGATGTTGCAAGTAGGCCCCCAAATAATAGGCAAAACACTGAGATTCTATTGATAATAAATATAACATTAATATAAGTGTCTTAATGTAAAAATAATGTCACATGATACAAATAAATAGGGACTTAAAACATACAAGCCAGAACACAATCGACTTGATTGAGCATTCAAATAAACATGCTCTGGAAATGCACACGGCCCACATACCCACCTGACCACTTAAAGTGGTGAGAGCTGCTGCTGACCGTACGGACTTTTGAACGAGTTCCCTCTGGTACTGTGGGGACAGAGAGGATCTCAAATCAATGCAACTGACAATATTGCATTAAACTGTCTTACAAACGTTTTTGCAAATGTTTTGCCATATTGTAATAATGTAGGTATGGATTTCTTGGTCATGGATTTCCATAAAAGCTTTGTTGAGCCAACATTGAAATCATGTGAATGTCTGTACATTATATGTCAATAAAATGGTGCAAATAATAATGGGAATTAAGTGAATACATATTTATCATCACTCTGATAATTTTCTCTTGAGACTGGTCATGCGAGAATCAAAGCATCTAACTAGCCAATGGTAAAGTGTGATATTTCTTACCAATATTTTCAGTGCCTGTTTGCCTATTTCTGGCCTGACAGTGTTTTATCTTAATATCGTCACATAGCAGACTATGTTACAATGTATGAGTACTACAGTATAAACCCCTTCATAGGCTGGGGTGAACACCATATGGTATGATGTAGTAATTTAAGTGAGACATGTCATTATGTTTTATTGCTTTTCTCTTTCTTCTGGGTTACAAGGCAGTCTTTACGGCATCTGATCGTCTACATTCATTGGTCCGATGCTTAAAGCATGGCCAGTCACCTTGAGACTGGCCATGTGTTAATATACAGTAGTTTGATAATGAAGAGTAAAATGGTAAAACTGTTTTAGAAGAAGGGATACAGACCTGCCACAGCCAGTGATGTGCACCTCACTGACTGAGACAAAAGTGCTCTGCTTTATACTAGGGTGTGGTGATAATTGCTGATTCCAAACTGGTGTGATGAGCTATGAACTGATGCAGATGGTACCGTGACCATACAAACAGATACAAATACAGACATACAATTATAAACCTGGGTTACATACTGCTTCTTTCCGACTTCCACTCAAGAAATTATTGTGTCCAACACTTTTTCGATTCTCCAGGCCAACACTGTTGTGTTAGCACATTACATAAATATCACCTGTAGAAGTCCGAACACATGCTTGCTGCAGCTACTGTATGAGTGAGTGAATTATCCTGGAAATTAGTGCATTTGAATCCTAGCATCCCTATTCTGGGGACGTTTAGTGGCAGATCTACAAGCTCACAACAACGCATTGCAATGCGTATAGAGACATGAGTATAGAGGGGGAAATTTGGAGGATCTAGCATAGACCCTTGGGAGACTATAACAGGGTTTAGGTAGTTACAAGGGTGGAATGTTTAGTTTCTTTTTACAGAGGATCAAAGGTTGCTATTCAACAAGTACTTGAGATTCCACTTGATACAGCTGCATAACCCAGTTTTACCCCCACTAGAAATCTCCAGGGAGCTTTTTTTCCCTTCTTATTTCAGGGTCAGGGAATCACAAAAGCATACTGAAATCTTTCCATTTTCATTTTTACACTCTGTCTAGTCTCTCTGGGCAGTTCAGCTGTTCAAACTCTAATGAAGAGAGACAGCACTGAGTGGGAAAACACACTGAGAGAACATCTTACTTCTAACTTCTGGGAAGAAAAAGATAAAACATTTAAGTAATTTAGTTCATTTAAAAGTTAACTCAGTAGGGGTCATTGTCCAGGGAGCCTGAAGGTGCACAGCAAATGCTATGGCAATCCAGCCAGTAGTTTTCAAGATATGTTGTTTGTTTTGGGACCAAAGTGATGGAAAGACAGATGGACCAACATATTGCTGTCACTAGATTCCTGCAACTTCCGGGGCTAAAAATAAAAGTAATTTCTTGTCATGGAGATGTGGGCACTGCGCTCACGCCTCAGAGGCTCACATGTTCTCTCATCACAATCTGAAGTTCAGCTGTCAACAAATGAACTGCCAAAGTGCCAACCAAGATGACATGAGCAGGAGTGACATGTCTCTCCGGTCTGCTGTATTGTTCCTGCTGGTGGCACAACATCAACTTATGTGAGTCTAATTTCCCTGAAAGGACTTCAAACATTCCTGCTCCCCACCAATCAAAATCAAAGAGAAGTTTCTCCCTCACATGCAAACATGCACACACGCACGCAAGCATAATGCCATGGCAGGACATCAATACCACAACATTTCAGGATACAGAAGTGTTTTTGTTCCTTTTTTTGTGCCATGGATGCCCACATAGAAATTACAGACACAAAATAAGACTTTTCTTTTGGAATATGTATTTCCAATTTATTTGATAGGAAAATAGGTCTTTTAACATGCATCTCAATGTATTGAACTTGGAAAAAAAGAAATTTGTTTCCAAAAAATGGAAAAACAATTTTACATTGCTGGAGATACCAGAATGGCACTCAAAGAATCACCCCCTTTTTTTTCTTTACAAAAGGCATAGAAAAACACAAATACAGTACATGGAACAGAGTAGCCACACGGAAGCCAACTTTGCTCTGAAAAATGGCCGCTGTGTGGATATGGTCTATAGAACCACTATGTTTATTATCCAATGCCCAACTGGGTAACGTTAAGAAACATGTACAGTAGGGAAAAACAACACCCAAAACAGTTAAACAGTTAGACTATTACATTTCAACAGACACATGCTGAGGGTGGACATTGTGGGATTCCTGATGAACAGACCCAATTAATAAGACTTTATCTGATAAAAGTCTGAATTGAGAAGTGTTCTTTTCATAGTGTTACCAGTAGTCATTCTCTGACTGATATCTGTAAAGAAATACTAACGATTATGTCTCATTTTTCAAAGAATAGCTTCCACACTGAAGGTTAATAGAGCCTATCAGACCATATTGCCATTAAAGCTGTAACTGGATTTATTTTCTTACTGAATAAAACATAATTTTGACCAAATTGAATGGTAGGTTATGTAACCTGAATAATATCCCGAAATCCAATACTTCCCCCAAAACACGCAAATCTAAACCACACCACATAATTGAGACGCAGAGGTAGGCTTAGGTAAGGACCATGCTGCCAGGCAGTCAGATGTTGAACAGATGGTGTTTTTGACTTCCCTAAGTTCCCTTCCTCCTCCACATTCTCCTCTTCCTCATCCACCAAATACTCCTTCAACTCGAAGGTCATCTCTGTATGGTTTGGCTAGAGACCCACATAACCAGCTGTCCAGCCAGGGGTGGCCCTCGCTTTCTGTAGGGCTCCATCAGGGAACGCACGCGGATGTCTCGACCCCATGACAACATGACATACTGGGACCCAAGACTAGTTGAACAAAAACACCCAGAAACCATGCTATTGTTGAGGAAACCTAGCTGCCCCAAAGCCCTTCAAATCCTATTCACTTTTCACACCAATTTGGCACCAGAGGGCAATGCAGTCAGTTGTAAGTACTGCCCCATACTTTATGGCTCAAAATAGTAATTCATCAAAAAAAAAAGAGCGAGAGACTGACACTGGCAAGCTTTAAGTATAAATCACCTGTGGCATACTGGGATCTGAGTCAATGTCGGTCATGGCTTGGGAAGAAGCAGACAGGAGTACGTCTGGAGATTTATGTCTGACTGCTATTGACTGTCCTATCCTGCTGGCACGTGGTGCCGGGTCAGTAGATAAAACCCTGAGAAAGACTCTGTCTAATTTATACTTCATCATACTTCATTCTTCAATCTAGTAACAAGTATATTGTTAGTTAAATGAGACAGAAAGTTCAGACCTGTCTGATTCTCTTTGCCCTAATCACTTGACTTAAAATCGATGGGTAATCAGAATTTGATTAGAAGGCTCTGTTGGGTACAGTTGGGAAAAGTTTGAATAATGTGCTGAAATTGTATATCTTTCCAATTCAAGGCAAATTTATACTTAATTAAGCATTGTTGACCCACAATGAAAATACCAGCTATAGAGAGTATGCGCGTGACATTATCATCAAACCCAGAAGTTATGCAGGAACGCCTACTAAGTGGCAAAAAACTACTTTCTGGCCTTGACAACCCATGCATACAAACAGAAAAGTCCTATCTGATTGCATTAAAAAACATTAAATAATGTTAAACTCACTTTGCCTGTTGCTTTGCCACTCGATTTGCCACTCGATGTGCCATTCACTTTAAGCATGCGCATACCCTCTATTCTACAAGCTCCCAACATCTCATAAATAATGTGATGTGTGGGCTTGTAGATCGGCTATTTTTGCACAACCAAGTATAAATCAGGCATGATTAGCTAATAGCCAGTTATTCTGTCCACACAGATGTTCAGCACATCTCAGAATATAATGTTGGAAATGGATTCACACAGTATATTAGAAACTCAAGCCAGACGTATGTTACATTAAATACATTAAATACCAACATACATTTAGTGTCTGGCAACTTTTTTCATTCCATGATGAATTCAAAGTAGTCGACTACTCTACAGTTCATAAAAAAATAGACTTTATATTGAGCATTTTTTACAATTAGAAGGCAAATAAAAAACACAATATTTATAAATCATCATCCAACTATATAAACAAATGTTATTATTATTTATATTTTTTTATTTTTGTACAAAAAACATATTAGGGAAAACATGAATAAAAAATGGTTTTGGTTTAAACATAAAGATTTAACCTAATTCAAAGGCTTCACTCCCCCAAAAATCAAAATACATAAAAAAAAAAAACATGTCTCTTACAAAAAGGATTGGTCTCACTATAGGCATTTCCTTTTTCTTCTTCACAACAGGAGTAGTATGGCCACAGTATTCCAAAGCTACAAAACACCAGGCTTCATAACAGCCTAGTAAAATACCTTGGCACTGACCCTTATATCACAATAAACAGTGTTTGGTCTCACTACACTGTAAAGTCATGCGTGTTAACTCTGAGAGTGTACAAAAGTAACCAAATAGACCTGGCTGTATGTACAGTTGTACACTCTCAATATTACAAATGGATAAAGTAATCCAGCATAGTATTAAGTAATGTTATTAATGGCTTTAAAAAATCCCATTACAGCATTTGACACAGGTTAGAAATGAGAGTGTGCCACTTCCATTACGGCCTTGTGCAATATTAGGTTTTGTTGGGAAGACTTAAAGACACAAGGCCTATCACTGGAAAAGTAATACTATAGCTAGGTAGATGTTTCTGGATCCCATTAGTAGCATTGGCTTCTGATCACTACTCCTCAACAAGCCTCATAATGAAGTCGCCACCAGGGGGCAGTCAACTACAAGGTAGATGTAACACAGTTGATTGGTGAGGAGAGAGTGAGTTGGAGTGGAAAAAGTTCTGTAAAACAACCAATGCACCCGATTAACTGGTAAGAGTGAGTGCTTCTATAAGGAAAAACTGGTTTTGATTGCCAACCGGTTCTTTGATGCGTCTGCCCTACTCATTAGTTCCTTCCTGAGTAGCAGCATATTGACATAATCCACAATAAACATGAACAGACACAGAAAACAGCATTGACCTTGGAGAGTAAAGAGACATAGAGCAAGGGGATTAGATAGATAGTAGATAGGAACCTTCAGGGAAGGTAATAGAAGTTGCCATTGCATTACATAAAGTCATTGCTTTAGGAGCTGTCATTGCATTATGTGGCAATTTTTATTGCCTTTGCATGGTTGAAGTCATATGAAGTCATTGTTTTAGCCTGCCGGACAATTGTGATGTCAGCATTGCATTTTGCGTGTGTGTGTGTGTGTGTGTGTGTGTGTGTGTGTGTGTGTGTGCACGCGCCTATACACGTGTGCGCATTGTTACAACATGAACATGCCAATGTGATTTTGTTGCATTATGATAATCCTGTAACTATGATTCCAATGGATCTTTAATTCAGCATCATTGCAGAGAGGGAGAATTCGCTAAGTCACAGCTGGGAACCTTCTGACGTTCTGAGCAGAACTCATTTATCATTCTTTCATTTTCTTTCCCCCGACAAGATCTACAACCTAAGTGTAGATCTATGGGAAGACAACAGAGGTGACTAGTCTACTTCAGGACTCAAGGGACACCAGGCAAAAGACCAATATAGTTCCCCAATATAGTTTGTTGCTGACTGTGGTGTTTCAAGTTAGAAAGTAATAGCCGACAAAAACAATTGTCAACTGCTCTATCACAAAGTTTAGCCAGCGACGCATTTTGAGCTTGTGGAGTTGCTATTTTCAGTGTGCAACACCTGCATGCAACTAAGTAAAACACAGGCATTACACACCGTAGTGCACAAACAACTTCTCCAGCTTGCAGGATTCTTAAGGCACTGTCGTGTTTAAAATAGCCACAATAGAAAAGACTGCTCTCCTGTCATGTTCAGGGGTTGTCCCGATATCATCGATAGCCTACAAGCTATGAAGTAGGGTTCAAATCCATACAGAGAGCTTGCCCTCGCCCGACCTGCTGCTGCTGTTGCTACTGCTGCCCCCACCACTGCTGCCTCCTTTCCCGTGTTTGTGGCGATGCTTGCGCTCCTTGTGAGGCTGGTTCTCTGTGCGAGTCTGGTTCTCTGTGTGAGGCTGGTTCTCTGTGTGAGGCTGGTTCTCTGTGTGAGGCTGCTCCTCCGTGTGCTGTGACTCCGGCTGCGCCTGAATGATGTTGCTCTGGGGCTTGTCGTCCTGGTTGTCCCCTAGCTGCTCTACCTCGCAGTGCTGTTGACTGTAGGCCTGGATGGCGGCTTCCAGTTGTTCGTGAGCTTGTTGGATCATGTCCTTGTTCAGGGCCACACGGGCCTCCCCTCCGGTGGGGAAATTATCTTCATTGCTGCCGAACTGCTGCTGCTCTTCTTGGGCAATGTTCGCTCGGTTCTGCTTGCATGCCATCTTCGCGTTGCTTAGATCCGTGTAGGGGATCTGCTCAGGCTTCACTGCGATGTTGTAGCCGGGCGGGGCTGACGGGGTGTTCCAGAACGGGTAGCCAACATAATCGGCACCACCATCTCCCACCACCCCTCCTCCTGGACTCACCTCGGTGCCCGGCACCCCAACAGACCCCTCTACACCACCGTTGGTGCCCAGCAAGCCTAACTGATACTCTTCCTCCTGTGGTGGACATCGGCGGCGACGCAGTATGTCGCAGATGGAGCCGATCCCCAGGTGGAGCATCTCCCACACGTTGAGGGTGAGGCAGAGGATAGTGACGCCGTACATGATGCGCAGGAAGATGGTCTTCTCTGTGGGGCGTGACACAAAGCAGTCCACTCTATGTGGGCAGGGATTCCTCGAGCATACGAATATGGGTGCAACGCTGAACCCGTAAAGCAAGTATTGGCCTGCCAGGAACCCGGCCTCCAGCACCGTACGCGTCACTAGCTGCAGAACATAGATACGCATCAGTCCCTCGTCTCGAATTCGCTTGCGCCCATCATGGCGGATTCTGGGCCGGGGTGCAGGTTGCAGTGGATCTCGTGGCCTTCGCGGAGGTTCTATCTCAGGCACCTCGTAGATCATGGGGTCGTCCTCCTGGTCGCCCTCCGTTTCCTCGATGCCCCTGTGCTGGCTTGCTCCAAAGCACATCTTCCTGGGTTTCCTGTGCGTGTAGCCCCCTCCTCCTGTTCGGACCGGAGCAGTGGTGCCTCCCCCTCCTTTGGTCTCGTCCAGCCGAGCGATCTTGTTGATAGCGTACCCCATGTACATGAGAGAAGGCATTGCCACCAAGATGATCTGGAAGACCCAGAAGCGGACGTGAGAGAGAGGGGCGAAGCCGTCGTAGCACACATTCTCGCAGCCCGGCTGGCCCGAGTTACAAACGAACTTGCTCTGCTCATCGTAGTAGATGGACTCCCCCCCAACGGCAGTGAGGACGATACGGAAGACGATGAGCACAGTGAGCCACAGCTTCCCCACGAAGGTGGAATGGTTGTGGATCTCCTCCAGCAGCCGCGTGAGGAAGCTCCAGCTCATGGTGTCGCTGGACAGTGGGGCAGACAGGGTCCCTCTCTCGCCTGTTCACAGACTCTACACACAGAGAGATAGAGATAGAGAGAGTAGGAAAGAGAGAGTTGGAGAGGGGAGAGATATATTGGATGAGTAAGATCACAATAATAAAGATAATAATAATAATAATAGAACAACCTTTTTATATTCGTTATCAAAACAACGTTGCAAAGTGGAGGAAAGAAATAACATTAAAAAACATAAACATGATGTAAAACAAGGTCTGGCAGCAGCGTTCTGTAACTTCTGTATTCCTTTTTCTGAAGACTAAAACTGAGAAGAAGGGGTTACTAAAACTATTACAATCGTCAAGGCACAAATAAATAAAACCATGGATAACTATTTTGGTATCTTTAAACAATGAATGCTTTTTTCCTGTGAAAATCTTTTTGGTGTTGAAAGAGATCAAAGCAAACTGGCATGAACTCCCAACTTTCTCTTATCAGAAACTTGATGAGCAAGGGCCTTTTACCCCCGAAGTTGGAAACATTAGATATGAGTCTTAACTTTTAAACTGCAGTCACAAATGAATTTAAGTTGAATATGTTAAGTATTCATTCTGAATATTTTGGCATATAATTTATTTCAGTCGGAAAGATCACGGAAAAATCTATTTGTATACATTCAGCATTAAATGAATTCTGTTGAGGCACAGAGTTGAGGCAGCATTGAGGAGGAAGATGAATTGATCCCAATAGGAACAGAGTTGAGGCAGCATTGAGGAGGAAGATGAATTGATCCCAATAGGGACGCTATCACCAAAAACCATTTATTTTAACTGACGTCGAAATTTAAAAAATATGTTTTCTAAATCATGACAATTTTCTGAAAGATTTGAGGCACATTTTAATGATTTTTCAAAAATAGCAGACCTACAAGTTCAGCTTGTAGATCTACTATTTTTCAATAGCTAAATTATAACACAATGTTTAAAACACCAAAAGGGGTTCCCTCCCAAAATGGGTTAAACCCTCTCTACTTAGTAAACCTCACCAGGGATGATTCTGTACTTTTATTCTACTATTATTCTTTCCCTCTAGTCTACACCAAATCACAAAAATTGCTGATCACAAGCGTTTTTTGATCTTGTTCATCTGCTATTTTTGGCGAATATTCACCCAGAATAGGGATGCTATAGGGTTCAAGTGGTTAACACCCTCTCTCGTTTTGAGGAAGTAAATCCTCTTATAGTGAGCCTTCCTCTGTGTGAGGTGCAGTTCTATTGCATTAACTTGGCTTGGTTTGTTTTCCGAGTGGGAGAAATGTTTGTTTATCTTGTATGTGTGTGCATATAAGGACACTTTAGGAGAGGGACATGTTGCCTCAACTATGTAGGTTATCTCTAGGCTCCAGGCGGTCCAAGCTCAACCAGCAAAACCAGCAGGTGGTTTAGGCACAAACCATTTGACCAGGGACTCAAAACATGTCGAGACCCAAATTAGCCCGGGCAGTGTAGCAGAACCCAAGCATTATAGAGCCTCGGGCGGGCAGGCTTTTGGGGGTATGAACCTGACACCTCCACCCCCTGGCAGAAAGGGTACATGGCTTATTGTAAACTGAAAGGAGGAGACAATCCAGTCATAAACACAAGCTTAGGATTTGAGATTTATAGGAACATAAGGCACTGTATCCTTCCCAAGCAGGTTGAGAGAATATTCTCGAGCGAGTTGGAACTTCTAGGGGCAGAAGGGGAGTGAGAGACTGCCGCTGAGGGTGGGGGGTGGGGGTGGACTGCATGGGGAGAGGAGCAGGAACAGCCCCCTGGTTTGTGTCTCCAGTAGGACGAGAGCAGGAAGAAACGGCTGGGAATGTTTGGAACTGGGTTTGCTATAAAACATTGTGTAGTATTGATAACTCTGACCATATAAGGACAAGCCTGTGGCAGAGGAGGTATATGTCAGGAGTCCCAAGTGTGTGTGTGTGTGTGTGTGTGTGTGTGTGTGAGGGTGTGTGTGTGTGTGTGTAGGTGTGTATGCGCGTGCACGTGTGTGTGTGGCGTACACTTGTGTATACAACGGTATGTTTCTCACAGACAAATGAGAGCATGAATACCTAAACTGTGTGTACAGAAGTCTCACTAAACAGTGAAGGTCTAAACCCAGTATTTCTCCGTGGTTTAGGGAGCTATCATTGTGTCTTCCTCTGGAAAGAATCAGTTATACTCTGAAGAATAAACAAAAGATGTTTGATAAAATATGGAGACGGTTTATCGGTTATTGATTTATCTTACCATCTTCTCTGCAGCTGTTTGGTCTTGTGGCCATAAGGACTCTGTTGTTGTTACCAGTCTAAGTGCCCTTATTTTATTATATTAAATTGTATTTATATGTATGTAATGTAATGTTTTTTTTTGTTTTTTGTTTTAAGTAATTGTATTGTCTAATGTATTATGTATTGTTCTGTTGTATTGTCTGTTTGTACAAAAAAAGAAAAATGCAATAAATATATTGTTAAAAAAAACAACAGTGAAGGTCTTCGTGAGCTCTCTCTCTCTCTCTCTCTGTCTGTGTCCGACATGTATGAGTAAGCAGCAACCACATGTCCAAAGCGAATCGAGTCGCCGCCACAAGCGCATGAAGTCATACCACAGTGTCCTTCAGTCGCCTGAGTTCCATCCGACTGACTTCTTCTGCATTACATCATTACATAACAGTCACTGCTTGCACTCCACAAATTGATGTGGCTTTATCAGCAGACACCGTGAAAGGAATCAACAACTGCATAGATTTCTATGTTACAACCATAGCATAAATAGTCAAAACAAATTAAAGGCACATGGTGATGTAACAGAGTGTTGAGTGTCAGGGCTTGATGTCAAACAGAGACCCTGCAGTGAGTCCTCTGGGTACGTCACTGGCTACACTGAACCCTGGCCAAAATGCTCCCCAGACACTATAGCTGCACACTGACTGCGCCTAATAGTTGAAGTCCCAAAATAGTTTAAGTTTAAGTGGCTATGGTTTCAATCCTTGTCCAATAAATGTACAAGCATTTTCAAGTTGTGTAGCCTGTGTCAAACTTGGATTCAGCAGAATACTATAGAACAGACGTGCAGATCACAAGAATCCTGTGCAGAGCACAACATACAAAGTATACTAAGATCGCCAGACCAAGAAAAACTATTTATTTTCATGGGTAAGCTTCAAAAAGTCATTAGGATGGCTTAAATGCAGCACACAAAAACCAGGCATGTGCAGAAACTGCAGATGTACTTGGTGAATTAAACTTTTCCAAAGAGAGAGGATGACTAGAAAGAGTGCTACTGTAGCACGCCATCATGCTGTCACTCACACCTAGGGTGACCAGATGTCCCCATTTGTGCGGGATTGTCCCGCATTTCAATGACTTTTCATGCGTCCGCAAATTGAGACGTTGTCCCGCATTATGATAGACACCCCCTTTCTGAAACCAGCTCCTCGCCACTCGCCACTCGCCCTACACACTTGCCCTCGATATGCGCGTTCACGTGAGGCTGCGCCATATTAAGTGTCGTCCGAAACCAAGCAGCCTTGAGTGGAAGTGGCTTATAAAGCCCTCAAGAGCGAGTCTGTGCCGATCTAGACTCGATTGCCTTGTGCAGCCCTGCTCTCTGTCCGCATGGAAACCGCGACCTACAAATGTAAGTACCACCACAAATAATTGATAAATAAACTCCTCCTAAACAATCTTCATCTGATGCAGAATAGGCAACGCTCCAACTGATGTTCACAAGGGCTCTTTATTTACCCCACCGTGAAAAACTATAAATGAAACCACACAAACAAAACAACTTTTAACAATGATTTATAAACACCATGGATGTATAGGCCTATGACATGTCATTTTTGACAGTCACGCTGTATTTCCTTTTTCCATATTAATGAAATCCATGTCACACAATACACAATGCAATGCAATATAACTGTACAAACTAAATAACAGGTAACACAATTGCATGATGGTAACCATGGCAACGAATGGTGTCTGTTTCCTGTTTCTGCACAAGGAGGGCGAGTGTATTTCCAAACTGTTTTTAATTATACCCAGCACCCTAATCAAGGGAACTTGATTCAGCTGCAGGGGCACGTCCTGACGAGGGAACCTCCCGAGAGCACTTCAAGTCAAGGGACTGGTTTCAGAAAGGGCCACAGGCTCCAGTTTTCAAATGTGCGCTTTATCTGTGGGTCTACTCTGTGGGAGAGCAGCGGAGCTGCAGAGGCTGTCATGACAGGGCCAGGGGGTGGGCCGTGACTGTGTGTGTGTGTGTGTGTGTGTGTGTGTGTAGGTAGGTAGGATTGGCTGTCAATCAAACAGCCGGGCAGAGAGGGGGAAATTAAATCAATGCGGTGCGGCAGCGGATAGTTTAGTGAACACCCACCAAAACAAAACAACGCACGAAACACACAGTACAACGATTTAGCGTCTTAGTTAAAACATGGAGGAGAAAGGGGAAGAAAATGAAGTGCAGTTACAACAAGCACAGGGAAACTATTTATCCGTGGGTGAAGACGCCATGCAGTGCAAGGCATATTGAAAGAGTCTTCTGTGACTTTTTTAATTAGAGTCGTTTCTCAGTGACACGGAGGAGGTGAATAGCGACGTGAAGCAACGTGTTGATCAAAAGGAGGCTTCACGGAGCATGGACACGTTTGTACTAAAAACCAAAACAAGAAGAAAAGGTAAAGCAGCTGAAATAACTAGTGTTTACCACACAGTACAACTGAGAGACTTTCAGACTTGTAATGGACAACATAAACACCTAAAAACACCTAAAAGGTGTATCCTGGCTGTGCTGCTATGGTGGAGAAGTGTGTTTACAGTTTAATGTATTATGAGTTGCCTCCAATGCTAACCAATTTTGATTTATATTTCTGGTTTAATTTATTTTAACTTTAATTTATTTTACCTGTATAATTTCAAAATAATTTGCAGTAGTTGGCTTTGTTAGGAGGAGGATACTTTGATAAAGTAAACATTTATTTATTGGTTCCTTATTGGTCATTTTATGCCTTCACAATCGAATCAAAGCCCCTTGGTTGGTTGGTTGGTTGGTCCAGTTGTATTGGTTGGTTGGTTGGTTGGTGAATTGTCCAGTTGTATTGGTTGGTCTATTGTCCTGTTTGTCCAATAATAGTTCATTTAAATGCATTTCTGTTAAGTTTCTTTCATTTGCATAGTAGTTCTATTATAGTTATTATCATCATAATCCTATTATGTGCTACTGAATCAACCAGATGGCAAAGCATAGATATGCTATGTGAGGGGCAGAATAGAAATGTTTCTTGTTATTGTCGACAGTGCTATGCATGCAGGTGAAAACGTTTTTCTACCCTGTATTTCAGTGTTTTGATATCTACAGTTCAGTTCTTCTAATCCTGTATCTAGTCCCACTAGTGGATCGATCTCCAAAGTAGATTCCAAGGGATGTCAGGTTGGGACAGAACCTCACCAAAAAAATATAACCTTTTTTTGTCATTTGTTTCTGTTGGAGCTGGGGAGGCATGTTGATGATACAATGCTGTTATTTGGTTGAGTCAGCATCCCAAAAAAACACCACACAGCAGATCAAATCAGTGGAATCAAGTATAAACAAGACATTTGCACCCAAAGTCTGACCTAGGGCTGCTTGTTTGTTTGTTGTTCGTTGGCTTGTATTGTACTGTTGGCCTCGTGATTTTTGCAATATCAGACTCCACAGAGCTTTGAACTGGAGTCACTTTCAGCATTGATGGTTCCATAGCCATAAGCCTTGGAGGTCATGACCCCATCATGCCATCTGATACATGTGTCCCATAATGCAGCTTACAGTCCAACCAGAGAGGAAGACCCAGGGACAAAGGATAAAGTTCAATATAGCCAGGTCCCAAGGCGCAGAATCTCCACATCACTATCGTACACGCTGACATAAACTGACACTTCCAATAACATCACTGGAGGAATCACCTCAGTCACTGGCATTCATCCTTAATTCCGGACATGGCATGCACGCTCACACATGTTGTGCATGCACAAACACACAAGATAGCCACACACATATGCATTCTCCAAAAACATGCCCTGCAACCTTACAAGAATCCATTGCACAAGTAGAGTGGATTGTGACAGTAAGGAACGGTCATTGCATTAGTGTTAACTGGTTATTCGTTGGGAGGACTCACAGTCAGCAGACTCAGCACCATTAAACCTGATTAATGTTTAGTCGTACGACGTGTGCAGCCGCGGTACAGTGGCAAAAATAGCCAATCTACACATCTTGTCTACACACATGTATGATCTGCTATTTCCGTTGTGGGACACTGCTGTACAACAGAAAACAATCGAAGCAATCCTTCAAGGAAAACCTGTAGTCAAGACTCAAGATGTGTTCTGTCTTCTTTGGAACAGCATGCAGCAGACATGCATCAGGTTGTTTTGTTATGATGGAGTGATTTTGACATCAGCCCCTGGTCTGCAACTCCTTTGTCTTTGTGCACACACAGTAAAATTCTGTTAAAAGAACTTGAGTATACAAATGTAACCATAATACTGTAGTTACTTTTTAGTTAATTTTACAGTGCACACTTCCCCCTGTCTAAGCAGCAAGAAGGTCGAGGTGATTTAAGACTGAGGCCGACCTATTACAGTTTTCTGAAAGGGGTTCCTGTCTTGAAGGGTAAAAACACCAAAAGGGGTTCCCGTCCTAGAAAATCTCCTCTTTCCCTCTTTCGATGATAGCTGGTTCTTTCTCTTTTATCTGATCCAAAGTCTCTCTGCCCCCCCCCCCCCCCCCCCCCCCGCCTCCTTTGCCTTGTTAAAGCCAGACGGGCTGAAACTCAATTGTTTTTGGGCGGATTTTTCTGCTTCTGCTTGCAGTTTTTTGAGATGGTATAAATGGTATGACATGCCATTTCTCCAGTGATTGGAAGTTGTGTGCAGTACTTGCACAACAAATCATCCTGATGGGGCGCAATAAAAGGTCAAAATTGTGAAATTGAAAAAAGTCATAGCCAACATTCAGCCACATATCTGATTAGCAATAAATGGGCGAGGCATAACACAAGCCAGAAATAAGAATGACATGGTTTACTAATTATTTTGAAATTGCCCAATAGGGGGCACCATGAGGTAGAAAGTTATGTGCATGGCCTGGTGCAAATTTGGCCATAAATCAATTACTAATTTAGATTAATATGTTTAATTAAGATATTTTTTTAATTGAACAGTAGGGCATGCCGACGTTGACGAAAAAGTCCATGGCTCAGCTAATCTGGCCTTAAATGAATGAGTGGCCGTCCAATCCTAATAAAAACCCGTTATCTTTCAGGTGTCGGAAACTGGCAAAGGTCTAGACCCCTAAGCTCTCAGCTTTAATCTGCTAACAGTCTGTGTTGGCTCAAACCCCTGAATCGACACTTTTTTACAGTTATATTTTTATTTGTTTCTCTCTCAAGGTTGACATGACACAAACGCCCAAAGGGAACAAAATACTTCAAAACCATTTGTCTACATTTCCCTGCTGGGCCAGAATACATAACTCCTATGCATAAACATGCACTTTCATCAGCACACACACAGCCTATCACACATGTGAGCAGATACTGTACGTATGCGGCACGCACTCACACTGACTCACACACGCTCACACTCACACGCTCACAGTCAGGCACACACACATCCACACTGGCCAAGGGCTGTTTGGATTAATGAACATACTGTAAATGGAAGGGGAAATTCTCTACTGAGTGTGCATAACGGTAATAGATGTGTGCCCCCCCCCCCCCCCCCCACCGCTCCCACCTCAACATTAACCAAATTAAATTAACATGCACATGCAGCAAGGAACAGTAAAACCTGCTCTTTTATTTTTCTGTGTATAGGGTTAGAGCAATTAATGTTCATTAGTTACATAAATACTGTGCTGTGTGTAAATACTGTGGGCTCATGTGTAAAAATAGAATAGGTCACACAGTATCAACAGGAGCCAGGCGTGCGGGATTGGACCAAAAGTGGGGGGAACACGAAGGGGAACACAAGAGAAAGGAGCCTTTTTGCAAAGTGGAACTACAGTACAAAGCATTGGCTTTTTGACATATTAGGTCTTCCTCATTAAGAACATGAAGAAGATGCGGTGCATCAAAGCGTTGTGCTTAATTCATACTTAATATCTACAAAATAGTAGATATACAAGCTCACAACATGTCATGCTGGGATATGCTTTGTGAGCTTATCGGCTGTTTTCAGTGCGAGACACTGGCACTCAACTAATTATAAATCAATCTTTTGTTTGTTTGCACTTTCTTAAAGCGTTAAAGTGAATCGAGTGCCCCATTAGTCTGAATTTTGATTGCAAATATACAGAATACTGTATGGATTTATCTATCTTTTTTTGTGATTGCCACTGTGTTTTTGTGATCACCTACTATGGTATTGCTGCCATGATGCGATTCTTGACTTCTCTATTAAGAAGTAGATTTTTATTTTTGTCTGTTAATAACTCCTACCCTTTCTTCTTCTCCTCCTCCTCCTCCTCCTCATCAAAAACTCTTTCTTTCTCTCATTTTGTCTTCCCACTCTAATTAATTAAAATCAAAGTGCAACCGCCCACAAGGACAGCCTTCCTTTCCAAGGCATACAGCTGTAAACATGTATACAATGTGGGAATTCAAATCACATTTCCTTTACCCTTCATTTGTCCTCACTGGCTCGGCACGTGATCTCATGCCCCAAATTCTGCCGAAGGCCCGTTGCCATATCTGATCTTTCCTGGTAAATATGGTCTTGCAGCGAAGCAGCAAACACTTATCTGGATTGTACATAGCTAACATTTTCTTAGCATACTCAATACTAACAAAATAAAGCTTTGCAGTTATTCATGTCTGTGATGTGTTGATTCCGACCTTGCTTTTGATCTCCCTGTTATTACAAGAGCAAATCAAGCCAAGTAAGTCTATTAGCTTAAAGAAAAAGAAAAAGAAACTGACTCAAAGTGCCTTCCAATCCACAAAACCCAAATATAAAAAAGTTATATAATCAGAGAACACAGTAGCAGAGCAAACAATTAACATGGTAAAGAACCAGTTTTGTCTGGAGCCCGGAGGTTTTGCCTGAGCATGGTGGTCCCTGTGTAGGGTCAGTGTTAACCTGCATCCTCACGTGCCAGTGATGCCCAGCGCAGTTAAGCCACTACAATCTCCTCAGTACAGAGCCATACCACAGAGATCGCACTAATCGGCTTGATTTACAGACAGCCAAACATCTGTCAAAGATAGCCCCCCAAACAGCCATATCTGGGTTAAATCGTGGGAAGGTTATATTTATACCAACAAACACCCTTATGGCTCCATTTCCATAGTTAAATGAACACTCCAGATTTGACTGTGCACTCCCATTGTAAGAGCATTGTGGAGCATCAAACGTATGCCTGGTGTGATTGCCTGATGAGCACGTCCACTACAATGTGGTTGGGGATGGAGAGAAGGATTGCTGAAAGCATATGGGGGTTCACATAATGTTGTTCCTCATCCGTGCTCTGACGGGACAGGATAAGTTCCATTGTGAAGCACTGGCAGATATTCAAACCACCCAAATCCGACCGTAGCTAAAAATGGAAGTCTAATCAACTCTTTCATTCTTCACTCTATATTTTGTCCGAGTAACATTGTTAGAAAGTGATCCCAGGAGTGATTACAGAACAATCTGTAAGTTCCCGCGCCAAAAGTGACTTTGTGCTATTAAAGCTGAGTTCAGGTTATCACTGTTTCATTAAAGCTGAGTTCAACTAGTTGGAGGTTATCACTGTTTTATTAAAGCTGAGTTCAACTAGTTGGAGGTTAACACTGTTAAAAGTATGAATAAAAAAATACACACAAATGCAAACGCAAACGTGCGCACACACGTGCGCGCGCACACACACACACACACACACACACACACACACACACGGTAAATTCCAGATTCCACACAGTTGAGGAGACAGTAGAGACCCTGATTTGGGCCTCAACTTCACTTAAAGGAATTAAAAACACCAGAAATAACAATCTCACTGAGTTGTAGTGGGGAGGAGGAATGGACAAGCACCTCATCCAATGCAGAGGCAATCTGAGGTGATATGAGGAAGAGAATTGTCTCATTGTATCCTGGTCTCATTGTCTCCTGGTCTGATTGTCTCCTGGTCTGATTGTCTCCTGGTCTCATTGTATCCTGGTCTCATTGTCTCCTGGTCTGATTGTCTCCTGGTCTCATTGTATCCTGGTCTCATTGTATCCTGGTCTCATTGTCTCCTGGTCTGATTGTCTCCTGGTCTGATTGTCTCCTGGTCTCATTGTCTCCTGGTCTTATTGCTTGTGTGTCTCCCGTCTCTTTCTCTGCTCTCCAGCTTCCCGTCTCTCTAAACTCACTACGAATAAAGCAGGAAATATAATCTTAAAACAATAAATAAGTAGAGGAGAGGTCACCGGGGTCCTTTCTCCCGGCGTTCGTGGGAATCTGAAAATGCACTCATTAACGGTGTCCGAGGGGAAGAAAAGCAACCGTAAAGCAGTTCCATATGTTACAACCACCGAGGCAGCACGCTCTCCCTGCAGACATCTGGGGATCTTTCTTCAACAACACACAGAGTTAAAGGAAAGAAAGAAAGAAAAAAGCATACACGTAAACAAACTTTCTAGCTTTGCCTTTTGAAAGAGGGCAATGGGAGAGAAATCATTGTGGGAAGGCAATCACTCCTCCTGATGCAAGTCAAAATATATGAGAAATCCAATTGTGATCACCCTGATCGTCCTGATTTAAGATTGGATTGTAAGAGATCCATCTGGTGATGGAGCTTCCCGTGTGGGAGAGCTGTGATCTGCTAAAGATGAATGATCTTTATGATTTTTTCTTATCGTAGAGTAAACTGTACTGCACACCTACAGACAGACAGATGCGCGCGCGCGACCGACACACACACACACACACACACACACACACACACACACACACACACACACACACACACACACACACACACACACACACACACACACACACACACACACACACACACACACACACACACACACACACACACACACACACACACACACACACACACACACACACACACACACACACACACAGGCAGCAAGGTGTCAGAGCAGCATGCATACTCACACATTTCCTCTCCCAGACATCCTTTGTCTTATGGGCCTGAGTCAGTCATCCTCATTGCTGTCTTTGATGCCACTGAGCCTCCGTCACATGCTGCCTAACCTCGCCTGACATCACAAAGACATGGCCTCAAACAAACTAACAACAGCAACATCCACGCAAACACCAAAAACACTTGGCCGTGCACAGACGTTCTCTGTTCCAAAGCTTCAGTGTGCATGCTTCACCATGTATGAGGTTGTCCTGACAGGGAGAAGAGTGAGGGAGTGAACAAGGGAGAGAGGGAGGGATGGAGAGAGCATCCTGCCTCATAATGGTCCCATTTTACCCCTCACCCCCCAATCTGGGTCAGGGCTGGGGGTGGGGATGTGTGTATCTATAATAAGGAAAGGAGGGGTTAATACTCCCTGAAGAGACAAGGTTGTTTGGGGGATGGCAGACATACAGTGACAGTGTGTGTGTGTGTGTGTGTGTGTGTGTGTGTGTGTGTGTGTGTGTGTGTGTGTGTGTGTGTGTGTGTGTGTGTGTGTGTGTGTGTGTGTGTGTGTGTGTGTGCGCGCGCGCATGAATGTGTCGATTTAACTCATGAAATTGTAAAAATAGTACAATATAGTAAAAAAATATAGTAAGAATTAAATTCATTTTGCATTGTAGTGAGACATGCAACTGCATATTGAACTAGAAACATTTGCCCCTTCTGAAAACCTTGGAGACTAACAGACAGACACACACGACACACTGACACACGGACGGACAGCGACGAAAACATATTTGCGGGCACGCCTTCTGCCTGGCGGAGACAATACGTTGATACAGAGGGTTGTGGGCCATAGAGCCATAGACCTCATTTGGGAATATATATCTGGCTGCCATTCATGTCTTATTTCCACTGTAATAGCCAAAGGAAATTTATAAATCTTCATGTCCACTATATGTGATATCAATGTACATAGTGTATGTTACTAATTGATTGATTGTTTATTTAAGACATTTAAATTAAATTTGACAGAAGTACAATAGGCTACAGTAGCCTACACAGTATTTCTGTGTAATAAATGGCTGCTATGGACTGACAGGGCCCGGGTGTGGGTACTGTATCTCATAATCATTCTGTATGACTTTCATCTTCTGCCCACTGCTTCATTCTCTCCCTTTCCTCATGCCCTATCATGGACGTTATTATCATGCAAAGCTATGAAGAATTCAAGATATAAAAAGTCGTTTGATATTGTGCAAATCCACTCACCATGTGGTTATGGTTGAAATTAGGGCTAAGCGGCTATCTCCGCCTCATTTCTTATCTCTATTGAGACGGACAGATTGCTATCGCCAAATTTGACAGGATCCTGCGATGGGAAGTCAGTGGATATAAATCCCATTTAAATTAAACCCATATCGTGCGAAGTCTACGACCCCCGTTAACATCTTGAGGATTTGGGCTGTGCATCATATCATTTGAATGTCAAAAGTCTTTTGATGTCCCCAATCTGCACAAATGATATTTAAAATATTTTGACTGAGTGGTTTTGATTTATTGACCATTGACAGTACGGAGAGACATTTGTGTATATAAAATGAAAACTCTAAGGTTATAGCATTCCTGCATGATAATGGATTGAAGTCTTTAGCCACACATCATTGCTTGGTGCATTGGTGAAAAGCTTAAGGCCAATATTCCGGCTTTTTAGATCCTTGTCTGTAATTAGCATGGAGGCAATTAGTGAAGTGAAAGTGAAACTGTGTGTGTGTGTGTGTGTGTGTGTGTGTGTGTGTGTGTGTGTGTGTGTGTGTGTGTGTGTGTGTGTGTGTGTGTGTGTGTGTGCGTGTCTGTGTGTGTACGAGCGTGAGTGTGTACAGTCGAACATAGACCATGTTCTTGGAATGATTATATAGCAGAAATAGCACCCTGCTGTTCCCTTTGCTTGATAACAATCCTGTCTGTTTCAGAAGTGTTCCTAATTGCTGCGATCAGACGCCCTCCAACACCTCTGTCTGCCAAGACCACAACAGCAACAATCCAGGACAAGAGAGAACCAATATGAAGAGCTGACCTTATTTAAAATACAACACCTTTGAACACTTTGGTAAAGCATTCTCTGTATGATACAGATCACGATATTGTCATGATACTGACATGATACTGACCATGATATAGTTGCTTGGCCAGTCTCCATACAGAGAGCCTTTCTGGCTATAGGCTATACTGTATACGGAAAACGGAACCACTTGTTCTACGTTGATGACCTCAAGACAATTGCCAATGATGACAACCAGCAGAAGGGTCTACTAACTATCCTCAATACTTTTAGCGACGATATCAAGATGGAATTCGGACTTGACAAGTGTGCCACAACTGACCACGACTGCAGACGTAGACCTTGGCACTAATACTGTCATCAAAGAACCGGACCAAAATGACACGTACAAATACCTAGGAGTAAATGAAGGAGACGGCATTCAACACTCAACCATGAAGGAGAAGATTCGCAAAGAGTACTACAGGAGGGTGAGTACTGAAGAGCGAACTTAATGCAGCCAACAGAATTTAAGCTATCACCACAGCAATACCTGTACTAGTGACATACAGCTTCAACATCATCAACTGGATACTGAATGACATCAAATTTACCATGGTGAAGATGCACCACCCAAAAGCAGATAGACAGGTTTAATCTACCAAGATCGTCCGAAGGACGAGGCCTAATCCAACTCGAACTGACCCTGAAGACAACCACTATTGGATTATACGCATACCTCACAAAAACAGATGATCTACTCCTCCAAATAGTAAAACATCAGTTCTACTCTACACTAAAGAAGCTGCAAAATGTAATGCATTCCCCAGAAATCCCACCAACTAGAAATGAACAGACTATCCCTATGCCAAACGAGTGAAGAAAAAGGTAAAACACCTTGGCCAGCAACAAATGCAGGGAAAAGCAATGCATGGGAAGTACCCAAAAAGAAAGAAAGACCAACAAAAGACACACCAGTGGCTGAGGAGCACCGGACTGAAAGCAGAGCCTGATAATGGCTGCACAAGACCAGAGCCTCACAACCAGATCTTATCATCATCGGATCATCAAAGATGAGACAGACAAACAAGAATCTGTGGGAAAATATGAAGAAGGTATAAACCCATGCCGGTCAGCAGTTGGCCCGCTATTCATATCATTGTTGGCGGTTTGGCTCTGCATGACAAATGGGCTGCTGCATGTTTAAATATTTAATGTAGAGCAAAGGCTGATATGTAAATGTTTTGAATAGCTCTTCATATTTACGTGAACTTAATTCTACTTTTTATGCCTTTGACTCTTCCACTACAGTGAACGGCAGAGTGACTGCCTCAAACTTTACTCTTTTACCTGCTTTTTTACTAACACTAACATTACAAAGATGCCCAGAACATCGAGATGAACCTGTGTAGTTTATGGCTGCTCCAACAGTAGTGGCAACGTAAAAAAAAAAAAAAACGGAATGTCTAATATCCACCGCGGTGGCTGAGACCAGAGCCATTGAGTAATGGTTGAGACGAAGCAGTGAAAGATACATAACGCCAGTCTTACCCAATACCAAATATTTCACTGCAGTGGAAGAGATGCGCCTGGTGAGGGTTTAAACCCCGCATCTACGTCGAGTCCGTCTACAGGAAATACGTAGGCTGCGACCATGAAACCGCTACGGAATCTGTCTATAGCAAGCCATGAAGGGTGCTGGATGCTCTGCCAGGGTGTGAGCCTGTGGGGTTAGCTCAATGGCAGAGAATTTTTCTGCAGATGAAGAAAAGCCGCCCCCCCCCTAATACTGTATTATAATGAAAAACACAATGGTAGCATAATTCTGTAATAAGGCGTCGATAAGGCTGTGATGTTCCTGTGAATGTTGAGCAGTGTTTCGCCACACCTCATTTCATGGTTGAACAACGCAGAGCCTTTTTTAGATTCTGGTCCGTAATTAGCACAGGAAACAACTTAACCTGAGGTGAAAGAATGTTACGCCAGATCTGTCAGCACGTGAGTATTATTACACTTAACTTAAGCATACATACAAACACGCACGCACGCACGCAAGCACACCCACACCCACACACACACACACACACACACACACACACACACACACACACACACACACACACGTAAATATCTACACACAGACAGGCATGCACATGGACACCTCCATCTCCTTGGGGCACTGACTCACCTCCATGCATCAGTAGTAATGTACAGTATAATATAAAAAAATAATTATCTAAGGGGGCACGGTGGCACAGTCTGTAGTGCTGTCGCCTCACAGCTAGAAGGTCCTGGGTTCGATTCCCGCTGGGGACGCTGTGGGTGCTGAGGGCGTGATCCCTCCTCCGCATCATCAGTGCCCATACCCGAGGCGGGGTTGGCGAAAGCCGAAAGGGCCCTTCTGTGTGGAGTTTTAATGTTCTCCCCGTGTCCCCTAGCGTAGGTTCCCTCACAAAAAACATGCAGTACTCCTGGACTCTAAACTACCTCCCGCTGGCCAGCCGGGGCACCTGATGGAGGGGAAAGGAACTGGTCGGAATAACGTGTTCCTTCCCCGCGCTACGTCTGGCCGGGGAAACTCTCCAGGTGAAAAGAAGCAGCTTGGACTCCTCATGCATGGAAGGAAGCATGAGGTCAGTCCGCTGCCCCCCAGGTTGGCAGAGGAAGCGGAGACGTCCAGGAGCAGTTGAGACGAATAACAGTCTAAATCCATAATTTATTCTGACCCCTCCCCGAAAAGGCACAGCTGCCCTGAAACATTATCCATAATTTATACATTATGGATTAGTATGGATTTAGACTGTTATTCGTCTCAACTGCTCAATTGACACTGGGTGAAAAAATGGGTTACAAAATCGTGGGATAAAAATGTAGATTAAAAGAAATACATAAAATAATAATCTGTACATTGACACTATACAAACTATATCTAGGATGCTAGGTCGACAATGAACATGGCATCTGTCTACATGACTTGCTATCTAAATGACAGTTTAACCTTTGCATGAGCCTGCAAGGTCGTCGAGGCTAGGGCAAGTGCTATGGGCTAAAGTGGAGTCTTCAGATTATGGCGGAAGATTAGGAGTGAGTCTGCAGTTCTAAGTGCAATAGAACTAGCATGGCGTAAAGATGAAGAGGCCTTTAGTCCCAGTAACCATAGGCAGATTCCACATGGGTAAACCATGGGTAAACCATGTGTGTGTGTGTGTGTGTGTGTGTGTGTGTGTGTGTGTGTGTGTGTGTGTGTGTGTGTGTGTGCGCCAGACAGGCTGGTGATGACTCAGGAATAGATGTTTCTTGTTGTGTACTGAGGCATGAAGAGACCGTATTTGACATGCGCACGTGTACAGTATGTGTTCCTGTGCATCTCTGTCGGTCCATCCCTATAGAGTTTAACTCAGTGTGCATATGTGTGTGATTATGCGAGTGTCTGCTTGGGTATGCATGTGAGTGTGTGTGTGTGTGTGTGTGTGAGAGAGAGATAGAGTGGCTAAGTTTGTGCATCCACACATGCACTTTGCACATTTGCCTTTGGTGACAGGTTTGGGGTGTCGGAAAGAAAATGTGTATTGTGTTTGTGTGTGTGTGCGGGCACGCATGCGTGTGTTGTTATTTATATTCATGTTATTCATATTCTCCAGGGTAGCAGACAGTGTTTCAATGAATGTGCAGTTCTCCCACAGAGTTCTGCCAAGGGGGACCGCTGCTGTTTGCAGCACACACCTGGATGCACAGGGAGCATCAATGTCCCTGTTTACATATCTTCTAAAACAGCTCTGCCAGGTCGAAGGCCGTGGCCGGAGACTATTGGCACCTGTCCGTCCGTCCGTGTGTCCGTCTATGGGCAGCTAATCTCCGGCACTGTTGGACGGATCGTTGTGTAACTGTGCACACACAGACACTCCCGAAGGCCAGAGCAGACCTCTGGCCCAAAATCTTCTCATCGCGCTACACGGGGGACCATTTTTGCAACAAACGAAAAACTAAATGTTTTACCTATATATGTTGTCCAAACATTACGTGAATCGGTACACATTTTCTATGTAGTCATGTGATCAAGATGAAGCTGTCCAATCTTTCATATTCCATCCGGATTGACTAAGATTGGCTTCCAAATTGCCTCAAAATCATGAATGCAGTGTCCGATTGCCGTGAAACTTTGCATGCACATTCCCACTAGGTCAAGGAAGAAATGCGACATCAGACATCAAAGAATAATAAATACAGTGCGTGTGTGTGTGTGTGTGTGTGTGTGTGTGTGTGTGTGTGTGTATACTTATATATATAGAGGGTATACGGCTCGGTGAGCTAAGGGTTGCATCACTGCTTTTTGCAGATGATGTGGTCCTGATGGCTTCAGCTCTCACTGGACCGGTTCGCAGTCGAGTGTATGGCGGCTGGGATGAGGATCAGCATTTAAGTAGCCTCGGTACCAGGCTTTAATTTTTGTTGGTGCAAAAATTGAAAGCCTGGAGGAACGCATTGGCCGCTCTGGTCTAAAAGTGGGAGTCAACCCTTCCGGGTGGGCGTCGCTCCAAATGATGTGACGTAGCGCTGCACTAGGGGGGAGAGGAGGGGCCGGGGGTGACGGACAGATCGATGAGATCCAATCAGGGCGTGCGCAAATCTCAGCCGCGACCCGCCCATCTAGACCAGAAACCTAACACGTTAGCTCAGGCTAGCATTTAAGTATCAGAGTTTAAGTATCTCGGAGTGAGGGGAAGACGGAGAAGGAGATCAGCCGGAGAATCGGAGCGGCAGTTGCTGTACCCACTGTTGTGACGAAAAGAGAACTTAACCAGAAGGCAAAGCAGTAAAAGTATGTTGCATTGTTGTAATCTATCTATAAATTTACCAGTCGCTCGGTCGCTGTCTATACTTCCTTACAGCATAGAGCAAGACAGCTGCTCGCTTCGTGCGCCTCCTCACAACGCCACGACGCACGGACAGCCTCACGGCACCTAGCGGCGCGCAGCCCTGTCCTCCAACCTCAATCTGCCCTGCATTACACACACCAAACATTCTAACAATCATCTTAATTAAATTAATTTGCGTTAAAAACAACTCATCTCCCCGCAAAACACGTGTCACTAGTGTCACCAGTGAAATGCATGTTGGGCCGGACACAGATTAATACTGGGACACAGTTTTCCGCACAACATTCCCCTTGCATTCTCCCATACTACAGCTACTCTTGCGTCAGTCGACATATCTTCTTCTTTGGGGAAGCATCGTGGCCAACGCGGGGGTTGCGTGGCACAGGCACCTGAAAGCCAGCCAGTTGGATGGGGGCATGTTAACGTGAACACATGCGCTGTTTTGAGACCACACTGTCCGCCCCCTCCTCAACCACCTCCTTCGCCGTGCCATACACATGGGCGACATGCACACTGAAAGCCTGGACACTGACAACAACAGGTTACAGCACTGCGCGCACCCAGCGTGGCTGCGTGACACACTGAACAGCGCGATCACAACGGAATGCTTATCTGTCTGGGACTCGGTCGGGGTGGCCAAATGGAGACGTTTTCTTAACCGCCTACCGTTAGCACGCAAAAACAACAACAGGGTTTAAGTCCGTCCAGACGGGGAATTGCCGTGAGCGGTTAGGGACCGTCTACAAAGTGCAACACCGAACGTGTTATATATCTAATTTAATAGTTGTAAAGTTGTCACGTGGCGCAAAAGATGTGCCCTCATTTAATATTCTATATATATATATTATATATAATATATATATTTACTATATATACACACCGGTATATATACAGTGTACACAAACCGTATATCTAGGTGTGCCCCCAGATTTTTAGGCTATGAAAAGTGTGCCCTGGGACAAAAAAGGTTGAGTTAAGCGGTGCCCAAAAGGTAGATCACGATCTCGGCCAGCGCCAAAAATGCTCCCCGACAGCATAATCGGAGCAAATACCGGGCAGTGTGTATGAGCCATAACGTGTTGACTACACTACACTACACTAATAAGGACACATAATAATAACTAATAACCCATCCGTTACTACATGTGGAGTCAACTCCCGCAATTTCCTTCTTCCCATAGTGCGCGGCAAAGTAACTCTGGGATGAGCGGCCGCGAAATTCTAGTATATACATATATATATTCAATAACTTCCATTTATAGGCACAATATCACCACCAAATTTACATCACACATCAATGGTGTACTTATGATTGTACTACAGCATTTACTTGCACAAGAAACATTTAATTAGCCTACTTTTGTGTCCAACCCAACTTCCCAAGACCATCTGTAAACAATTCTCCCCCTAACAGTAATGTGATCTATTACATCGCATTACCCACACTGAACATAATTTGCTGTTCATATATTCAGAACGGGTAAGGACTAGTAAAAGGTTAAATCTCTGTAAGAGTGTGAAGTTATACAAATCACTAGAAACTCAAACACAATTGTTTAAGTTCCACATTCATATTTGGTAAACGGGTCCGTTTCGATTTGAGGTTTTACTGTATTGGCTGTTGAGTTCTGTGGCCTTTCCTATGCCCGCTCAGTGCATGACTTGTTAACCCACTTATGCAGCTGTACGTATATTCATTGAATGAACTCAAGCGAGAGATTTAAATGGATCAGACTTGCTATTAAAGCAAAGCAAAACATCAGAAAAAAATATAGGGAGGGGCACTGTGTGTGTGTGTGCCTGTGTGTGAGTGTGTATGTCTGTGTCTGTCTGCATGTGCGTGTGTGCGTGTGTGTGTGTGTGTGTGTGTGTGTGTGCATGCATGCATTTCTGTGTGTGTGTGTAGAGAGGAGTTGAGCGGTTGAGTTGATGACCCTTGCCTCTGCTTGGTCTGTAGCAGCTGCAGCTTTCAGCCTCAGTCTGTACTGTATGGGCCATTCAGTTGTTTGAGTGGCATGCATACAAAAAGTATGGTGATGAAAAAAATGCCTCAGTGGCTAGAACTGAATGGTGCATTTTAAACACTATAGAGTGGTGCCCATTGGAGCCTCTACAGCGGTGCCCGTTGGGCACTGGCCTGCTTGGAACAAGTTGGAAATGAATGCCCCACCCAGATATTATGTCTGTGTCCCTTTTATGCCCATATATGGAGTTCTTTGTCAGGCATGCCCAAATATGGAGTATATGCAGACGTGAGAATTATGTTAGAAAAGGTCAGATCCATATATGGACACTGGGCAGGGGCCCTGTCCAGAGCCTGGGCAGAGGCCTTTTTGGGGCGGTTCTGGACAACCGTCCAGAACCGCCTCGACACCGGGCACTGCACCCCCTGTGGTGGGGTGGAACGTGTGTGTCGAATTTGAAGTCTGTGGGGCGAACGGTTCTCAAATTACGTGTATTACAGACATACAGACATACACACAGAGACTTGGTGCATTTATAGAATTCAGTCAGATAACTAGAGTAGATTAAAAAACATTTATTCAGTCAGCTAACTCCCGAGTAGAAACATTATTTGATCTTGGCGTTCAGACTGCTAGATATTACTCCATGCTCAGCACATTAGAGGACATCCATTTAAAAGCAGGAAAACAGACCTCTGCAGAGAGCCCACTGGTGGTGCTGGGAGCAAATTAGTGCATAATATACAACCATCCGCGATACAGACGGCAAGTGGAAGAACAATGAGTGACGTGAGCTTAAATAGGCAGCCAAACTGGGCAGCTGCTTGGCGCGTCACACACCCACATGGTGTGCATGTGTGCAAACCTCTCAAGTATACAGAATTTGCCTGAACTAGCTTGCAGGTTATAGGCTTAATCTAGGGATGTCCTGATCACGATTGAGAATCTGCCGAATGCCGATACAGATTTTTCCCCGATCCAATATTTATATTATTATAGAACATTATAGAACAAGAACATATCACAATAGTACAATATCCAAAATGAGTAAATCACAGATAATATCCAGTCTAATATCATGATATGGATACAATATTGATACTAGGGATGTCCCGATCACGTTTTTTGCTCCCGGTCCGATTCAGATAATTTGAAAATGGCGTGATCGGCCCGATTTCCGATCATATGATGGGACTACCTACCTACCCTAGCTTAATCTGTAAGATAATGCATTGTACAACTGAGACATTTGTCAGGATTGAAAATGGAAAATGTGGGTGTGAACTGTGCAATGCACACACCACAGAAGCCACCGGAGAAGTCAGGTGCCGGGGTGCCTGGGGAAGCTGTTAGTGGAGCATTTATCGATTTCACACAGGCCTGGAGGTGAAAAGGCTTCAATCTTGGCCTTTTCAATTCATGGAGAGCAATTTTCCAATGCAAGGTCCAATCCCCTCCCCACCGTCTTGCATTGCCTCTTGTCAGCTTACACAAAGGAAACGGCACAGATACGGTTTCTGCCCAGTGCACACAGACGTTAACAGAGAAAGCCCTGCTAACAAGCTGAGCAATCAATTCTTGCACATAGCAACTGTACAGAGAAAGAGATGAAGTGACATGTCTGTGCGCACACACACACACACACACACACACACACACACACACACACACACACACACACACACACACACACACACACACACACACACACACACACACACACACACACACACACACACACACACACACACACACACACACACACAAAGGCAGCCCAGCACGCTTTGCGCCCACACAATCTAATCACAGAAAATTTGAGAGTGGTACATGAATGAAGCTCCTTGTTTTAGCTCCATGACACCAATGCTCTCAGCAAACACAACTGCTTCATGCACCACCATGTTTAGACCATGGCACTATGACTATATGGCACTATGACTATATGGCACTATGACTATATGGTACTGAGAGGGAGAACATCGGATCACAGGGGGATTCCTCTCAATCTGTCTCAAAAGAATACAGAGCCATATTATTATTATAATATCTGTAATGGTAAATCTGCTGGTACTATGCATCCGTCTTCCATACCATCCCCCCACCGTCATCCCTAGGTCTCCACTAAGCACCTCCACAAATCCCACTCACCCTTCCTCTAGTCTAAAGAGTCCTTCCTCCTTGCCTTTCCTTCTTTTTTTCCTTCTTTAATTTCCATACTTGGCTTTTCCACACCCAATCCCATCCCCCTCTCCAAAACCCTCATACAGCACAGCAGAGACCCTGAGGACACAGACACAGTCCTTACACATCCCATGCACGGTAGCACACTGCATGTGAATGTAGTGTTTATCCATGCACGTCTCCAGTGTGTCAATACTCGATGACTGCCTTTCTGCTCTGCAGAAGCAAATGAATCACTATCAGTCTCAGTGATCAGAAACTGACATATTTATTGTAGGATTCTAGATCAAACCAATCAATCTATACATTTATCAGTCTATAAACCTTTCTAACCATCTACTGTATCCTCCTGTCCATCTATTCATCCATCCATCCATCCATGTAGTTCGCATTTAAACATATGGTCAATTAAAATAAACCACAAGTAGCATATAGGCTATAAATATCTTTGCCTAAGGCCAAAGTTTAGGTAGTTGCTGTTTTCAAAGGGATATACATTAGTTCAGGTAAAAGGAAGCATGATTTAATATCTGGTAATTAACACATGCTGTCCCCCGTTCAAATCTGGGTGACCCCTAGACAAAGTTTTGTCTGTTTTTTGTTTAATAATACTAGTCTAAATTGTGTTCTAGGTATGCTGTGATATCCATCCGCGTTTGGATGCATTTGGACTGTGTAGAATTTCCTTTGCGTAACATACAATTTGTATTGCAATTCTAATTAGTAGTTCCCATGATGTCAAATCACCTCTCCCCAGTTCATTGGTCTTCATTAAACAATTATACAAATATAATTACAATTATACTAGCCTGATCTACGTTCAGAAATATACTTCTGATGTGAGCTGCACTTCTAGCTATAGCTAAATACAAACCAGGGATGATTTAAGAGATTTGTAAGACTTAGTCCAGGGATGAACATAAAAGAGAGAGAGAGAGAGAGAGAGAGAGAGAGAGAGAGCATTAGGATGCTAGCCTTAGGCAAAAACAGACCTGAGATCTGACATGTCGCTCAACCCCCATGCACTGCGTAAACTGTCATAGAGATGTTTTCATAGACCTGACCATGTCCGCTGACACTGTGTCTACTAACTCTGCTTGCGAGATAACATCTAGTTTTGACAGAGATGGCTAAATGAAACATTAAGAGTTTGCAAGCCAAACAAAGGATATAGGTTCCATGGATATAAAACAGTCCACCAACACTAATGGTGAACTGATCTCACCAGGAGTTCCATTAGGACCAAGCTTTCTTAACACCTGACATTTCACTTCAAACAGGCCATCATCTTCCAACCAACCACTTTGGCTAGCGTGAAATTGGCACTTAAATGATTACGAGTCACCGGCGTCTACTTAGGACATGACAGAAATTAGTCAGTCCGTTAAAAACATGCACGAGTTCCCGCTAAAATAAATTAGCATAATGAATGATGGCTTTCCCTTTGGCAGAACACCGCCAAGCCAGACATGACTGGAGAGACTGGGTTCTGCTGCTGTTTATACAGAGCACCAAAGTGCGTGCACATACAATGCGTGCGCACGCACACACACACACACGCTGCCAGGGGGGGAGCATTGCACGGGGCAAATGCCACAGCCAGCCACGGTTGAGTTTGAATTCTCAAGATGAGTAGAGACATCCTTGCCATCACAGTGACTGAATGCTGATAAGATGGTTTTGGCCGTGCTTGTGTCAGACAGGGAGAAGGGCTTTGCTCTAGATACCTGCGGGTGAACTCGCATATCCAGGGCTCAGTTTGCCTTACATGTACCATGTGTTCATGAATATGCACATGCATATGTCATGTGGTTGTAACAGCACATTGTATACTATAGGCGCTTAGTGTAATCTCACTCACAATCAGTTCAAGTAACAAACCCACTTCACCGCTAGACTTTTCAAGTTGCTGGAATGGATAGATGGTGCAAATCCATGTTGATTATAGCTGTGTGTACTGCCTACTGAATTTGCCTGTCTTTTGCAGTCATGCCATGGGCAAACTGCAGATTACGAAATGCCTGCTATTGGCTAGCAAAGTGTACTGTATACACACATACACACACACACACACTACGGTTTGTACACAGATCCATAGCACACTGTATATACCTACAGAGAGGAGGTCCAGCACCTGGCGGCGTGGTGCGCTGACAATAATCTGGCTCTCAACACCACGAAGACCAAGGAGCTAATTGTGGACTATAGGAGAACTAACCGCTGTGACCACATCCCGATCCACATCAACGGGCGGTGGTGGAGCGGGTGTCCAGTTTCAAGTTCCTGGGTGTTCACCTCTCTGAGGACCTCTCATGGGCTCTCAACTGCTCCACCCTGTTCAAGAAGGCGCAGCAGCGTCTATACTTCCTAAGGAGACTGAGGAAGAGTTCACCAGAATCCCCGGATTCTGGTGAACTTTTACAGCTGCACCATTGAGAGCATATTAACAAATTGCATCTCAGTGTGGTACAACAGCTGCACAGTGTCTGATTGGAAGGCCCTGCAACGGGTAGTAAAAACGGCCCAGTACATCATTGGCACCCAACTCCCGTCCATTGAGGATCTACAGCGCCAAAGATGTCTGCGTAGGGCGAGAGGCATCCTGAAAGACCCCTCTCACCCAAACCACAGACTCTTTGCCCTTCTTCCATCCGGGAGGCGCTATAGGTCTATTGGTTCCCTCACTAGTAGGCCCAGGAACAGCTTCTTTCCTGTGGCTGTCTCCCTGCTGAACTCTGCCCCTCCTCAATGACACTGAACAATGATACCCCCTTCCGTCCCCCCTTCCTCCTTCCCATCTGAACTCTCATGCTCACACCATACACACTAGCATGTCATGACGTATGGCTTGTGTGGGTGGGTGTGTATATATATGCATACTCCTTATTTATATTTATACTTCATTGCTTATTTTTCTATTTATCTTCCATTTATTATATTCTGTACATTCAACAAACAAGTGTATTTATTCCCATTACTGCATTACTGTATTGCACTCTGGCTAGACGCCACTATTCATTTCATTGTCAAAGTATTTGTATACTATGTGCAGTGACAATAAATTGAATCTAATCTAATCTAATATGGGAGATAGAGCTTTGTGAACCGGTAATGTACTGTACCTTTAATTTCCATTTCATATCTAATTACTCTACCCTAAATATAAAAAATGTGAAACTAAATACATAAAGGAAGGCTGGTATGGAGCCTTCCTTTATGTATTTATTTTGTAATTTTTTATCCCACGATTTTTGAAACCCATTTTTCCCACCCAGTGTCAATTGTCTAATGTTATCCTGGGCGCTACACTCCCTCTGCCAACCTGGGGAGAGCAACGGACTGACCTCATGCTTCCTTCAATGCATGAGGAATCCAAGCCGCTACTTTTCACCTGACGGGGGAGTTTCCCATGTTGGACACGCCGGGTGAAAGGAAGTTAAGGAACACGCTATTCCAACCAACCAGTTCCTTTTCCCTCCATTCATGCCTTCTTTAAAATGTCCATCAAAGAAAGAAAGAAAAGTGGTTCAACATATCATGGGCAGCAGTGGATCAGGGGTAGAGTGGCCGTGAGGTTCCCAGTTCCGAGTTAGTCTCGAAGTGTCCTTGAGCAATACACTGAACCGGTGAACCCCAAATTTCTCCCAGTGGTTCCACCATTGGTGTGTGAATGTGGGAAGTAAGGACGCTGCCGTTGACTGTTCGCCGTTTCACCTCCCAATGTATGAATGAAAGGACCATTGTAAAGCGTTTAAGCGCTTTGAGTAAGCACTTTGCATAGAAAAGCGCTAATAAAACTGCAATCCATTATTATCATGCCTTTCTTGCCTTTGACTTAGAGAGCTCCCACATTATGATGATTTGACAAGGACTTGACCGTGAGCCTATTTATATCATCAGATATATGAATCATACTATATGTCTGGTTATGACTGGTCCATAAGTGCCAGAAGGACATGGATCTATCAAACCATTCTATTCTAATACCCGTCGACTCAATGGCCATCATTCATCACCCATCAGACTGCACCATGCACACTATCACTAGTCATTACTATCTTTTAAGGCACAAGAGAGGCTAGGGTCCTTGACGAGGGAAGGGCAAGGTTTCTAAAAAAATAGAACCCAGAGCCTGAGTTGAGCCGGAGTTCAGGCTGAATCCATTACGGTGACAGTGAAAAACAGCAACATATATTAGTGACAGTTAGGTCAAAATAACAGATGGGTACTGGTAGTTGTATTGGGAACGAGGAGATACGGTACATGGTTGAGGATGAGGAGAGATACTGTATATATCTACAGTGTATTAGCACTTGGTGTGGCTGTTTAACCCAGTGGTTATCAAACTTTCAGTTAGAGACCCAAAAGAGAGAAGACATTTTCTCTTTTGGGTGTCGCTTCATGCCATGTTGCGAGCTTGTAGATCAGCTTTTTTTATTTAAAAACAAATCAAAAACAAAAAAGAGTCATGCATTGGTCAAGTATGTTCATATGTAAGGACGTTCACTATCACTACTCTCAAGACACAGAAGAATTAAGAATTGGAGAACAAACATATACAATATATGACAAAAGGGGTACATATTCAGTATGAAAGTAAAAATAGAAATATAATGAGTATAGGGTCGAAAGGTGAGCAATAGTGTGAATCATTTTGGATGTGCATATGTTTTTAATACACAGCAAAATCTTATATTGCTCAGACCAGTTAGAAATATACTATAGCAGTAATATTACATAGGTTACTACGGGTTGTAGTCATTTCCTTTGCTCCATCTGTGGTTCAAGGCAATTCCTGTAAACACCATGGAAACAGCAGGTCTTATAGAAATCCATTCCAGTGTTCAGTGAAGTTGCCATGGGGAAGATGATTGTATGGGTTTCTGGTTATGTGTGCCACAAGTCTGTGTCTCTGTGAATAGCATCATCTGTATTCTACATGTTGATATTCTCTCTGTGTGTGTGTGTGTGTGTGTGTGTGTGTGTGTGTGTGTGTGTGTGTGTGTGTGTGTGTGTGTGCGTGCGCTTGAGAAAAAGTAGTAGATGATGACAAGCAACCCAACTGCAGAAACTCTGACATAAAAAAAACTACAAAACCTGTAGGCTAACTAATTTGTTGCAATATGTCACCGATTCTAATTTGATATTTTCAACACTATCATTCCCCTTTTCTGTTGTTGGTTGATTAAATGCCCCTTCTGTCAGTTCTCTTGTGCCGTTCGAGTTGCAACCCGATACAAAATAGTACATCCTCGTCCCCCAGAGTCCCGCAAGTAGGGAAAATCGCGGGGCATCACCGTTTACACGATTTGGCAATGCTCGCGAATGTTACTAGAGGCGAAGCAGTTCCGTGTGCATCACAGAAGGGGAGGTTCGGTAGGCCAATCAGAGGCAGGTTGGAAAAAGTCTGTTGCTGTATGTATACATGCATATGTGCTTGGTTTGTTGTTATAACATGTTAGTTAAATGGAAAAACATAAGATGGACATATCATGTAATGGCGAGGCAGGATGATTCATATCTACCAAAATCTAAATTGTATTTACTTTGGTTGAAACCAAATTCAGCAGACGGTGTGTGTTATGAAGAGTATAGCACAGAGCAATCAAATTACCTAGAAAATACTGAAAGCATACTGTACACAAAGGAACGGGGGAGGGGTCATAAGAGAAGGGGGAGAACGCAAGAGCGACAGAGTGAATGCATGTGGAGTAAAAAGGGCCCTTATGGATTTAACCCATTGTGTTTTTCCCGTGCCGTTGTCCCATGCTACAAGAAAAATGCACCATTTAGTTTTCACCTTGAGACATAAATCAAAGATTGTCTAAGCGGTGACTATATGGAATCTAGAAATGTGTTGCTGCCTGGCTGAAGAAAAGTCCTCAGGCCAGCCAAGATGTCTCATACATAGCGCCTGACGATCCTCACGTCCAAGACCACACAGTGATACACTATTTGCTATTTTTACACTCAATTGTGCAAAACGAATATACTCAGGATTTTTATATACTCAGAATGTTACCGTTCATGCTCGTGTTTGCCTAACATGAGAGACAGAGTAATTAACTCGAGCTTGATTTTGGCTTCATTATGTGAAACGTATTTCTCAAAGAGAACTGTAGAGGATTAAATGCGTTCAGGATGGATGATATTTGCTTGGATTCACCTTGTGTTCCTGTCCCCTTTGTTTTGCTTTGTTTTCCCCTAATGGCAAAGTATATAAAACTAAAACTGTGCAAACAAACAAATGTTAATTATCCACACACACACACACACACACACACACAAGCTGAGAGGCAGCTGATGAAGCTGAGGGCCTCTGACAGTTCCTGAACCACCATGCCAAGACTGAGATGTGAGCGGCGATGCGGGTCAGACACAATCATATTGCACCTACACAGCCTTCACGTGCACACACAGAATCATTATCATCCACAAAACAATGTCTTTAAACGTACGTAATCTTTAACAAGCCGTCTTTAAGATATTTTTGTAAGAAGTAAACTCTCTCTCTCACACACACACACACACACACACACACACACACACACACACACACACACACACACACACACACACACACACACACACACACACACACACACAGCATGTGTATGCACACACATGTGTGTACTCGTGTAGTGTGCATACGCATGCAGTATGTACACAAATGCACTGTGCTAAGGCCACAATCACAGCAGCAGATGCCGCCATACAGAAGGAGCCCAGGCCAGACCAGTAATAAACATTGAGAAACACAAAACAAAATAAAGCAAAACGTAACAAATCAAAGAGCTATTTAAAGATGCAGGCCATAAGGACATCTGCCAACTGAATCTATTTTGGCTTTTCCTTTTGTTCACAGAGTCTGAAAGTGTTAGCCGATGAGGCTATCATCAGGGCTAGACTAGCAGCAGAGGAGCATCTGTGCACGCCTTTGGGCTCTTTCCTACCCATCACACCATGGTGGGCCATGGCTCCAATAATGCTGAGGCCTTGTGGCCATGGAAACTCACTCATGTATGAATGTTGCTTTGCTTAAACATGAGTCCGGCAAGTGCCTGAGAGGACAGGACAAGGCAGGACACAGGCAGGACAGGACAGGACAGGACAGGATAGGACAGGACACAGGACAGGACAGGACAGGACAGGATAGGACACAGGACAGGACAGGACAGGACAGGGTAGCCATGTCGGTCGTGTCACCTTCATTAGTGTCTTTTATGCCCAATAACGACGCCAACTTGAGGGAGAAAGCTGCTCTTGTCTCCTGTTCATTGCATCCAGCATCTCAGCTTTGGTGGACAAGGATGTCGGAGAAGGGTCATGTCTGAGTATCTTAATCTGATCGAACGTGTCAGTGACTGACTGGACTGTACGAGACGCTTTCCTCCCATTATTTTTTGTTCGATTTCGACGCCAATTCAAGTCACATCAACAGAGTGAAATAAAACAGAAAAGTAATACAAAAGAAGAAATTAAGCTACATAGCTTTACTGCACAGAAAGAGGCTTTTATGTTTTTTCTTTTACATCAAATACATTATCTAATTACACTGTACATGTGGTTTATTGGCAAGATTGCTAGAGTAATTTCACGTTCAAGTTATATCCAAAGTTGGTCTTTTGATTAAAAAATTTAATCATAGTGCATCATACACTAGTGGTTTATTCAGAGATTTATTGTAGAGATGCCATTCCTACAACCAAAGTTGAACACCAAGTTGTGCCATGATAACCACTTGAGCCCTATAGCATTTGCAGAAAATAGCAAATCTACAAACTCAAAACGCATTCGCAACCGTTGACTTTCTCACCCAACAAGTGCCCAACCTCAGAGCTGTCAGACTGAGGAGACCTTACGTGCTTATCTCTGGCAGATTTTGGTGATAAATATACCATACAGTTGCTTGATTAATTCTACATCTACTAGTTTAAAAAACACACACACACACACACACACACACACACACACACACACACACACACACACACACACACACACACACACACACTCTTGTATAGTACTGTAATTTATTTGGCCGCGGTCCTCAGGGGTCTATACCCCGGCCCTAAATGTTGCCAAAAACAGCAGATCTACAAGCTCATGTCACAACTCACAACTATTGTAAGCTTGTTGGTCTGATATTTTCATTGAATTTTCTCAGAATGTTCGCCTATTATATGACCAGAATAGATGCTAGGATTCGTGTGGCTAACAATAAATCAACACCCTACTTTATTCACAGGGCTGCTGCTGTTCACTCTCACCAAGTCCACCCCTCGGCTCCTGTCTCCATCATGGTCCATCTTTTGTCACGTTTCCTGCCTGTGGTTGTACGTGGTTGTGTGTATGCATGTTGTGTAGTGTATCTTGCCTCAGGTGGTGGAGTGTGGCTGCAAGGCAGTGACAGGGAGTCCTGTTGTAGACGCTAAACCTGGCTATTCCGTTCAGCTTCCCAAGTGACATAGAGTGAGTAGGACGTAGCTTGGCCGCCCTTCTACTCAGCTTGACCAGTCAGGCGTGAGTGCACATCAGCGGTTGCCTTCTGCCAGGTTGAGAGTCTCGGCACAGCTAGATCCCTTATGGATTTTATTACATTCACTACAGTGTTATCAGCTCCCCTGAGATCACTTGTGAGTGAGACTGTGACTGTGTGTGTGTCCTCATAAGTGTCTAAGGAACACACCTTTCACAATGTGTCTTTTCACAACGCTGACAACATTGTGATGCTCACTTGCTTGCCTTACTTACAGTCACAAACAATGCTGATAGCATCTTACCAGCATGCGTGTTGTTGAATGGTGGAATCTTTCACTTAGCAATGCACTGGCATACTGGTAGCTTTTGAGGACATAGTGTAGGATGAGTTACATGGACACAGTTGTAGCTTATCGTATGTGGCATTTGGGGAATTTACGTCTAATGTCTTTTTTGTGACAAAGTATAGTATAATGTTGAGGGGGGAGTCCCTGAGACATACTGTCTGGGGGGGTGTACTTGTACGTTATGGCTGGGGGATGTACTTGTAAAACCCGCCAACAAGGATGATTTTAATATGCTTCTGTTCTGACCTATGGGCCACATGGTTCTCAAGGCTACTTACTAATATGCAGAGGACAGAGTGAAATGCTATGCGTGGCTCAGTGGTAAATCATTCCAGGGAAGTTTTAAAAGCTCTTGGAGAAAACGTATAAGGTGTTGCAGCATCTCAGTTGCTCAGTATAATCTTGTCTGATGACACTGAGTTCAAGCTCTGTGACTTAAATGTGACCTTCTTTCACACAGAACCAATTAATCCAGGAAAACAAACAAACAAATAAAAGCCATAGAATTATAACCTACTTTATCATCAATTTATTTAATATCGTGTCGTTTAATAAAATTTATGAGACCATAATTCACAAAAACACATAAATGAAAAAAGACTTTAAACTGAGCGACTGAAAGCTCAATATTTATGAAAATGATTACTTGGGTAATAAAAGTGTAAGGTCTGGTCATGATTGCCAATCAATGGTGTGGTAATTGTTCTGCAGCTAGCAGGGGGGGGGGGGTAGACACCTAGGCCATTAACATGTTTCGTCCATCCGACGTGTCCACACGTCCTAGGGAATCCAATCGAAATTTTTACTTATTTTTTAGTTGGACTCCAAGGCCACCGTATGCTTCGCTCTTCGTTCAAATTAGCATCCCGGTCACTTCCCCGTTAGCGCGGCAGAAAGAATGCCTCGTCTCTGCTAATCTAGGGCGCTCTCTAACATTGCAAACATGCCCAGAACATTGAGATGAACCTGTGTAGTTTATGGCTGCTCCAACAGTAGTGGCAACATAAAAAATAAACGGAATGTCAAAATATCCACTGCGGTGGCAGGGACCAGAGGCATTGAGTAATGGTTGAGACGAAGCAGTGAAAGGTCCTGAAAGTCCTGAATACCCAATCTGTCCGTTTTATGAACACAAGGCTGCTGTATTTTATACCTCATACTAAGCATTTAAAGCGGCCATGTCTTCCCCGGCACCCCAGAGCTCCTATTTTGAAGGAATCCCGGGAATGATTGTGTTAATATGTCAACATATACTAATACAGAGAGATGATCAGTTTGGACGTAGATGTTCACTAGTGAACATATAAGCATCTCTGCGTATGGGTTCAGTAAATATGCATGCGTGTGTGTGTGTGTGTGTGTGTGTGTGTGTGTGTGTGTGTGTGTGTGTGTGTGTGTGTGTGTGTGAGGGTGTGTGTGTGTGTGTTATCTGGCACGTGTGTCTGATCCCGGTATTCAACAGTGACATTCCCTGTGGGAAGGAGCCTGATGACTGTTTGCATTTGCTACAATGCCCTCATGTCTTCATGACATGAGCACAGACAAGGTGAAACTGACATCTGATTTATACACATTTAGTAAGTAATCTGTCCGTTTCACTCTCTGGAGTATAGCCTATACTGTACATGTACGCAACATACAGTAAACAGTACAGTTTATGTTTGTGCCACACACATACACGTGCACATACACACATTAAAAAACAGTCAGACATTAACATCTGAATTTGCCAGGAATGTCACAGCTAATCCACAGGGATGTTGCTTGCCGAAAATAGCATGTCATTTATTTCTATGAGCGACACAGTGACATACAAAGTGCCTTAGTTCTATTTAGACCCATGTACTGTAGTATGCACTATGCACTATTCCAGAAATGAAGGCATTTAGAAATAATATTCAACTAAGTACTGACACACATGCGACAAATGGCATGTTTACAGAACCATGCTGCATACAGTATCTTAATTATACATAATTTTACATGACTTTATATTATAATTGTCAAGTAAAATGTAGTATATGCTGCAACTTGTCTTGAACCAAGGGATTAGAGTTTCCCTTGTAGTCTGCACTATGAACCTGTATGCTGTGCACTGCCACTGTTTGTTTGCTGCACATTTGGGTGACATGAATCGTGGTTGCAAGGATTCCCTTTGTTTATGTACATTTTCTCTTCTTATTTTCTTGGAGGAAAAAATAATAATTAATTCATAATTTCATCAGTGCTGCATGTGGATGGCCAAACGGGGACATCCCTGTTGTAAAAAGGGGTCAGGGGAGACTACAGGGCTACATTTCACTAGACTGACATTGTATAGTCATCCTGAGTCAGAGTCAAGAACACAATTCTCTGCTCCTCATCGGCTCCTCGTTCCATCCCACATCAGGACATTTTGGTGACAAAGCATCCATAACTGAATTATACTCTTTTGGATGACGGTGTCACACAGCGAAAATAGACGATCAGGATTTATTTTCACTGAATTCTCACTTATTTAGCCTATGACATGCCCAGAATAAGGACCACAGGGTTAATGTGGTTAAAGGAACTCTACACACTGCCTCTAGTATTAATTAGGTTTTCCATAATATAGCAATAATAATATAATTATTATTATATTATATATTAAAAGACATCAGGGGATGATGTGAAGGACGGTTGAGGTAACATAGCATAGTTTTTAGCTGAGACCAAGCAGGGTTCTTCTGTCAATCGTTCTGCCGTTCAAAAACCTAGTGCTGCCACAAAACAATACCGCTGATTCCTGTGTCCTGATTGGCTGTACGTCCAACATTCTAACTCAAACATGCACAACCTCTAACAAAACCTATAGTAGCCTATCACAAATGATGTGCTTGTTCTCACCATAAGACCCATGCTAAATAAATGTACTGCTATTAAACATGGATATTATAGTGCTAAATACAACCTCACCACCACATAATTCTTTACATAATAATTACATCACTTTAGGAGACATAACTGTTTTCTAAGAAAACTGCCATTTCCTCAATTCAGACTTGGTTGTATGGCCAGCTAAATCCATACTGCATATTGGCCATATCAGTATAGTTTCATTTATATGTTTATAACACAGACAATACAAAAAAAACAGTGTCTCACTCTCAGGTTATAAAACATTACACCGATGCATTTCAAGTAGGATGTCTAGCCAAGGCTAATTTGTGACCCCTGTCCCTGTTTAGGCCTTTCTACAACGTCCAGATCGCTTTCATATAAAAAATAATATATACACTACAGTTAAGATAAACACGAGAAAAGCTATGAGGGCAAAAGCAATAACATTCCCAAAATGATCAAAAGAAGGGCATAAAAGCAATGACATTCTTAACATGAAATAATTCAATTTTCACACTCACGAACACAGGCATATGGCCGAGCATGTGCGCAAAGTGCACAATAAATCAGTGTTGGCAGTTTTGGATTAGTTTCAACCTGAATTTTACTTTTGCATTTGAATATTTTGCGTTTTATTTCAGTTGGTGGGGCATATTCCACTTACACTGAAAAAGATGACTGATCAAACGACAAAGGTCAGTCATCAACTGACTATACAACCTGCAAAAATCACAAATTACTTTCTTTAAGAACTGGGTGCATGCATTTCTCTAAAGACCACAACAACTTGGCACTTACATACATAGAACAAGCTGAACAATTACAGCCACCCTGTAATTATTAGCAACAGCAAACGTCCAGCTCAGAGTACACAGTCAGGATGAGATAATCCAAGGTAGTTTGGCAGTTTTCCCTTTCTGTACTGTGCTCGAAGGATTAAGCCTTATAGGCCTATATGCTCATGTTGATTAATACAAAATAGCCATATTGTCACATAAAGACAACTACGAAGTAGGGATGTGTGAGAATAACCGATTAAATATTCATGGGGATAAATTAAAAAGGAAAATGTATACTTTTTGACAGATATACTGCCATCCATTTTAACTTATGTCTAGTATGGGTGTAATTCTTTTTTTGTTCTGCATTAGAATTGTTTCTTTTTTTATTAACAAAAACTGTTAGCTTCCCTAATGGTTTAGTTACAAATTTAATAATGATTTTTAATCATTCTATTTATGAAATTGAAAAGCCAATCCATGGTTGTCTGGAAAAAAGAAAGGCCAAGCCATCATATCATATCTGACATTATATAATTTTCTAAAAGATCATTCGACACAGATAAGTCATATGGTTTTAGTTTTAGTCAGCTACTACCATATTATATGTTGAAGATCATGGCACAAAATATTGAGGAATATTGTTGTATTTGTTGTATAAAAGCACACCAATTATTGCACATCATGCTTATGAACTGAACAGGCATTTTCAATGACAGATTATTATTTAAATTATTAAATGATTGAAATTGGTTAAATAAAGGAAATACGTTTAATTTATTATCTTCTAGAAGAATAGCTGTTAAGCCTGGGAATAGAAACCACAGCATAATATTCTGATGTGTTGTAGTACAAGTACAAGAATTTTCAGTTTACACTTTAGGATGTCAGATGTGCTTGACAATGTAAAGGGTCCCTGGAATATAATGTATATTGCACCTATAATTTCAATGGTAATTTAAAATTATGTCATAAATGTTTTTTTAATTAGTTATTAATTATTGTTAAATGAAACACTTTTGATTTTGTGTAACAATCATTCGTGGACTTTGACAACTATATTATATGGAAATGAAATGCAATACTGCATGCATTTACATATCTACGTAAAAGAAAATCCTCAGTGTTCATTTTACTGTATAATACACGGTATTGTGTACTTTGGTGGACACTGGGTGGATATAGCTGCTGTTGAATGTGAAGCATGTCGCAATGCAACAGGTTTTGAGCTTGTAGATCTGCGGGTATGATCAGTGAGCTTGTAGATCTGCGGCTATGATCAGTGAGCTTGTAGATCTGCGGGTATGCTCAAGCAGGGCATTGATTTAGAAAATAACTGCCCAACAGCGACGATATATCAGTGGGCTGTACAGAGTGGCAGATGTGAAGGTGATGGTGCATGGCGGCAGACTGGCAGCATCATCACAAACTAAATTACTTCTGGAGTTGGAAGAAGTCTCCTCTAGATAACGTTATGTTGCAATATTTTCATCTCTTTATATATTTTTTTACATAATTCCTAAATACCCTGGTATACCCCAATACCTTGATACTGCCCAAGCCTATAGGCCATAGGGCCTAAATGGAATCAAGACCGCAATGACTATTTTTTGTGCTATGAACACAGTGTGTCCTTTAAATAAGGATAGCAGCACATTGGTCATGGACATTACTGAAGTGAAGGGACATTTCTCTGCTGCCACACAAAATCTGCTCCTCATCGCTCTCTCAGCTCTGGGAGGAACAGGGGTTGACTGACTCCCCCGCCTCCTCTCCCCTGTAGATGTGCTCTCCCTATAGTCCCAAGACAATGGGATAATTAGATGGGTGGTGTGCTGGGTGACAAAGATGGACAGCCAACTAAGCAGAGATATAATATCATATTCATATCTAACCACTATTTTTAGTAAAATTGACCTGAGTTACAACTGTACTTAGACCATCCATCTACTGTACATTCTACACCAAATATCTTCACTGGGGTTCAACTCAAGTGGTTAAAAATTTGAAATGATCCATCTGTGTAGGGCTGAGAAATACCCCAATACCCGAAATGATGATGAGCATAAAGAGGTAGATGTGGTTCCACTATACCACACAGACATACCAATTCATTAGAGAAACTTTACACTGCACCAGCTTGTGACGTGTGGCATGAAGCCCATTACTGTAGCACATGTTTGACTCAAACCTAGTGTGACATTGCCAAATGTTCAACACACACACACACACACACACACACACACACACACACAGAGAGAGAGAGAGAGAGAGAGAGGGAGAGAGAGAGAGAGAGAGCGCCTATGTACAGTTTAAACAGAGGTTTTTCTATTATTGTAGAAAATGGGGAAAACGTTTAAAGGTAACTCATTCAATCTCAGCTCTAATGTTCAGCTGTCAGACCACCAATAATGGCAAAGGTGGTGACCGACATGACCACAGAGAAAGATTTTATAGGTAGCCTAAATATATTACTAGTAATGCGCACGCGCGCGCCACACACACACACACACACGCGCGCAGAACAAAGGATCGTGCTGCTACTATACTGTGATTTATAGTGGAAAATCTGGAAATACGCCTCAATTGTAGCTTTTGGGGCCAGTGTAGAGTAGACTAAAATACTCTACAGTCTACACTGACGTTCAAGCGAATGCACACACTACAAATTGATCATGATGACAATTGGGCGCACGCCGACTGCGTGGCGGGCGTGCTTCCTATTCGTGCTCACATTCAATTCATTTCATGTTTGACAGTCCCATACATACAGTGAGCAGCATGCGTTGGAAGTTACTTTGATACAACATAGATTCAGCTAACGTATAAAGATGAGAAAGCAAAGACTATTTCAAATTCCACAAAGGAGGAAGGAACACGAGGATGCAACCTTCATGTGTGCGTTATTGTACCAATTACCGATCACCACGGCACGAGGGCGTTCACTGTATAAATCAGCCACACAAAAAAAGAGATAAATAAACAGACATTATATCGTTTTGAATTAGAAAACAAACCCGCCTTACCGCTATGCGAGCCTGTGAAGATACTTCAATACACAAGATGATCCTGTTGAAATGGTTCCTCTGGACTTATTGATGTCCAAACTTGAATTGCGCCGTTGAATCCGCTCCAATTCCAGCAGGAATCAGTATTACCGGCTTGTTAGTTATGTTCTATCTCATAGCATCACAAGTGCTACGCATTATTTGTCAATTTCATCCACGCTGTTCTTTAATTAAACGAAGGCGTCGACAATTAAACTATGTTGTTTGCTGCGTAAAACCCGTGCCAAAATTCCTATGGGCCCGTTCCGTAACAGCGATGCTAGACAAAGGTCTGATCATTTTGGGATGCTCCGTTAAGCCTTTTCACTACAGGAACCGTGGCATCGGCTTAAAACCAAATCTTCAAAGCTAGATCATATCTCAGACTCTCGTTGACCGTATTAGGCGTTCACAAATGACAATTATCTTCTGCGTTGCCTCTTGGATCCCTCATCTTCGGACGAGTAGATAGTTGAGCGTCTGCTATAATCTGTTGATTACATCACTTGTCTTGTTCTAACTAAATCCAGCGGCGTCTTCCACTTGCATTTATCGCGACAAGCGATCGTTTCACCATGTGATGATGATGTGACATTGTCAGTCACCAGGCAGGTAGACTAGACTCACACAGACTCTTGGAAGGCATCTCTGGACCCCGGTGAGTGACAGCAGAATTGTCTGACTGTACGCCTGGCGGCAGCGTAACTAGAGTAGCAGCGGGTAGGATGCTGTGCGTAAGCGTAAGCATGTTTGACAGTGCGCGTGTGCGACAGGCAATACACATAGCTTCAATTCTCCTATCCGGGAAACATGCTTTTTCCCCTCAGAGCTACACTGACTTAAACTAAACCATATAGGCTATAATATAACAGTGTAGGGCGGTCTGGGCGGAGAATGTATAACATAACGGTTGCAACAAATTAAGGAACCAATTATAGCAAAAATGAGGGAGTTCAGAATAAGAATAACTAAAGAAATCAGTAAATAAGTTTAACTGTAATTTATTAAATCAAAACAAATAAAGTTTAATAGCAAAATGTTCACTTAATGAAATCAAAATAAAATAAAACTGCCTCGAAAGGGATGGGTAAAGCTCAAGTGTCCTGGCACTGTCCAAAACTAACCTTAAATGTAAAAAAAAAAAAGAAATCCAAATGGAACCCAGTCAATGCTGTGTAGTGGTAAGTCTCCTCTAATACCACCTAGCCCCTCTCGGAACCCTCCGTAAAGCTTTTCTGAAATTTGGATGTCGCTTTGCGTATAGGGTCCCTGTGCGTATCTATATTTTCTGTTTTTATGTTGGAACGCGGACATAAATATCCTCGGTAACATCGTATCTGCGCCGTTTGACGGCCTCTTTTCCTTTGAGGGCTTCTGAATCTGTTAACTATAAGTACCTATACATAGCGCTGCGAATATCTATGTGGCGCGGAAGCCGTTAAGTATTTTTAATCTTTGTTTGACCGATTTGGTCGCTTTGATTCTTCTTGTTTATTTACCGTTTATTGTACCGCCTCCCGATGTGCGGTTGGCTTGTGCCGGCTACGTTCCTGCCTCTGATCTGCTCTGTCATAGCTATAGCGCCACTAGCTAGCCAGATAGGCGGTACAATGAGGTGTCAATAAACAAGGAAGGAAGAGAAGAATCAAAGCGACCAAATCGGTCAAACGTCAAAAGTCCTCAAAGAGCGCAGAAGGACGTATCCAAAGTTGTTTACGTTTATTTATGTGTGCGTACCCGGTGGCAGGGTGGAGGTGGAATAGGACCCCATGCTCTGGGTCTAAAAAATTTCAGAAACTTCAGTAGCATTGGGTTCTGCTTGTAGGGTAGCCCCTTTCGGGACCTTCCATAAAGCTTTTCTGAAATTTGGACGAGTTTTATGTAGGGTCCCTGTTCATGACTATATTTTCGTATGGGAATTCTGGAACGCGGACATAAATATTCTCTCTGAGATCATATCTGCGGCGTTTGACGTCCTTTTTTTGTTTGTGTTATTCTGAATTTGTGAACTTTAAGTACCTATACATCCCGCTGCGAATATCTCCTGTGGCGCGGAAGCCGTTAAGTATTTTTAATCTTTGTTTGACCGATTTGGTCGCTTTATTTCTTCTTGTTTGTTTACCGTTTATTGTACCGCCTCCCAGTGTTCGGTTGGCTTGTGCGGCTACGTCCCTGCCTCTGATCTGCTCTGTCATAGCTATAGCGCCACTAGCTAGCCAGATAGGCGGTACAATGAGGTGTCAATAAACAAGGAAGGAAGAGAAGAATCAAAGCGACCAAATCGGTCAAACAAAGATTAAAAATACTTAACGGCTTCCGTGTCACAGGAGATATTCGCAGCGGCATGTATGGGTACTTATACTTCACATATTCAGAACCCTCACACGAAAACATTTCGTCAAAGAGCGCAGACAGGCCATAAACACGTTGTTTATGTTTTATGTAGTCTGCGTACCAGGTGGCAGGATACTGCTGCAACAGGACGCAATGCTCTGTGTCATCAAAAAGTCAGAAACTTCAGTAGCATTGGGTCCTGCTTGGAGGGCTACTTGTAGGGCTAAATACCACCATACACTGTTCCGCAAAGTCCGTCCTCAATCGAAATCCAAACTCCAGGGAACTAATCCAAAATGGAAAGAAGGTCTCTAAATCCAATGGTAGAATCCAATATTCAGGAAAGTACTCCAGAAAGGAAATATGGCAAGACTTGGGAAATATTCCTCTTGCTTCTCCAGTAGCCTGTCTGTCTGTTCACATCACCTCCACTCTGGACTGACAGAGTCAAACTCTCCAGGTGGCCCAAACATTGTGATTGCCCATTACTCCATCAGCCAGGTGAGCTGTGGGCGGGGTCTCTCAATCTACGGCTTGATGCCATAGCAACACATGTATCTCACTGGCTTTTTGTGGCATATAGTCCAGTGGATAAATAGCTAAATCTCATAGAGTAGCGGATTGGTAGAAAATAATAAAATACATGAAAATGGAGCATAGCAAACCAAAAATACATAGAAACAATGTGATTCTGGGCACAGAAGTTACAAAATTTTGACTCAATTGACTGTGTAGGTAAGTATCATCATTGACATAATTTATTCTATTAATGGCTTACCCTTATTTTTGTTGGGTTCCTTATAGGAGCAGAGTGGATGTGTGGCATTGATGCCCTTCTTACTTACAGAAGTTTCACCTGAATTAATTCTGATAATAAGCCTAGGTGGTTGAAATCAGAGCTGGGCCCTCCCCCATATATAGGCATTCAGTAGTCACAATCTATGATTGCAGCAGCTTTCAAATCAAGACAAGAGTTGACAGCATTTGTGGACTAGGGTCTCTCGCTTGTCTGGTTTGTTAGGACGCCCAAAGAAGAGGCGAGACAGATTGTTTTTCACTGACCGCCCAGGGAAAGATTGGATAGGCTATGCAACTTTGATGAGCTCAATCTGCTAGATGGAAAGTGAAGTGATACAATAATAGTGTCAAAATAAAGGAAAATGAACTAAGGTTTTTAAGCTCTGCTCAACACTTAGTATCCCCACGATGGCAGGACTCCCCATCAAAGTGTCACATATGACGACCCATAACACAGGATGACAGATTTCACCAGGCTGCAAACCATAGGGTCTACCAAGTAAAATATAAGTACCAAGTAAAATATAATTGAGCCTTCTATCCGGAACATACTGTACTGGAAAGATGCTATCCACTTCCCAGGTGCTTATCATTTGCAACCCAGCTCACTCATTCACTGTGTGAGGGCCTGTCTGCTCTCAATCTAGCCTGGTTAATAAACCAGACCGAATCAGCCGTTGGCAAAGATAAATTGCCTGCCGGCGGATTTCGGTCTGGAGAGGCTCAATTGTACGCCCATTTCCTACACCAGAGAATGTGGGCGGCCAATCGGGACACGGTATGCAATATGGGCGGGCTTTGGTACAGTGACTTTCAATGCTTGAGACCTTTGACTGACAGTAGCTCTGACCAATTGCGTCAAAGAGAAAATGTTTCCCTGGAAATGAAATCCAAGCTGAGCCTCCCCAGACTAATATCCCGCGGTCCGTGCGATATTAGTCTGGTTTATTAACCAGGCTACTCTCAATCCGCTTTTAAGCTTGGAGGAGCGAGGGAACACATGGATCATTGGCAAATTGAAAAAGCTGGTGTTGTCAGTTTGAAGGTTGTTCTAACAGGATTTCTCACAAATTCCTCACTACCCTTCCCTCAAACGTACTCGGCAAGCGCCCGTGCCACACCACCTCCGATGGTGAACCTCCAGTTCATTCTCTGGAATGGATTGACCTCTGAAAGTCTCATGACTGAACCACTTTTGTCCCATAATCTGTGATTTGTGAAAGCAGCCCCTCCTCCAACCCACCCTGAAAAAACTAAACAAAAAAAACACAGTATGTAAGATGATGTTTAATTATCATCATTCTAGAACCTATGTTGCTGCCGTTACATGATACAGCAGACCAGTTGAAGAAATAACATACTAGTTTGACAACTTCAAACACTCCGTCATCGACGTGTTGTGAGCTTGTAGATCTGCTATCTTCAGTGCGCGACTGGCTTCTATGGAATCCAATGAAATCAGTTGTGAGGACTGAGAACTTTAATCCATGTGATCTCTGTGATTAAGAGCTCAGGGCTGTGTCTCTCAGGTGCCGTAAGAGGGTACAGTCACCCAGTCAAGTTGTGGCATGGTGTTTCGCTCACTGCACTGGCCTTGCCAGACCCAAACTTGTCACTGACCTGGCAGACGGTGCTGGCACCCTGCTCTGTCTGAAGGACAGGCAACATCTCACTGTTAAAAGAGGGGTAATGGTCGACTTAACACTTTAAACCCTTAGTTGGAGGAGTCGGACTCTATACTAGGTCACCCTACTCTTTTCACTACACAAGCCCATAACATCCGCACATATACATTGGCAAATATTTGTCCCAGAATAGGGACTCTAGGGTTCAAGTTGTTGAATTTCTAGTCTCAAAGTTCAATTGGGATTTTGCAGTACTAGTTTGTATGCATCAGTACTCATAGAATAAGGAGAGGTCTCATTATTGATCTCATCATTCAAGCTCACTTAGCTCAGGTCATGTACAACCTACCAGCACAAACATTGCCAGCTTCATTTCCTTCATTATTCCTACAAGATGGTTTCATGGACACTGTTGAACTATGAAAAGGAAGGGATGTCCGCACACTGTTTCACTGCTCCCAGGAAAATTATTTATTTATTGAACGTTTCGACCTGACGGGTCTACCTGACGAAGACCCACAAGGGTCGAAACGTTGTTCAATAAATAAAAAAATAAAAAAAAGATTGTACGTATATTTTTGACCAGCACCTGTAGAATTTCTGGAGATGTGCGTGCTTCCTGTTGGATCCTATCTCCACTGTTGAACTATGACCATATATGCATCAATCAACCCCTTTTTGGGGTTGCATATCAGAAAACATGCGAGAGTTACAGATCCAGAGAGGCGTGCAGGTACAGTACATATTGACAGGCTGATACAAAAGGAGGAAGGAGGGACCATCTTAAGATGAAAAGGCAGAAAGATGAGGGGAACAAAGGTGGCAGAGGCCAGAGGACTTGATGAAGGACAAAACCTGGCTTGCAGGAGGGTGGTCCTAACATGCCTTAACTAAGGCAGAGTGGCATCCTTCTCTATATTTAGCACAGGCTCCACAGATTGCCGTGACTGCTCTGGGGGACTTGTGTTCAGACTGGCGAGAACCGCTGCCAACCGCCTTGCAGCCACGCATGATCACAGCTCACCTCGCAGTGGAGGAGGGGTGAACGGGGGACCATGCTGTCTGATATTACTGAACACACAGGGGAGAATTGATCACAACAGGTCAGGACAGATGACTTCATAAAAAGGTACACAATCTACACATGGGAGACCTGAAAACAATCTCCTCGCCTCACTGTTCAGTTCATTCAGTGTTGTAAAGCTGAATAAATTCAATCAATGGTGTTGCTTGCGGGAAATAACTAATTTCCGACATAAAACTCAGAGGATAAAGTATACATATACAAGTATGCTTAAATTTCACAATCCAGATCCCTAATTCAGAATTTTATTTCATTATAAACAGCCACCCCTCCTTTCTCTTTTAAGTGGGCTATTGTGAGTGTGACCCCAGACTTAGCTTCCTGTTGCCTCTACCCATCTCACAGGCCGTCCATCAGTGACAACCCACACAGTGTACCAAGCAGATATGCCAATCACTCACACTGACAGCCAAAGCTCCAACATGGCAGCGTGCCCCACCCATGTAAAGAGAATTACCTTCCAGACAGTGAATGCCGTATCCACAACTCTCTGCTGTCCATCTCCACAAGCACACTAACATCCATCTCTCAACTGTATATGGCTTCCAATGTCATTGTCCTCGTAAAAAAGGACAAAAAACAACTTGACAAAGATTACCTTTTTTTTAATTCAGACACACCAGATGAGTGACATGTTCCGTTTAAAAAACAGCATTCCACATTCTACAAAAACATTGTTTATCCTTTTATACACATTTAAAAAAAGTTAGACGCAACTAATGATGAGACATAATAGGGAAAAGATGAGACTCCTTCAATCAAAGCTGGTAACTTTGACGGTGTGCATTCATTCTTAGCCATTAAAGTAGAGACCGCTCTCAATAAACTGGACTCAAGGACAGGTCAAAAATAATTGTACTGAAACAAAAGGGGGATGTATATTTCTTTTTTCCCCCTTTTTTGTATTTTTTCTTTTTACCACTGGTAGGTTTTATAATTATCATACAAAGAGATAACAGAATATTAATTAAGTCCAAATCTGGTTCAGAATGAGAACTGTTGCAAGTAGGAAACCCAGAGGAAAGAAGACCTTCCACATGCTTCTACTATGCTATTCTGATTCTGCCAACTCTCCACAAAATAAAAAAGGGATAAAACAACAGAGACATTGCTGCTCTGGAACCAAGGGGACGCTGACACGTTTTTCATTGTGGTATTAATGGGCTGTGATGAAAGCTGCACCAGCGGGCGTCAGATTCAGTCTCCAAGGTGTCTTACATGGGGTAGTTGAGCACCACGTCTTGTTTGGCCAGCTCCAACAACATAGGATCGTCGAAGAACTTGCTGATACTCACATCTTCGCTCAGACCCTGTGGGGTGGCAAAAGAGGTATTCAGCCAAATAGAAATCATCACATTACAAACACTTAACTCTCAAATAAATATGTATGGTGCAGAGATAGAAGCCAGAAGCTAGAAGGATCACCTTGCGCCTTCGGGTTTTGATCATGAACTCTCTAGCCAGGTGGGGGGCCGGCTGGGGCTCCAGAGGCCTGATCACAATGCTTTTATCCAGGGGGTCACCAGGGACAATCTACAAGGACAGAGGAGGAACAAGGGCTTGACATATTAGAATAAATCAAATCATCCTACTCACATCTAGCCAGCAACCACTTCAAGAGCTTAAAATTCGAGCCATTTTTTAACAAATATCAAATTGTTCGAAGTGTACTGTACTGTTCAATTGTTGAAATTGCTAGAATTGATTATTTTCGCCTATAACAGGGCCACTGTCCTTTCTCTCCTGCCAGAACTAACAGGAAGCTTTATCTGCCTTGTGTCTTGGGGGATAGCAGGCACTGAGGTCTATAGGACTATGGTTTGCCTCCTGCCTAGTGTCCGCCTACGTCTCACCAGACTGTTCGTCTGTGCGGTGTGCATGTGACCGTCCTTGTCCACACTTGGCCTTACTCTGGTGTATTTGAGTCAAGGGAGCCTTCTCTGCGTCTGTGCCAAACTAAGGATGCCAAGGTTGAAGTGGTTAAGGAAAAATGCTGACAATACAACATCAGACCTGATTCTCAAAATGACCAAGAGGACACTTCCCGGACCGGTTTCATCACTTCAGATCAGGTGTGTGATTCATTCGCAAGTCTGTAGTGTTGTTACTGAGTCAGGAGCATGGCCATCAGCATGATGGGAAAGAAATGACCCACACTCATTCAGCCATGTGACTAACACTATTAATACGTCACCATATGGAGATTTAACAATGGGCTTCTTAAATGATTACTTAAATCCATCATCTTTATGACTAGTTCACACCCTGGCCTGTCATCCCTCATTTGTCACAGATCCAGGAAGGGAGTCAAGGGACGATTGGTTGAAATGTTGGATCTCTAACAGTGTCCTCTGAAAAGAGCATAGGGCTTCATAAACTTTCTATGGGCGACCCTCTGGGAAAGGTAAATAAATAAATGAATGGAGTGGCTGAACTCCAACAGACAGATGGATCATGGCCACAAAACACTTTGAACAAAAACAGCAGTTTCACAGCAACTTCACAGCTTTTATGCCAATGCAGTATGAAACATGAAAAAGTAACAAGAGGTCCTAGATGCAGAGTTGTGACATCTTCAATAAAGACACTGAATTTGGCCAGATGAGAGATATTGTCTGTTCTGTGATCTAGATGAAATTGAAAATTAAGTTAACTTTTTGTTTTACTGCTCTAAATACGATGACATAAGGGATATTCTGGTTAATAAGATTTCTTTTATATGTGGGGATTTCCTAGATTTAATTGACTATGTAAAAATGGAGATATGTTTTGCCAAAGGGACTTGTCGTTGTAGCAGATTTTATCTGTCAAGCTTGGGAAAGAAGACAGAGTACTCTGTATAAATCTGAGGTGTAATATAATGAATTATGTAATGTAAACATGCTGTAAATGCATAAATTATGTAATGTAAAACATGCTGTAATTGCAACTGTGAAATGGTGTCTTATAAACCCATGAGGGTTGGGCACAAGGTGTGCATGACACGAAAATAAATAAACAATCAAATCAAATCATATGCCAATGCAGTATGAAACATGAAAAAGTAACAAGAGGTCCTAGATGCAGAGTTGTGACATCTTCAATAAAGACACTGAATTTGGCCAGATCCACAAAGATTGATTTAGACAGTATCCAAGAAGATTTTTGCAAAACAGACAACACGCTCTAGTAATCTCAGTTGAGCATAAACATCTGACTAAAAGGCTTCGTCTGCTAGGTGTCACAGTATTTTATTTTTAAAGATTAGTTTTTTTTGGCTTTTCTGCCTTTATTGATAGTATCAAGTGAAGATGGACAGGAAAGAGGGAGAGAGAGAGAGGGGGAGAGACACGCAGCAAAGGTCGTCATGAACGGGACTCGAACACGCGACACGCTGTCAGGCCAAAGTCTATATGTGGCATGCGCCTGGACCGCTAGGCCAGCGGGCGCCCACAGTATTTTATTTTTAATGGATCTAGAGGGCTTGCAACTCAGCAATACTCCTCAATGTCACTTTTCATATACTGGCCAACTATAGTAGATGAGGTGGGAGTTTTAGGCTGGTTGACGTCATATTGCTTACAACAGCAAAAAAAGAAAAATGGAACTCATAGTGCCACAAACTCGTTTTATCCGATGTCTCTGAATTCTTGTCCAGTGCTTTTTTTTGCTCAAGAAAGACATCTAGTGGTCACATGGCTCAAGTCTGTGCCCTGTCGCTTATATGTAGAGTGTTTCCTCTGAGAACAGCTAATTAATTTCCACATACAAAGCAGATACAATCACAAAGGACATGAAACCCGCTGAGTGAACAACAAACTCCTGTTCAGCATCTAATGGAATTGAGCCGGAGTGGCAGGCAAGAGCACTTGATAGGTCACTCTGCTGCCACCACCAATTTTCCGCAAATGACAGAACAATAGGAGTATGATCGACACAAAGGGGACACACATGGCATGCCGTGTGTGTATCGTTGCTGTTGCATAAAAAGCTATATTTTCCATTCATATGTATAAATTAATCTAACAGCTGAAGTAGCCGATCTACAAGCTTGAAATGCGTAGTAGGTTGGCTAATTTTTTAAGTTAAAATGATTAAACACATGGGGCTCTATTTTGTGTGTCTTATGTACCAGGTCTTAACTTAAGACCTGGAGGCGTGGCCAATGCTTTTTGGCTGTTTTGACTGGCCAAACAGCATTGGCCACACCTCCAGGTCTTAAGTTAAGTCATAAGTCCTGGTACTTAAAACACACATGGCCTCTTTTGACCATAGTACAACATATGACAACAAGTATGTCATATCTGCCCAGTTAAATGTTTGTTTACAAAGCCTAAAAGTCAAACAGAAATGAAATTCCTACTCGTATGCTCCAAGATTCAATGCCAAAAACACAATTACAGTACATCATAACTGTCGTAAAACGCAATTATTTCTGTCAATTAATTGTACAGTAAAATGTCATGATCATGACAGCCCTAATCTTACCTGCCAGTGGTGGAAGACTGACAGGGCAAAGGCCTGTCCTTGTGTGTGTGTGCGGAGGTCAGTCTCGAAGCCAAAGGAGTCGATAGCTGGGATGAAGGCCTTGATGGTGTACAGAGGTGAGCCAGGGATGGGTGCATCCTGGGTCACATGACCTCTGTTACACAACAGAGAAATACAACATGGCCAAGTCAGGACTATAAAGACATCAGGTTTAACTTGAACATTAAGCTAAAGCTTAGCTATTCTTGCCTTAAAGGGATAGTTCAGATTTTTTTAACTTAAGCTGTATGAAATACTTGCCATTAATATAGTGGTTGCAACTGTATTAATTGATTGCCAGAGTTCTGTGGTGGGAGTTCTGCTCTGGTTTTGGTGAAATATCAAGTAGTTCCGGTCATTTTGTGGGGGGCACTGGGGGCCACGCAGTAAAGGTAAATGAATCCACAAAACTAACGTTATTTGTATTGTTGACCTATTTCTAAAATATTAGTGCAACTTTCATTATTTTTTTACCCCTCTATCACACGGAACTATGTTTTTTGTGTCCATATCACTACGCCCAAAAAATAGTTCCATGTGATAGAGGGTCAAAGTTGAATGAAAGTCGCACTAATGTTTTAGAAATAGGTCAACAATACAAATTACGTTCGTTTTGTGGATTAATTTACTTTTACTGCATGGCCCCAGTGCCCCCCACAAAATGACCGGAACTACTTAATATTGACCAAAACCAGAGCACAACTCCCACCACGGGACTCGGGCAATCAATTAATACAGTTGCAACCACTATATTAATGGCAAGTATTTCATACAACTTAAGTTCAAAAAATCTGAACTAACCCTTTAACCCATTTTGAGCGGGAACCCCTTTTTGTGTTTTAAACATTGTTATAATTTAGCTATTGAAAAATAGCAGATCAACAAGCTCATAGTGCGCCACTGAGTGGCGCGCTATGAACTTGTAGGTCTGCTAGTTTTGTGCCTCAAATCTTTGTATATATATTATTACATTTTTTTAATTTCGACGTCAGGCTTAAATGGGTTAATACTTAGCCGATCTACAAGCTCACAACACGTTGGGAGCTTGTAGATCTACTCCTGGGTATTTTCAGTGTTGACACCGGCATGCAACCAAGTATAAATCAGGCTTTACATTGTGTGAAGTAAAGCAAAGAGGCAGGTAATCTCAGTTTATAAAGAGGTTTGTCTGAGGTGGCACGTCAAATTAAGAAAATAAACGACCCTAGACAAACCTTCTTCGGGCCAGCACTGTGTAGACAGCTGACACACAATCAGCGGGAGCCTGCACCTCCACAAAGTAATAAGGCTCCATTAGTCTTGGTGTCGCCTGCAACACAAAAGGAACACACATTAGGGAGAGTGGAGCGAAGCTGGTCCGACAGTGTAGCTGTAACTCCACATCAACTGAAAGCAAAAGATCTTTGACAACGGCAGGTGTGGATTCTGAAGCAGCAAAGTGAGAGAAGGAAAGGAGCCAAAAATCACTGCAATTAAGATAAAGGCACGTCTCTGCTGCCAGTATCCAGCAGTGTAATCAAGGTAATGGGACATTAGAGAAAGTAGTGATGAAAGGGGGAGTCAGTGAACGGAGGGAGAGAGAGGGACGGGATGAGGAGAGATGAAGAATCAGAGCCGTGGGGAATGACCTCACCATGAGGAAAGCAGAGTACACCACTCTCCTGGCTGTAGGGATGACTTGACCTCCTCCTCTGTGGAGGGGCTCCTGAGCAATGACGGCATCTAGGATCTTAAACTTGACATTCCTGATGGCTAAGGAAAGCATGACGAGTTAGAGCTGTGTGGTATTGAAAGGAACCCCCCCCCCCCATATATTCTTATAGCACACAATCATGCACAAACCATTAATTGCTTTTTCTCATGAGAACTACTGGTTTTTATTGTTTTAAAATATCAATGGAACTGTATTATACTGTATAGTCCCCATTGTATTGTATTGTAATTTGTTGTTATGCGTTTATTACCCCCTGCCCAGGGACGGCAGATGCTTTTAGATAACTTGGATGCGATTTTTCTTATTTGTGCATGGTGCCTGCTAAACAAACAGTGAAACAGATTTTTCTTATTTGTGCATGGTTCCTTCTAAACAAACAGTGAAACAAAAATGTAATATTGTCACTGTGATATAAAATGACAGAAGGAACTTCCTGCATAATTTCTTTCCAACCATCAGAACAGATTTGACCTCCCACTCTTTGAAATGAATAACAATAAAATATCCTGGAAGTTTAATTTCCACTACATTTCCGGGCCATTTTATACGACCCATCAATATATTATAGTGGATTTAATGCTAATATTATACCAAATAGGAAATTGGGGTAGCAGCAGCAACATCCAATACACACAAATACCAGTTGGCCTCTAGATTGAGGGCAGTAAAATGTTGCACATGGCCAATAACTACACTCAATGGAAATGATCTAATATTTCTCTCTCACAGCCCGTGCCACAGTTGACTCTGTCTCTCCAACACTGTACAACAGGTATATGACATTCTGTAGAGTTAATTGTACAATGCAACGCAAATTCACATGATGGTATTATTGGCATCTGAAAAGTCTGATTCATCATCAGAAAAAAAATCTGAATGTGTACATGTACATATACTACCATAGTCATTATAATCAGGCAATATTTACAGGTATGAAATGGTGGCTGCATTCAACCCAGCAAACTATTTGCGTGATTTAAAAACATACATGCAGCTGCTGGAAAAATAACGTAGCTTTGTGGCCAGCCCGTCCTTGACCAATTCCTTCCTATAATTACCTAACGAAAACCTAACCTGCAGTGTCACGCGCACACACACACACACACACACACACACACACACACACACACACACACACTTTAAAAGTAATGTGGGAACCTTGTTTGAAGGTTGGCAATTATACGACTAGATTTTGCTTCTACAGTCAAGAGATTTCTTTCCCCATCACATGAAACTTAACTTGTACAAGGTCAGGATTCAACATAGCACAAAAGTAATTTCCCTGTATTAGTGGAAGATGTGAAAACTTACGCTCATCACACAGAGGCCCTTCTCTTGTTCCCCATTGGAAGCCCTGAACGATGCTGTCTTTGACTGAGCCCAGCAGTGCTTTGTCCACCTACAGAGGATGCACGTACACAGAGGAGTTATAGAACCGTGGTTTCAGCTGCCAAACGGAGGATTGTTCTATTGGTGTTCCGTTAGTCCAGGTTTACATGCCAGTTATACATTTCACTCAATTTCATCCACAAAATATTGAGTGATTAATTTCACAGTTACTATTATTTTAGTGTTACTTTACAGAAAAAAAATAACCTGTGTTCCAATTGATCCCAGGCAATTATTATGTAGTCACAAGCTCTAGTTAATACTTTTCATTGGTTCAATATTTATAAAACCCACAAACGTACCCATGCACTTCCACTGTCCAAATGTTTCAAAAATAGCAAAAGAATACCAGATCTACAAGCTCAAGCATCGCTTGGCTATAGCGAGGCTATCTTTGCTACTTTGTGACACTGTAGTATGATAATGTAGGGCATTAATTTACCAAAAAACAAAGACATTGTTTAATTATGTAGATATAAGGTTTCTGACTGACAGACGATATTATAGTGACCATCAGAGATGATGTACAGGTTTTCCCAATGACAGGATAAGATATACAGTATCTTTGGGCATCATGTTTGCTTTGAATGCATGCGGTACACTTTAGAGCGACATTTCTTCAATTAAATAATCAAATGTGGCCCAGGCCGTAGCGTAACGGTCTGGGCACCGGACTGGTGATCCAGTCGCGGTGTGCCGCGGGTTCGACTCCCGGACCCGACACGGCCTTTACCGCATGTCATCCCCCCATCTCTCTCCCGTTTCCTGTCAGCCTACTTTCTATCCCTTAAAAAATCAATAAAAAGGCGTAAGCCGCAAAAAGATATCTTAAAAAAGAAAATAATAATAATCAAATGTGGCTCCTGTATTTGGCTCCATGCCATTTCTTTCTCTTTCTGTAGCATGGCCTTCATACAGTAGTGTTAACAGTTGCAAATATATACCTCCCACACGTATATCTATCCTACGTCCGAGCATAGACATGGTAACGCCCTGCCTGCCTCTGATTGGCCTACAGACACTGCCCGTCTTGCCTGTCCTCCGAGTTGCACAAGAGAGAATGGCAACACGCGACAGTAACTTGAAGCACTTTGAAGAGTAGTCTTTTTTTTTTTTACAGTAAGTGTTTAAAAGGCTGTGATTATTCGATTTGTATATTATTATTCATTTAACATTTTATTTCCATATTCTTTGCTCATTTCATATCTTTTATCCATAATTTGACTAAATATATCTCCCACATTCCCTCTCTATGAGCACGAAGAACGGTTTGTTGACATTCTAAACTAGCTGCATGACCAAATTTCACACTTACATTTTAAGGATTCCCCTAGTAGCCCTGTAATGCTGTGAATTGTGGGTAATTTCCTTGGACAAATGGCAAAGTCTGCATCGATGCAGAGTGCAGACTTATGGGAAGGGTTCATAAACCCTCTGCCAGAACCCTCACAGACTTAACAATTTGACACAGACTTCATGTGAAGGCGTTGCGCTGGCCGACCTGTAACCCGCAGGGCGTGCTGAGCCGAGTCAAGATATTTTAACTTTACTGGCGGGGCGGGTTGAGGCGGGTTAAATAATGTATACTGTGATTTTTACAAATGATTATTGTTGCCATGAGTCCTGGGATGAAATTTGCGCAGCCTACCGGATTGTTGTGTTGCTGTGCTGGTTGATATCTCCTCTCTCCAACTAATCCCCAAACAGCGCACAGCCGCACGCGCACCCAACGCGTGTGCATGAGCACATCCCGCAGGCACGTAGCGGCAGCACGGCCGCCGCCACACACAATTATCATTGTTTCTCACCACAACGGACAGTCTGTTAAACCTTTTTTTTACCTTTTCCCTGTGCGTCCTTGAACAGTGGTGAGTTGTGTTGTGTTGCGGGCCAGGTCGAGTTGTGAAAATGTATGTGGTGCTGCGGGGCGGGCTGGGCTGAGTCAGATTATTATCACATGCGGGACCTGCGGGTCATGAAAAACCCTGACCCGCGCAACACTAGAAGGCGTGTCTAAATCAGTGAGTTTGTAAGGGGGGGGGACATTGTGAAGGCGTGTCTAAATCAGTGAGTTTGTAAGGGGGGAATTAAAAAACTTCAGTGCACTGTGTCTAAACATGTTGCGACCGCAGGTCGCAACATGTTTTAGGCACAATGCAAGGAATAAATGCATTCGCCATGTAGCTCAAGGAAGTCTGATCCAATCATTTTTAGATTTCTCCAGTTTAATCCTGTGTTTAGGTTTTGTTGTGTTCAATATCTGATTTTAGGCATGTTTAAGCCTCCTGGAAAATCCGTGTTGAGGTTCTTAATCCACTGTTTTTCATTAAAACGTCTTTGTCCTACTGTCCAGTTGGGATTGTGTTGAAGTCCAGCGCATTTTAGAGCTTCAATGCCATGAGCCATGAAATGTTGCACAAACCTTGTGGTTGTCTTTTTTCCATTGTTAATATTGTACCTGTATATTGTCCCAGCCTTGTACCTATTGTTTTACCCGTTTCTCCGACATATTGTAAGGGGGGGGGGGGACATTGTGAAGGCGTGTCTAAATCAGTGAGTTTGTAAGGGGGGGGGGACATTGTGAAGGCGTGTCTAAATCAGTGAGTTTGTAAGGGGGGGGGGACATTGTGAAGGCGTGTCTAAATCAGTGAGTCTGTAAGCGGGGGACATTGAAATAGTATAGTCTACAGTGCGATGTCTCTCACATCCATCCACCACTGATATGTAGCCAGTCCTTCAGACAGAGGGCCAGTGAGGAACAAGTATTGTGACCTTGTAGATCGCCTATTTCCGGTGAAGATATTTAGCATAGAGGGAAATGTTTTATATAAAGGGACGCCCCTTGGCGGAGTCCGGTCAACCAAGTATATAACCTTTAAGCTGTTATCACTAGTCCACCTAGCCCATCCGTTGCCTCACCTCAGAAGGCAGGGTGTCGTCGACCAGGATGTTGGGCCCCGTGGTGTCTGGTCCGAAGGCCCAGATGGACCTGGCAGCCAACAGATCCCAGTCATACTTGGTCTGGAAAAACTCTCCCAACTTCTTCCTGCCATGACGGGACAAACAAAGAGCGTGACTGACTGGTTGCATAATGAGGTTAGAACGTTGCGGGAGATTAAACGCTTTGGAGTTTTACTAAAAGAGGGGGCAGGAGGGTTAATGTGAAAAAGGAAGGAAGGAGCGAGTTTAATGATGTGTTAAGGTTGTCAGTGGTTCTGGCTGGCACCACCCCACCATGTTGGCAAGGCCAGGTCCAGATGGCACAACAGATGAGGGCGGAAGGCCACTGTCCTGGAGACATATGCATTCACACACATATTCCTACACAAAATAGGGCATTTTAAAGGCTAGTTCAAAGACCTATTAATTGCATGATTTAATACCACCCGTCTATTATAGTTTGTATTTACAGAACATGTACTGAATGTCAGTAATAATTAAAATGATCAAAATGATGGTTTGCTTTAAGTTTCGTTGCAAACAAATTAAATAAAGGTGACAAAAAGACAATCCAGCAACAGTCATACTTCAATGCCGTAATGCTGCTGTTAAGTATATATAGTGCAAAAAGTGTGTGTCTGACTAGTTCAGTCTAGGCTCACCACAGAGACTGAATTGGTCAGCAGCACCAAGTCTTAAATGTTCAAAATAAGATAAATAACATACATTTTCACTGTTCCTACACTTAAAATACACAGTAAAACCCAGACGTTTTTGTTTCAGCTCCAAAACCCTGCATTGTGTGAACCTACCTGTTCCATGTTATCTGCACCACTTCATTCTCTATGTCCTCTGCAAGACCTTTCTCCAAGGGCTCTGCAATCATTGTAATCTTATTCCTGTCAATCAAATGAAAGGCATGTTCAATCACTGTGGGATGGTGAGAGACGACACCAGAGGGAAGCAATGACTGTGACAAATACATGTCTACCACAAAGCACAAGTATTATGTCTGAAATGTGAAATTCAATCTCAAAAAGAGACCAACGCCTTAGTTAATGACTGTTTTTCTCATGTTTGACCCTCACTTCTTGTTCGGCGTTTCGGCGAAGCACTTTAGTGATGACGTTTCCACTACCGTCTCACAGAAAGTCACAACAGGGTCGGCGACCTGCGGGGGCAAAGATTGACATACAGTATTTAAAATATATCTGACAAATATATTCCACAATTTTACCTGAAAAGGTTTGATTGCCGATACGTAATGCGCTTACAGGGATGTACAAAATAGTACTAAATTTAAGTACAAAGTTATTAAATTATGCCAGTTATTTGTCATATCCGCCCTGCGCTCAGAGCCTAAAAGCCAGGTAGAAAGGTAATTCATTTGTAATGTTCCAATATTCAACAACACAATTAAATCGTTAATCTCAATTATTTGAGGGCCAATTAATCTTTATCAAATCTTATAATCATGACAGCACTACAGGCGAGCTGTCTGTTATTGTCTTCTTGGCTGTGAGTGCTCAGCTACATAAAAAACAAAAACCACATGAGTGGAACTATAGTGGCATGTATTTTATTGTGCTACTGTAGCACAAATGTCTTGCATTTTTATAATTGTTTGAGTATATTTCATGTGTTTTGATGGTACATTTTGTACCTGCATGTATACTTTTCCATTAGTTAAACGTTAAAAGACCTATTGTAAAGTACTACCAAAAGGACAGATCTATAGAATGTAAGTCAGATTGCAGTTAGAAAACAGACCTTGATGTCGATCTCGGAGTACATCTTACGTAGGTCATGCATGACACAGTCCAGGTACAGTTCTCCTGTACCTAAGATCACGTGTTCTCCCGATTCCTCCACCTGAAACACACAGGGATGTTTGAATCAATATTTTATCCAGGGAGGGACTATTCGGCTTTTCAAGTCAATCTGCACTTTAAAATGTATAATTATAATGTAGTACACATTTTTCTCTTTTTTTCCACCCAATTTAATCGTTATGCAAAATTAACCATTGCATTTTTGTGTTGGCCCTGCTGTTGTATCCCACTGACTCATCTTCCAGTGAGGAGCCCCAGCTGGGAGGATATAGCGCCTCTGTCTTACTCAAATTCCCTCCTCTGGCCAACTGTGTTATCATAAAACCACAGCCAAGCTGGATTCACTACAGTGGATTCAAACCCCTAGACTCCGCAACGGAGGACAGGTAGGTACTTTACCCATGTGCCACTGCCGGAAAACACAGCAAGTCCGTTTTTACCTTGGTGGTGAGAGAAGGGTAGCTCTTGTTGACCTTTCTCAATCCATCCAACATCTTGGGTAATTCTGATGGGTTAACAGGCTCCACAGCAATCTTGATGACCGATGCCGTGTTGAACTTGAGCGGCCTGAAGATCTGGGCCTATAACGACGACAAAAAGAAGAGAAAAAACATTTTCACACACTGAGACATAGCTCTACTAGGGTTATGGCATGTTAAAAGAACATAATGGTAACTTTGTCTTACATCATCATTCCCTCTGGGTTCTGTGATGGTGGCTGTCTTTACAATGGGCTGGTCACAGCCCTCAATGAGAACCCAGTTACCAGCAGGCACTCTGTTTACTTCAATTTGGTATCTGAAGAGTGAATAAAGAACATATAGATAGATAAACAACATATTAGGTAGGTAGATACAGTGTTATATATATCCACCATGATGTACAGTATCTCAAATAAAGCACAGAAAGGCCATTGCCAACATCAACTTTAAAGACGCACGACTTGACGGATGTACTGTACCTGGCCACGTTGATCCAGAGGCGCCCCAACGTGCAAACCTGGGAATCCTCCTCATCTTCCAGGGTGTAGTTCTCTCCCAGCACCTTGACAGGTTGACCTGCCTGAATGGTCCCACTCAGAACCCGGCCGAAGGCATGAAACTGGACCCCGTCCTCCGTGCTATACATCTTAGTGGTGTGACACATCAGAGGGCCCTGGTGGGGAGGCGGTGACACACATGAAGAAAAGAAAACATTTGGTACAGGAAGATCTAAGTCACAGGAAAGCTGTGACACTCAGGATTGACAGACAAGAGGAATTAAATGGAGCTCGGAACACTGCAATCAATGTTGTTCATTGCCGCATATTTGCCTTTTCAGCTGTTCATTCATAAAAAGACAATTAAAGTCGCCTGCTGGCTTAAAATTTCTAGATTAAATTTGCAGGATTAAGCTATCGAATTCCACTAGGAACTGATTCTATCCATTAGCATCTAGCTGGTGTATCAGACTCCTTCCAGCATATAAACCGGAGGCTCTTGTCTCCACTCCATCACACTCACATCAGGGTCACATTCTGCCATGGCCTCCCCCAGGTCTGAGTCCAAGCCTCCTACGTAGCTGTGCTCTATCTTGGTCCTGGCACCCTCTTGAGGTGAAGGAATGTGCTGAATACACATGTCCACGAAGCCTGCGGGGCAGAGTTTCAAGCTCTGGTTCACATTTGGTTCACGTTTTGTCACATTTACAAAACCACAAGATTACAAAACCACAAATCTGGGATGTGTTGAGTAAGTCATTATAATTGTATGGTAGAGCAGTGGTTCTCAACCTTTGTAGGCCGTAAGCACCCAAAATAAATCACATTTGAACTGGGGACCCCAATCCTGACAAGCACTTTGTATTGTAGGCATTACAATTGGTTTGAATCGGTTCCACAGATATTGTTAAAAAATACTGATCTGCAAGCCCACAACGCCTTGCAATACGAGGCATTGTGAGCTTGTAGATCAGCTATCATTGCCTCATTATTTGACATACCGGTAGTTGGTTGTTTGAGCAGTTAGGCACAGCTCAAAAACAAGCCAGAATTTTTGGCCAGAGATGTGCTTTACTTTAGCTCTTCCTACAACTAATTGAGATTGCTAAACAGCTAAATACTGACAAGATGATAGTTTTTTCCTTTCTGATAGCAATAGAACAGACAAATCAAGGTCAAGATCAATGTTAAATGATGAGACATTACCGGTGAACTCTCCAAAGAAGCGGTTACAGACGAGCCGCAGTAGAGGTCTAATGTTGAGCTTCAGCTCCTCTTTGGTTAGGTGAATGCCCAGCTCATCCAGAACCCTGGGGAGAGATGTGTCCACATCGCCCACCACCTGTACGCAAAACAGGCCAAAAGGAAGGTTGAGTCATTGAGGTTGTGAATTCTAACCTACTTCTAGGTGTCATAGAAATCTGTGTGACACCTGAGCATATTAGCATGCATGCAATGATATTATGCAACCTGGGAGAGGATCTTGTAGAGGGGTTCCAGGACAAATTCCACAAAGCTGCGCTGGGAGTTACTGTTTGGGGCTTTCTTAGTGAACTTGCGCCTAAACAGGGATGTAGAAAGTATTAATGAAAATAAAGAAGAAAACGTGGATTGATGAAGAGACGATGACTTTAATGCCAGGCAGTCAGATCAGAAAATTATGTTGGTAAACTCAGAACCAGCAACTCACGTCTTGGGGTTAAAGTAAATGTCCCCCCAGAGTCTCTTGGCAAACTCGTTGTACATTATGTCACCTACAAAACCAGAGAATTTTATTTTAGACCATACCCATTTTTTCATTGACTGCTGCAAATGTCCATAACACTAAGTTCCTAATGCAGAAGATGGGGTAGACTGCACCAAGTGTTTATGCGAGTTTGTATGTGTGGATGAAATTAGTTCCCTCACCATAGGTGTCAGAGTAAATCTTTGCGAAGGAGCCCAGAGTGAAGCAAATGCTGTACTGGGAGCTGGCGAAGCAAACATTCCCCAGAAGAGGAGACACCACCAAGTTCTCATCTGTAGAGTAAGTACTGAGAGGAAACCAAATATGAATCACAATTTTGTAGCTGAGCAGGTTTGCACAAGGACATGGATTTGATGGTTACTCACTTGTCTTAGACATAACACACAAACAATACAATTAAAAATGTACATTAGCCATAACCCACAAACAATACAATAACAAATGTACAGTATTAAAGTGGTCTTATTAGGACGGTGGACTGAATGCGTCTAGAAATGAATTTACATAAATACACAGGTTGCGGTCTCATAGTATTGCATTAATCTGTGCAGTCGAGGCATGCCGGCTGCCGCTCAAATATAATTACAGTAGATGGCTTGCCATTCAAAAATATGGGACAAAGATGAATTAATAACTCGAGTAATTCAGTTCAAAGCAATTCAAATAAATTTGTTTAATTATCAAAGTTTCAACCACACAGGCTTTTGTCAATCTTCCTTCCTTGAACAAATGCCATTAATATGCAACTAGACTTTTACGCAGGGGTTTGTTTGCAGTCCTTACCTGAGCAAGCCATTGACCTCATCCACAATGTGCCGTAGTTTATAATATGCATCTGTGGGGGGCAGTTTCAGTTCCACAATGAGCCGGTCGACCTTGTTGATGCAGATGGTGATGGCCAACCGCTCCTGAACCGCATGTTTGATCAACCGTTCTGTGTTCAGCATCACCTTGACAAAACAGAAATACACATGGGTAGGGATGTTGAAAAATGTTGAAAATCGACTCGATTATCGACTCATGCCTCCCGCGACTCAAAACGTATGAGTCGTAAAAAATTTTTTATTTGTATTATTATTTTTTTGTAATGTAAAAGGTTATAAACGTTGCTGTTTGAAATGTTTTCCAAATGGGAGAGGTACGTGTTTGTGCTGTTGCGCCTGTCAGTGCGTCACATGCAAGTTAACTTTGAGCAGAGGGCTGTGGACCCCATCGTCCAAGGGGGTGTGTGTGTGTGTGTGGTGGGGGGTGGTATCTTAGCAACACTGAATGATCTGTCCCATTGGTCGTGTGCTCGTATCATGAGCCAATGGCTGCAGCTCTGAGCTTCCCAGACCCAGGTTCACATCTCATCTACACATGCCGTAAAGTGAGCCACAGGTCTGCTCTGTTCTGAGCGGTGAGCGCTCTTCTCTTCTCGTGAAGAAAGCAGGACAGAGTTGTCAAATAAATCGCGCCGTCATTCATACTGTATTTATTCTCCGACCCGACATTAAAATACGGAACAACGTGCGTCCCGTATCAGTTCATTACGCGGCTCGTGACAGGCTGCAGACACTTGAGAGTTGGGACTACTAGCCGATAGCGCCGCTGCTCCTTCAGTTTTGTTGTTTACAAAATAAAGTTTATTTTTTATTATTGGGATTTGATCATTGATGCAAATTCTAAACATATGGATGCAGCTGCAGAAGTTGTGTTGCTTAAAGGAATGCATAGTTGCATTCTCCTCAACTGCTGCGCAGCAACAACAAAAATATATAAAAATAATGAAAAAAAGAAGAGGAAAAAAGTTGTTCGACACGTCGATTTTTGGCCTCGATTCGTCGATTGGCCAAATATGAGTCGTTTGGCATCCCTACACATGGGTTATTTGCGAATGCAGTTATGGCAAAACAGCAGAAGGCAGAAACACGGAAATGTAAGCATGTAAGAAAGGTGGAAAAAACAAGACTCACCCCTTCTGCTGCGTCAATGAAGAGAACGATGCCATCTGAGATTCGGATTCCAGACGTGACCTCATCTGAAAAGTTCACATGGCCTGCAAATGCAAGTTTAAAATGAGAAGAATGCGCACAACATGCCTTCTAAATCCTAAGAGTTTTCTGAAAAACACATACCGTATATGTCAATGACACCCAAAATGACATAAATGTTTTGGTAGGGAAAAAATAAAGATAATACAACTAAAGCTCAGACCAGCATACAGCACCTGGTGTATCCATGATGTTGAACAGGTAAGATTTCCCTCTAGAGTCAGGCAGCACCATTGTAACGGGGGTACTTTTGATACCAACCCCCCTCTATGGAAAGACATAAATGTAAGAATCAATATAATGGGCCACTCTGTCTTTTAAGAATCGAATCCTCCAAAAGAACAACACTAAAGCTGTTTTAAGTGTCATTATATAGGCAATAGTCATAGTCAATAGCCATATCTATGCAGTGGACCAAAATGGAAATAAGCTCTCAAGCTGTATCATGTTTTCTTTCTTTTGACAGTATGTACAAATATATTTAGCATTTATATGCATTTTTGTCAATAAAGATGTCAACCAATCAAGCAACAACAGCACTTTTCCATCACAATAAATGACTTGGTTTACATGGGTGTGCTTGGAGTCAGACAATTGCTTCACACTAATTATCAGTGGGAAAGCTACTAACCTCTTGTTCTGTGAAGAGAATATCTGTATACCGGAGCTGAAAAATGAGACAAAAATCTGTCAAAACAACATCTACAGTGATTAAGAAAAAAGTTGAAGAACCATTGTCCCACATGCTTAAATGTCAGTGGGACATAACAGGAAATCAATGTGAAATAAACTGAAGCAGGGGATGGAGATGTGGTTGAGCCAGTACTCACATCCACATCATCTCTCTTCCGAATTTCTGGGTGGGTTTGCTCAATCAGGCAGTCCACGAAACATGTCTGAATGGAAGAAATACATTAATTAGGTCATCAGTATCTCATAAGCATATATTCCTAAAATAGAAAGATTATAATAATTTATTAGTCACTGATTAAACAAAAAAACTTAAATTGCACCTATATGGAGCATTGTAATGGCCATTACAGTATGTTTATCAAACTGTCCTAAACATTAAAAAGGTAGTGAATCACTGGACTCTAACCTTCCCATGATGGAGGTGTCCACACAGAGTGACGTTACGTATCAGCTCTGGGCTGTCCATCAGATCTGCAAGGAATCTAAAAGAGGGAGCAGAAGAGAAGGAAGCAGACTATGAACAGATAATCATGCAACATATAAGCAATGCTGTAATTGTAAAATTAATTAATGCCATTCTGCATGATCTCATGGGTCTTTGGACATATTGCATTACTTACTCCATGTCATAAACAGTGGCAGGAAGTTCCTGTTCCATCAAGGTGAACTGCTTATTCTTCACAGGTTTGATAATGGGCTCTAAAACAAAGAAAAGTGTCAGCGTCTACACCACAGTACAATACAGTACAATACCTCTGTCAGTAGGGTTGGGATCCAGAACCGGATCCAACATTGCGGAACCGGAATCGGTTCCATCACATTTGGAGCCGTTTCCGGAACCTTCTATCACACAATTACAATATTGGTGGTTTTCAAACTATCATTTCAAGGACCACCATACCTCTATGAGCATATAAATGGAACCAAATGGACCCGTAACTCTTAGAGTTACAGACCTTTATGTCTCAGTGTTGCAGATCTCTAAAGGTCTATTTGGAACATAAGAATCGGACCATTAGTCATTAGGGAATCACTAATGAACCGGAATGGTTAAAATCCTAAAGGATGTGCAATTAAATTCAGGGCTAACCAATAAAACTAACAGGCAACAGACATGTTGGTAAGTCTCATTGATCAACATGCACTGACTATGAGATATTACTATTTATGTGTCTGTATTAATCTGTATGAACTTAATGCATTATTACCACCATGTTACGATTGAATCGGTGTGTAAGAAAACAAAGCAAAGAATCTATTTCCATCACCGTTTAAGTAGAAGGATTCTACTTTTGTTTTTCACTTCTGTTATTATGAATGTTCTTCAGTACTGTAGTACCACCTGGTATGGATGTTTGTCTGCAGCCTTAATCACAACTGCTGCAACAATTTGTTCAGTTCAAAGATTGTTGGACAACCACTTCAGAGGCTCTATACATCCACGTATGATAACAGCATCCTAAGGTTAGCAAGGAATATCACCTCTAATACTAGCCATGTTTTGTATGGCGAGTATAGGAAGGACAGGAAGGAGATATGGTGTTTCAGCATACAATAAGGTCAGACCGAAGAGGTCGACTTTGAGGCTTAGGATTTTAGCCAGGACTAGACTGAGCTGTGGACATTGCTCTCTGCCCTTATGTTTCTATGTATGTAATTGTATTTTCTTTTTTGTCCTGTCTGTGTTACTGTTAAGTCAAATGTGTGTATATGTGTTGCATACAAGGCTGCTGGGTCGCAAGACAAATTTCAGTGCAAACTGACAATAAAGTACTATATCACTATCATATCACTGTTACGTGCTTCACTTTGCTAGACTTGGTTTTAGTGGTTCACCTGTGAGGGGTTGGGTATCTTCCTCTTGAACGATTGTTTCCACCTCCGGCCCATAAACCTCTTCTGCCGTGGGATAATATTTCTTATCCTCGTGCAGGACCACCTCCATTCCTGGCACATTATCATCATCAGCATCGGCAGGTTCGTCGTCATCATCGTCATCAGCCTCAACACGGAGAACGAATGACACATGTCAGACAGTGTAACAATAATTTGCATTAACTGAGAGAAACAACACGTCGAGGAGCATGAGAGAGACGGCATGTCGAGGTGCATGACGTGACGAGACCCAGCCCTTGTCTTTAACTCTGTTCAACAGACAATATGGACTTTAGAATGTAATAATTACAACTGCATGCCGATCAGATCAACATATCCACCTGGGTGACAGCAGACTGCTGGGCGAGCGCTGGTGCCTTGCCATGGGGGGTAAGATCTTAATTTTCGGGCCTGTTGAGAACTTTAGATTTATTCCACTAATAACTTTGGGGCAGGCACGTCTAGAGTTTAAATGGACATCAGTCAAAAGGGAGACATCGAAGAGGAAGGATGGATGGGGAAGGATCAACATATGGAATGTCAGAACAGGTCAGTAGGTTTGAGGTTTAAGGTCAGATGTAGAGTTGATGGCCAATATTGATGACATCAGGGATCTCCATATATGGGCTTAATATTGATCTCCATCCCTGATGATGTCACGTGCTCCAGCCCTGATGGAGCACCGCTAGGTGTGCCGTCATGCCCATTTCAGCATGGCTGGCTAGCCTATTTCAATCAATTGCTTGGTCAGAAGAACCTGTAGTAATATAAATATTTCATTCCACTTTTGTCTTTTTTCCTCCTTTTTTGGGGCGCCTCCTCTGTGTACCACCAGAGGGGGGCTCAAGCACCACTAGTGGTATTAGTACCAGTGGTTGGGAACCTCTGGTCTAGGACTTTGCAAAAGTAAATTTAGTAGGATAACGCATATCGGGATACATATAGTATCGTGGCCTCTATCGTGATGCGTATCGATCGTGAGGTTGTTGGCAATACCCAGCCCTACGACGTACACAGTATTATTATTTGAAGAATACCTCGTCAACATCTCGATCTTCAGCCTCAAGATCATCGTCATCATCAGAGTCCAACTCTGGACCAATGTAGTTTCCAAACTCATCATACAGATCAGTCTCCATCTTGTAGAGAGCTGAAAGGATGGGGGAAAGTTACATCATGGTCTATTATTGTGGGAATTAATGTTGGGAGGACTGTTTGGTAAGTCTTAATCCTGACAACAAAGCAGTGCTAACACACACACACACACACACACACACACACACGGAGAGACGGCTCGCACCAAGCCGTGGATATACACGGCTTAGGATATCCGTGGGATATGTCATTTGACCAAAAACAACAAAACTGGTTCTAAATGTTCTCCTTTGACAAACAACATTGATTCTAAATGTAAACATGAAATAAACATGGGGCGAGATTTACATTTTACATTATAACCACAATGGAAACAACTAGCCCTCAGGGCTTTTTGTGTTACCCTTTTAACACCATTTGTATAATCGTAACGCTGTACCTTTTTGCAAACTGTTAATAAATATTCACACACACACACACACACACACTGGATTGAAAATGGAAGCCCCTGATGTAAACAAGTCTTTTTCTGGTTTTATCCTCGTAGCAGATTTTGTATTTAGTAATTACCTGCACTTTCGTTGAACTGTACCCATTCCACAAACTATAACTATACTAATACAATTTCCAATCAATCAAAAAACACACACACACACACACACACACACACACACACAGTCAGACACTATGCTATGCTATATGCTATGTAAGTCTTTAGCATTTTAAGAGATTAATTAGCGCAGGCGCAACCAACATTTAATTTGACACGTTTTCCGGCGATTGCAGTTCAAATGGACCAGTTCACGGAGGACATGTGTTGCGTGAACTACATCAACTGTGTACAAAATAAACACATTGGTTCCTCCTCAAGCTGCTTCTCAAATGAATGAGCCTTCACGGCGACGTTCAGGTTGCGTTGTTGTTAACTCAACATGAACATTACAGTCAGATCAGAATATTTGATCACAGCACAATTAATGTGAAAAATACACTCACCTACTGTACTTTCGCAAAAATAGTTAGCCAAATGTGGAGATGGAAGTTAGTTAAGTATTTATTTAAATAACACCGAACAATTCCCCCGCCGCCATGCGTGTGAACAACACTTCCGGTGTTTTGTTTTCTTCTTGATTTTAATTTTATTTCGCAACGGTTAACGTCGGATGTCATAGTCCATTATCGCCCCCTACTGCGTTGGCATGTGCACTATGCTAGACAAAACGTCTGGGTTTCTGAGGCTATTCTGACATAAAATCAAACAAAATCATTCAAGGTTGAAGAAAGCACATAACTATATATATATTTATTTTTTTAATGTGTAAAACTAAATACTTTATCCAGGCAGCTTAATTTCACCCTTTCCTATAGCTCAGCTCAGGCCAGAGGTAGGCAACTTTAGGTATGGTATGGGTGCCAACATTGACACATGGTGTCGGTGATGAATACTGCACTGACACCCACATCATGGCATAAGTGTGAGATAAATCATTTTTCTTAGTATGTAGTCAATTAAATTAAGTCTCCTCACATCTGTAGGCCTAAATTACGAAGAACAAAGAACAAGATTCCTTTACAGGATCTCCTCAGTCACTGGTCAGCAAAAACACCTTGAAGACCTTAACAGGAGCCCTCGTACAAGGTTTCTTTGACTATGCATCCACCTCTTGGTACCACAGCACCTCAAAGGCCCTGAAAACAAGGCTCCAGACCTCCCAAAACAAACTGGTCAGGCTCCTACTTGGCCTCACCCCCCGAACCCACCTCACCCCTGCCCATTTTGACAGGCTGGGATGGCTTAGGGTCGACGACAGAGTACAGCATCTTGCAATGGGTCTGGTCCACAAGATTCGATACACCACCAAGATACCCATGTACCTGTCTAAATACTTCCTTAATGTAAACGAAGTCCACACCCACAACACCAGAGGGAGTGCAACAAACCATGTACAACCCAGATTCGGCACAAACAAGGGACTAAATTATTTTCGCTCCTATGCCACCAAAATGTGGAACGCCCTACCAACAGTCATTAAGACATGTGAATCCATTGACTCCTTCAAAACCGCTCTCAAAGGGCACCTACGGATGGCTGCAATTCGAAACTGGCCTCTGTAAAATCTGAATCCCCCCCCCACCCCATTTCCCCTCACTGTGTATCTTTTCCCTTTTTGCTGATGAATTCCTGTTCTGTTCTTTAGCTACATAGAAGTGTCTATTTGTATGTCTCTAAATGTTTTGATGAATTGAACAATGTGGACCCTGTTGTAAACAAGTGTAATGCTTAATTGGGTCGTCCACTCACAGTTAACAGTCTTTGTATTGAGTTTGTGCTTGTGTAAATTCTACAAACTGTTAATAAATATTTCAATCAATCAATCAAAAACGTCCTGCATAAGCATAATTCTACAAACATTCAAACTCAGAACACTGACTGGGGAGGGAGACTGTGAGATAGGTGGGTTATTGCTCTGGGTAATGATCAGCACATATTTCAAAAGAAGAAGAAGAAAAAAAGTTGTTGCCGTTATGTATATGTAAGTTGGAAATTGTATTATTTACAATTATGTGGTGTGACAATTAAATTTGACATTGCACACATTGAATTATGTGAATTTGTCTGCACGACTTAAAAGTAGTATTTATTGCAAATAAATCAACATCAAATCAGCACATAATCACGTATTTATTGAAAAACCTCAGAAGCAGATCAAATGTTTCAGACGTTTTGACCCACAGCCAAAGAGGGGTCAGATCAACATGAAATGAATTCTGTACTGGCCTTATATGGAGCATGTCTACAGGGTTTGATGAGGTCAGATCAACATTATGGAATGTCTAGGAAGGACAGGTGGGGAGGGATCCACATATGGAATGTCAGGGTCAGCTCCATATATGGAGATCTAAGGGTTTGAGGTTTGAGGTCAGATGTAAAGTTGCTGGCCGGTTCAGGTTTTCATAGTAAATGCGACCTACAGTCGCAATAATCATGGAATGGAGCTATATAGGCCTACGCCCCAAAACAATTAATACAATGTGTAAATAATAATGTATGTTGAGGCCGGGGCCCACGGCGTGGTGGTCCAGGCTGTCAGCCTCACAGCAAGTCACGGGTTCGAATCCTGATCCTGATGACCTTTGCTGTGTGTCACTCCTTATCTCTCTCCCCATTTCAGTCTACTGTCCTATCAATAAGGACCCCCCCCCCCCCCCCCCATAAAACTGTGTTAATTTTAAAACTGGAGTGTAAAACGCATGCTGTCTCTGAGGCTACTGGAGGGTGGTTAGTATTACAGGATCTTTGCCAATTAAGGCGTGGTTTGGACTTTCTGAAAAATCGGCCATTCATTTTTCCCATAGAGATTTACAAAAATATTTATATGAATTAATCCAGGATCCTGGTTAATCATGACCATAACACCTTTGATTCTGCATGTGAAGAAAGAAAAATCAAAACCACTAAACAAAGGGTATTTATTAAATGTAGGCTATAGTATTCTACCTATAGTGGCTAAAAATAATTGATATATTCTTGTATTCCTTTATGGGAAAAATTTATGGCCGATTTTCCAGTGGGTCCAGAAAACCACACCCACTGCTATGCTGCTCCATCGCAAGACGGTGTCGACTACACCAATCGTCAATCAAACCTTTTCTTGAGTAAATGTGAGCCTTTACTGTACAATGTTACTTTTGACAGTAGGGAAATTAATTTGATGTTTCAGGGAATGTGGACTGCATTGATTGGCAGGTTTAGGCTTACAGTAAGGCAGTATATATTATACATGTTTTACATATGTTTTATTATTAGTATCACTGATACTTATCATTTTTGCCGATACTGTATCAGCAATAATGATAACGTTTGATAATGAATTCACACAGACATTTGTTTTCAGTTGATGGCTTTATTCCTGCTGGTGATAGTCATTTTTTTGTAGGACGCACCTACAAGTAAATACACAACCGAGACTGATAAACAATTAACAGACAAACATACATAATTAACATACAAATGTTTTCTAAAAATAATTTTATATAATTTATATAATAACCTCTGATAAATGCCTATATAAATCTGTTAACTGTCACTTGGCCACCAGATGGCACTATTACCCTAATTTGCACTGCCAATTTTCAATTTGAATAAAAAGTGCAATTAAAATGAAATTAATTTCTTATTGAACCTATAGTAGTGTTTTTTCATTGTCATTATCCATCAGAATAAGAAAGAAGCTGTTTGTCAACAAATTAAAGCATTACTAACAAGGGTTACTGGCCTCATTAAGACCTTGATAAATAAAACAATGAGGGTAGGGTAATAAAGACTACATTAACACTGATATATAAGTTAACCCTGATATATAATCACATAAAATCACTATAATTAATTGTGTGGATAATTTATCCACATAATTTAATATAATAGGCTGCCCATTGCGAATACAGAAACTATAGTAAAATACGCACATCACTTCGTGGAGGTGCTGGGTTCAAAAAGTGACATAGGAATAGAGAAGGGAACCCGCACACTCATAGCTCCAAAAGGTATATTTCATTGAAGGCTCTGTTTGACCAGATGAAGAGCCTTGGCTCGAAACGTCGTCAATAAAATATACCTTTTGGAGCATATGAATGTGCGGGTTCCCTTCTCTTTTCCTGCCCATTGTGAATGACATGGTTCTATGTATTCCATTAACAGCAACGGATATTTGTAATAATTAACTGAGGTCATGTTTTTATTGAGCTCTGGAGCGAACTCTGGACCAAAACGTGATGCTGGCCTGAGGCACATGCAGGAGGTCAGGGACGACGACGAGAAAACACACTGATATTTGTTCACAGAGCTGACATCCTGAGATTATATCTTGGAATGTGTGTGTGAAGTGTCAGTGTACCTAATATTAGCCCCATGCCTCTTCCTCCTCCTACCAATCCTGTGTGTGTGTGTGTGGTAAATGGTGCATTTATATAGTGCTTTTATCCAAAGCGCTTTACATAGTTTACATTCACCCATTCACACACACATTCATACACCGATGGCGGAGGAAACCATGCAAGGCAGCAACCTGCACATTGGGGGTTCAGAGTCTTGCTCAAGGACATTTCACACTAACTCTGGGGGAGCCCGGGATCGAACAGGTTCCCATCCGGCTGTTCTACCGGCCACTCTACCTCTGAGCCACTGCTGCCCACGTGTGTGTGTGTGTGTGTGTGTGTGTGTGTGTGTGAGTGTGAGAGATTGCTTGCGTGTGTGTGTGTGTGTGTGTGTGTGTGTGTGTGTGTGTGTGTGTGTGTGAGATTGCTTGTGTGTGTGTGTGTGTGTGTGTGTGTGTGTGTGTGTGTGTGTGTGTGTGTGTGTGTGTGTGTTTGTGTGTGCATGCGTGCATGTGTGTATGTGTGTGAGACCGTGTGTGTGTGTTTAATTCTACTCTGCCACCAGCTTCCTAAGCCGCTGCACCACCTCCTCTGCACTGGCCCACGGCACCGTGACGGCTTTGAACTCCCCAGGCGCGGCCTCGTGGATCTCGGTGATGTGGCGGTGCATGGGGAAGTCTCGCCGTGGGAACACCACATCCTTTGGCCCCAAGATGAGGGCGGGGCAGAAATCGTTGGCGCCGTCACCCATATAGAACACCCTCTGGTATGGGCGGCCACGCTCCTGCGCCCTGCGGGTGACATAGTCCCTGACGATCACCTGCTTGCACATGTTCTCCGGGCACCGCTGGCAGCCGTGGGTGTGGAAGGGACGGAGGACCAGGCGTCCGTCCTTGTTGAACGTGGACGGGTTGGCGAAGATCCTGTGAAAGAGCTGACGGGCGCCCACGCGGCGGAGCCACGACTCAATGAAGAAGGTGTTGGCGTCCGACACCAGCACGATCTCAAAGTCCTGCGGGGGGCGTGTGCGGAGGAACTGGAAGAGGGTCAACATGCCAGGGGTCGCGGGGATCTTCTCCATGACGTTGCGGATGTCATTCTCGGTCACACCCTGCTCTGCCAGGTAGGCGAGCACACGCTGCATGTACTCATTGTAGCGGCCAGGCTGGTAGGTGTCCTTCAGCCAGGCGGGAAGGTGCCCCCCTGGGGAGGCTTGCACCACAACGTCATCGCTGGTCTCGTCCACGATGGTCTCGTCAAAGTCAAAGAAGATGAGGAAGCGCTTGTCATTGGGGATCTGTGATGAATGATGGGAGGCCATGTTTGTGGTGCGTCTGGATCGCAGTGGCGCCTCCTCGCCTGATGGAACAGAACAGCAGTTGAAGAAAGACTCCCCCATGATTGACTGTTATGTCACACCTCTTACTGGTGCTAAGAGGCATCAAAACTCTTGACAACTGTCCAGCATCCCACACAAGACAAGGCTACCAAGCAAGGTGGCTTTCTGGGAAGTGTATTAATGTACAAATAGATAGAAAGGGGGAAAAGAAACAGAATATAGGAAAAGATTGGAGATGAAAAACAGACAAAATTACTGTTACAATTATGATAGAAATTTGAACAAATCAAATAACAAAAAGACAATTCTAGAAACAGACAAATGAAGCCCCAGCCACCACAAAAGTAAGAACATTTACTTATGTACTGCATAAGGAGAAGAGACTGGAGCAGCACGGACATTTAGAGCCTTTTATTAGGTGCTAAAGTATACAAAGAGAACGACTAACGTTTCGACCTTGCGGTCTTCATCAGAGTCATGACCGCGAGGTCGAAACGTTAGTCGTTCTCTTTGTATACTTAGCACCTAATAAATAAAAGGCTGTTTCAGGCTTGAGGCACGTTGGTAGACTCCCTTTGTTCATTTACTTATGTACATTTGTATGCACTTTTATTGAATATTTCATTTTTTAGAATACTTTGCACTTATACCACAACATCTCACAATTCAAACATTATACATTTACTCCACTACGATTATTTGACAGCTTTAGTTGCTATAGTTACTTTGCAGATTAAAATGAATACAAAACATAAATTAACAGATGCATTAAGCATTATTATAGGCTACAAGTTAAATTAATTAACACATTAATGCATTAGTCTGCCTACTATGATTAGTTCTATAGTATTTCTACATTGTGGCATTGTTACTTTTACTTAAGTACTACTGCAATCTGAGGAGTACTTCCACCACGCCATCAGTGCCAGCCAGCCACCGCACGTCATTTGAGAGAGAAAATGGAAATGGAATCAATATGCACCAATCTCCTTAAATACACCCATGAGAATTGTGAGCAATGTTGTGATTGGTGGGCTGTTTAATTGTGATAGTGGATAAGCAAACTGAATTAATTCCTTTAAAATCAATGAGGGTGGGAGTGGAAAAAAGGCAAGCTTTAAAAGATTAATTTATGATATAGGTTATTTACTCACATGGTGTCGCTAATTGCCGGAAAAAATAGCATAATCTTCAAACCAGCAACCCTTTAATATTGGATGATGCTTTTAGCATTCTTTCGTATAAATCTGTGCCACTGCTTTTTTGGAAACTGTTAATAAAGTAGGCTATTCAATTACAATAAATCATTCAATCACATATTTTCGACAAGCGACACCGAGGCAATAATGCACTCTGCATAAACCATAGGATATAGGCCTATTATAGATTATTACCTCAAATTTCTCGTATAGTAGGCCTACGTGTCAACGGATGGTGCCTGGTATGACTATGCCACGATCCTCCACATCACCCTAGGACTCCGAGTCCTAAACACACTGGAGCTGCAGTCAGTGCAAACCTGAAAAAGGTAAAACAGGAAAAAATAAATAAATAAGTCTACAAAAAAAAAAGAAAAAGTAAACCCAAATGCGGTGGACTACTTTGTAAAGTCATCATTCGACCCTTGAACATCCTTTGAATGTTGAACATCTGGCTTTGCTTGACAAAATCCAGCCTGTTATTGGTAATGACTTGATACATGACCAATAATAACAATAATACTAATATTAATAATACTAGTAATAATAATACTGCCTGCTCTGAGGCAACAGAGAGATAGAGAAAGAAAAACTTCACCAGTGCTGTAAGCGATGTCCCACGGGGGGTTCTCACTCAAGTTGTTGCTATCCCTTTACTTGCTCTCAGTCATTCTCCGGAGAACGAGCGTTTTCTGCGCACTTTATGGCCCGTGAAAACACCGGGAGCTTCTGACGTATGCATGTGTCACGACTCACGAATCCGCCCATGAAATCCTTGGAGGTCCGTATGTGATTCCATGTACTATATTTCTTCAACTAAAAGCGCTGTCACTTAAATGCGCTGCTGTCCCATCTCAGCCTCTCAGGGAAAGGCGACAGACAAGAGGAGGAGCTGTAATGATGGAGCGATTTGAGTAGCCGAGGTTCAGCTGGTTTCAGCTGGAGTAGAGCTATGCTGCCAGCTGCCTAGTGCCTACAGCAGCGAAAGACAGACAGGTTGGTTGTACTTGGCAGACTATACCCTATCCTATACTGTATAGCTAGAGCCCTAATGAAATTCACTATAAGATTCACTTCTCTAACTTATAGCAGAGCTACTGTATACTATCATGATGCAATGCAATCAGTAACAGAAGCTCTCCAAATATTTAGTGTCACTCTATTTTATACAACTCTACCTGGGGGGTGCACATGGTTTAAACACTGTGGAAGGCTTAAGGCTATAGTTAACCTGTCCTACACTATGGTAATTTCCTTTTTGTGGGTAAATATTTGAAAATGTAGTTTTTGATCTCTGCCAGGCTGGAACAGCCATTCCAACTGTTCTGTAAATGCAAATCTCTAACTAGAAAAGTGTGCTCGGTCTCCGCCAAGCCGGGTTGCCTAGACAGGGGCTGCAAACTTTGATCATAGTATAGTCACTTGGAATGATATCTGAAACATCAAACTCGTACATCTTGATCACTTAACCCCAGAAAGAATGTGTACCAATTTGTGAGTTTTGCACAAACTCTGTAGGAGTAGCAGCAAAAAGAGTTTAGCAGAAAACACACTATGGCAGAAAATGTAATCTGGCACAAACAGGACGAATACCAACAAAGTCGCCCTTTACCAACTCGTGCCGGGCGTACATCCGGCGGTACTGCTCAGCCTGGTATTCCTAAAGTAACCTAAGTAAATTATGCTTAAACAGTTAACTTTGGATGCCAATCTCATCCAATCAGGATGGGACATGAAATCCAGATCCGTGTTGATCACGTGACTACAGTATATAGATATGCTAATCTTCAATAATTTGCAGGATGTTTGGACAAAATCTAACTAGGTGGCAAACTTGTCGTGTACATTTCCATTCTATTCTTTGACCAGCTTGCAGCTGGTAAAAATGTCAGCCTCAATGGTGGCACTATAAAATGCAGAAGTGAAAGATCTGGGGCAGAGGCCTCTAGGCAGTGTACATGCAAAGTTTCACAGTCCAACATGAATCGGCCTGTGACATCCCAGCAGGGCAGGAATGTCATGGAGGCCATGAAGGCCATGGCCATCGTTGCCCCTCAGTTTGGTCTTGTGCCCCTCAAAGAAATTAAGTAAAGAATTCCACAAATCATGAATATGGTCTGATCTGCCCAAATTTTGATTCGGGGGCCTCTAAACAATGCAGAGCCAAAAGCGAATTCGATGACACCCATAGGGTGCACTGCACATATGGTAAATATATGACTGCACCATCCACCATCCAATCGTACCCAAATTGGAAGAGCATGATGAGGGACCTTCACTTTCACTTCTGCCCAGGGCCGCCACCCACCCACCACAAACATGAACCGTCCATCTTCCTTGTATCCTGGTGGCTGCACCCATTCAATTCAATTCAATTTTATTATAGTGTCAATTCACAACAAGTTGTCTCAAGACAATTTACAACCAATCCACCCAGAGCAAGCAATATTGCGACAATGGTAACGAAAATCTCCCCTTTAGGAAGAAACGTCAGGCAGAACCCAACTCTAGGGTGGGCGGCGGTGGGGGGGGGGGGGAGAGGGGGAATAGGAAGAAAGAATAGAAGAGATAGACAGGTGGGCTCCGTGGAGGGGTCTGGTCCATGACTGACACAGCCCTGGGTAGGAAACCTGGGCTGAATGAGAACTGCTCTCAAAGTGCTCACACTTTTGTAGTTACCATTTGCTGCCTGCAAATCCAGACGAACACACACACACACACACACACACACACACAATGTTAGATGTTGGTTCCTACAGAACACTGATTGAACACAAGACCCTTCATGTACATTGCTCCCAATGACATGCTCAGCAACGTGCAGTTCAAAGCATGCATGTCGCATGTACCTTCTTATCTGCTTGCTCGACCAGACACGACCTCCTCCCTCCTCGCAGCATGGTTTAATGACTAACAGCTGGGGTGGTGTACTATTTTCGAAAGCCAAATGGGAATGTATATGTACAGACTGCGTTATTATCTCCTCTCCTCCATGCGTGTGAAGAGAGCCTGCCCGAGTACCTGACCACCCACTCACCAGCGGTGACTCACTCAACACTTTCTCTCCCAATCAGTGTTCTCTGCCCCCACTCAGCATCAAATTAAGCCTGCTTCATGCTCGGTCGTGTGGTGGATCATGAAGCATGCATGCTTGTAGATTGGTTATTTTTGTCGTGCCGTGCCACACTGACTGTCGTATGATGGATAATGTCATGTCAAAGACATTATACTAGGGGTTGAACATTGGTAATTTCCTTGTAGGCCATGCTTATAGCACATACCGGTATACGAAAATGTACTGAATTGGAAGGTTTCCACACTTTCAGAATTAAAGTTAAAGTGAATGAGTGACATATTTATTTGATTGATTGATATTTACATCCTTTTTCAACAGAGGCAAAAAGCTGTCATAAGTGCAACATTATCATCTCACACACCCCCAGTGAGTGATGTTTGCTAGCATAGTTGCTCATCTAGAGGCAGCATAAACTAGAATTAATTTAACTTTAACTTTTTGTTTACAGGATTGTTTGGAAGGGAAGGCTTAGGAAAAGGATATCCTTTCCCGTTTTGCAACTCAATACTGTTAATGTACTGTTAACTAATTTGTTGTTGCCAAATTTTGATATTGCAAGGGCTATGAGAGTTCAATTGATGAAATAGCCCCAGCAGCTTTGAAGGGAAATAAGGCATGACAATATTAAGTTCAATCCTCAGGGACTCTTGAGCTGGTGTGGTTTAGTTATAAAGGACAACAACCCTGGGCAGAAAGAAAAAAGAAAACTTGTTTAACTTGTGGAAAATTGTTCCAGGAGCCAAAACTGAAGACAGGAAAACAGGTCAGAGCAGCTGTACTCTGAACATGGAGACAGCAACAAGCTATTCCTTTGTCAAATTTACACCAAGTCAACTAAATGGCTCGAGGATGTATCACAGAAACACAAACCCAGTGACTAGAAGTCACGGCCAAGCAAGGCCAAAAACCAAGTGAAACACTTGAAACACAAGAAATCCGTCTCAACGACAAACCGTGAAGGAATTTGTGCTGTCTGGAGGTGCTTTAAGAGAATTAAATCTATAAACAGCCAGCCAGCTAGGATTACAGTTGGAAATGGCCGCCTTTGGGGAGAGCTTGTTGTTGGAAGGTAGAGAATTAACACATTCTGTCATAATGATAACACACAATATTATAGTATTCTCCCTCTTTCAACACAGCATCATCCACAATGTTCATTTAGGCCAACAGAGAAAAATGTACACCCCGGATTTAAATGTGCATGTAGTGGCTAATACCGTTATCATTCATGTAGTGGCTAATACCGTTATCATTCATGTAGTGGCTAATACAGTTATCATTCATGTAGTGGCTAATACCGTTATCATTCAGTCATGTAGTGGCTAATACAGTTATCATTCAGTGGCCGCCCTTTGGGGAGAGCTTGTTGTTGGAAGGTAGAGAATTAACACATTCTGTCATAATGATAACACACACATATTATATTATAGTGCATGTAGTGGCTAATACCGTTATCATTCATGTAGTGGCTAATACAGCTATCATTCAGTCAAAAAGTCAAAAAAACGCAAAGTGTGATAATCATGGCTACTTGTTTTTACTTCTCAAAGTTAGCAGAGTCAGTTAAATGTACATTATCAAAAAAGGCCCAACATTTCCACTTCTCCTCAACCTCCAGAGACATACAAAAAAAGGACAACTCAGGACAGTATAAAGCTGCACATTTTTGTACCAGATACTCACAATAATAAAATATGCAATGCTACATTAAGTGGTTAAAAATACAAAGGGGAAAAAGTATATTGATTTTTTTTTAACATCTTTAAAGAATATACAATGTTATTTTTTTCTCAACTAGCCAAGATTTTTAGTAGAAAGTGCATTCTATACAACAAAGAAAAGAGGAGGAGAATCATACAGCCAATTGGAACAAAGACAAGCACAAGACAAGAGGAAACTCCAGAAGAGAATTCCAACAAACGGAAGGCTGCACACTCATATCCCGAGTATTGATTTAACTGTGAGAGTTCAATTGAATGTCACAGTTAAATTAGTACTCAGGATTTTACTCATGAATTTCAGAAGAAGCTGGGAGGGACTAGTGTAAAACCACAAGGCAGAAGGACTGTCAGACTATGGGGGGCAGGTCCACATTCGAGTGAAAGTACATTTCTTAACTTAAGCCAGCCCTGTTTTATACAATATTCAAAAATAGCTGATCTCATCTCCTAAAAGTCAAAGATTTTCATCTATAAACATGCATGCCCAAAATAGGGTCAATGTGGTTTTAAAAAACAAAATAGGTTGTATGCACAACCTAAACGAATTGTCCTTTGTTTGCCACGGTCCCTTCCACACTATCCACCTCCAATCTGATTCTCCTCCTTTTCCCTTTGCCTAAAAACATCCGCTCACCAAATTAATCACCACCACCGCTGTCTCCAATGCAGCCAAAAACATCACTCTCTGCTTCCACAATGCATTGTCAGTCCCTCCCTTCCCTGCGCCTCACTTACGCAGCAGTAAAGTGCAGAGGATATACACAAATGAAAAAAAAAAAAAGACAAAGTTCCATACTGCAAAAGAGGCCTAAGCACAGCAGTGAACTAGGACATTTTGATAAGCAAACACTGTGGTATTAAGATCCACAGAAATGGCAGGATACTTGCAGGTCTAAAAACCAGGAGGGACACATAGCTTATCAAGTTTGAACCACTCTAAAAGGACTAAATGCCAGCAAGGCAGTAGATGGGTCATGCTGTATTTAATGCTATTGGTCATTTATTTTCTGTTATCCCTAAAACATACACAAATATTGGGGTAAGTTGTGTAAAAGCAGCGCACAAGAGCACCAGGGAGTCAGCCAGACAGCGACACACACACGTACATACTGTACATACCGTACACACACCACACACACACACACACACACACACACACACACACACACAAATCTCTTAACAGCCGCTCCCATCAAGCAACTAAAACCATTCCAAATACTCAAGAAGCCTTTTCTATCATTTCCTCTCATTTTGAACACATAACATTCACACAATTGGGACAGTACATTAATAAAATGTAATTTCTTGTGATGATTTGAGTATTCTATCTATACAAGAAATGTAAGTGTATTAGAAACAATATACAAATTGCCTTTTAATCTCTAACATTTCCTATGATGTGCTAACCACAGTATATCTACACTAGAGATGAGAACCATTCATTAGTTTGAAACTGAGGAGAGCATATTCTCTGAGAATGTACAGTATATGTGGTAACCACAGTATATATCTACACTAGAGATGAGAACCATTCAATAGTATGAAACCGAAGAGCAGATTTTCTGAGAATCATTTCTATAAAACATTGATAAACAGCATCGAGCCTCTGCCATCATTCCAGATAGGAAACATTCAATAGGTTTTGACACATATTTGCCCGTGTGTAAGGAACTGTCAATGGGTGTGTACAGTATACTGTAAGTAAATAAAAAACAAACAAACTCATGGATTACATAAAAAAGAAAGCCCCACACCAAACTGTGGAACATAGGTTGATTAGAATATGCATATTAGTCAGTGAAGAACTGTGATGAGTAAAGGTCCCAAGTCTGTGTACTGTATCATGTCAAATGACCTTAAACCCGTATCATTTGGACAGCAGCCAAGGGAAGAAAGGTAGAGAGGAGAGAGAGCTACGAACAATTTATACTTAGTTATACAAAAGTCGTGCCGAAAATTGCTGATCTAGTGTGTTCAGTATTCAGTTGAGTACTTTCATATGGGTTCACATCTGCTAAATACCTCATTGAGGGATCTGTTAATTTGTCAACTATCCTGTGGTTTTGTGAGTTGATGTTCAGTTACTCCGTTTTGAGTAACTGTCTTAGAACATCTTACATGTTATTGCAGGCCAATATATCCTGCTTTTAGATAGGCTACTTTCGGCATGAGACACCATTGTACGACGGCGCATAAATTGGCCGTGAAAGAAGAGATATCCAAGTGGGGCCATATGTGCGACCCCCTCACAGTGGCAGTATTTGAGTCACCTGTTATCTAAAAACAACAGTACTGAAAGCCGATGTTTGAGAGGCTAGGGTGAGTAAATGTGAGGGTTGTGTGCCTGTGGCTAATTAAAGATCACTGGCACTATTCTTTTGTTCATAAAATACTGTATGTCCAGTCCAGAGGTTACCTCAAAATGGAGACAATGTTATACTTCTGTATGATGACACAATACACATATAATTATATTAATTACACTGTGACCCTTGAATGGAAAAGCAAAGTTAAGAACTCTATGCAGTATTGGAATGGAAAGCACCATTACACAATCATATGAATCTCCGTACCAGACTCTGTCTGGATCTAACAGGTGTCCTATTTACCCCGCCCCAACGTGACCTACGTAGCCTACTATAGCACTGCATCTTGTACTACTGCTGTTGACAATCTGAGGAATAGCAGCCCCTATATGTCAAAAGACGCGGTTAGGACATTCATTGCCCAGAACTGTGGGAATTTACACGGATAACACACTGAGCAAAATGCTTGGACTTGCAACCATTAGTCATACTGATATACTAAGATTAAGGTCTTTGACGACCTTACTCACAGGCTCAAATGCGAAGAAGGTAAAAATCAACGTTAAACGTTCCCATCTTTTGCGAAAGGAATTCTACAAATTAATCTATTCAGATTTCCTAAGAATATGTTCTCATGAAAATGTTTCTCAAAATTGTAAAATTCATATGTCAGTCAAGTGTGGTATCTAAGTAGGCTTCTCAGTTATCTATTGTGTACCGAGGGTATATTAGTCTTTCACAAGCACCCAGGTGTGTTTACTTTGCATGTAATGTCCCTTGCCATGTTTGAGGGGGGCCTTCCAAATCTAGTGACCGTACAGTTTGAATAAGCACTTCTCCCATTTTCAACTATATCTTAATCATTATAAGACGGGGCTTCTGTCTGCTTACTCTGAATCTCATTGGTGGGCTATGGACAGTTCAGAAACCTTCCTACCATTGACATCACTGAAAGGGATTCCAAACTGCATTAATACAAAAATCACACTGAAGTGAGGGGCGATCACATTTGGCATCTTCACTTTTCTGCCCTCACTTATTTTCTTCAATATGTATGTACTTTGCTCAACCAATCAAATCATCGCTATGGGGTGATCAGACAATGTTTGTGTTCACACAGACCCACAAAGCTGGGCATAGGAGGGGCTAGCACGCCTCAAAAATAAAGAGGAAAGAAAGTTTGAAATCTTCTTTCAAATGTCCAAAATTGCCTACTGACGATAATGTCACTGGTAGATAGGTTTCTGAACTGTCCACCGCCCTCCTTTGAGACACAGATCAAGTAGATGGAAAATGTGAGATTTTATAGTGAGCATTACTGAGGAAGGACCATAAGATAAAGTTGAAACAGTTGAAGTGATCATTTAAGAGAAACTGAGGCGGGACCGGGTATGTAAGAAGAACGAATAAGGTGTGGTCCGGTGTGCGGGCTAGTAGGCCTGGAACATAGTTCAGTGGTGTTGGGGAGCTCCCGGGCCTTTGTCAGAGGGGGGCATGTGGTGCATGTAACCGCCGTCTTCGTGCCCGCAGTGGTTGAGGGGCTCGCTCTTGAAAAGGGCGGGGGGCGGGGGCAAGTGGGATACAGGGGGCACGGACAGGTGGTGGTGAGGCGGGGCGTGCTGTTGTGTGTTCGGGAGGTGCTGCTGGGCTAGGTGCTGTGTGTGATGTAGGTGCGAGTGGTGCAGGTGGGAGAAGTGTCCCATGGGGCCTCGCTGAGGCACAGCCCCTCCTGGTGGACTGAGGCCCAGTGGGGCCGACGTGGTAGCCGGGACGGCCGCAGCCGAGGGGCCTGGGCCGGAGGATGGGGAGGAGAGGGTGTTGGCAAAGACCCGGAGAGGCACAGGAGGGCCGCTGGCCTGTAAGACCACAGGGCTGGTGACCCGGAAGCACTTCTCCTTGTGGGCCTTGAGCATGTTGGAGAAGCGGAAGCGCTGGCCACAGACCTCGCATGGGTACGGCTTCTCTCCTGTGTGGGTCCGACGATGGCGCTTCATGTTGGGCCGGCTGGTGAAGCTCTTCCCGCAGATCTCACAAATGAAAGGCTTCTCACCTGCAGGGAGACAGATGAGAGGGAGATCGGGTAACGGCAGATACAGTATATAAACATAAAACAATCATTTTATGACCAGCGGAGGCTGTATCAAATCCCTCAACACACAATAACGGTTTCTACCCACTCTTGTTGAACACCTGCCTGAGGTGCTTTTTAACCATGTGAAAAATGTGTTTTTTTATAACCTTGTTGAACAAGCCATGAACACCGCCTGGCTGAGGTGTTTTTTGTTTTGGGGGATTTTTATGCCTTTATTGATAGGGAACAGTAGTCAGACAGGAAAGGGGGAAGAGAGATGGGGAGTGACATGCGGCAAAGGCTGTCGGGCTCGAACCTGTCGAACCCGCAGCATGCTGTCCGGATGGTTTGGAAGTGCACAGACGGCTGAGCTAACCGTCCGGGACGGCTGAGGCCAAGGATTGTGAAATATGTAGTTTTTGTTCTGTACCTTGTTTCGCCCCATGCGGCACAAACTGCACTTTGGAACAGCACATTAAGTAACACTGTACCTGCTGCTGCTGCTATTTCTTTACCCATCCTTAAAGGCATCACATTATGCACACACCTGCATATGATGCTGATGTTTCTATGCAATGCGAAAGTGTGGTCTAGCCAACATCAACTCTGGACTCCTGAATGACTGCCTGATGTTTCTAATAGAAAATGTTCAAAATATCATGTACCTGCCATCACATATATATACTGTACATAACTGTTAAACATGTTTTCTATCTCTTTCCCTTTACCTCCGTCCTCATTGCTACCTGTGATGTGACTAGTAAAACTGATTCTAAATAACCACCTGTATTTATGTCCACTGACAAAGCTAGACAAGTATCTCTGCAGACAATCACTGGATGCACGTGCTTGAAGACAGCTGATACCCAACCCAATGAAGTGCATTGAGTTTACCCATTCATAGGTCCTGCACCATATGGATTGTGTTTTGAAAGAGGCCACTTCTTGCTTGCCCTTCCAGAACAAAATCCCTTTGGTTCTACAAACTTCACATGGATCCAGAACGTTCAAATTTAGCCGAAAAGCAGCAAGTTTGTATAGGCCTACGGGGAGGTAGTTAACCAGCCCCTTAAAAATGCTAATGAGTTGCAAAAAAAAGAAGAAAAACTAAATCTTTGCCATCAACCCACCCACTTGCAGGAATGCTGTCTTTTATATTCAGAGAGGAGATGTGAAAGTGAGCAATGGCACTCTCAGGAAAACTACTCCCATTAACCTCCCTCTATGCCGTCTATGGTGACCTTCAACACCCACACCACCATCCCACTTACAGGCTGATGTGCTCTCCAAATGCCTTATACTGGGCTGTGTTAGCTGGGAAACTCTTTCAAATGGACAGGGAATATCAGTTAAATGGCTGCCTTCTGTGTGTGTGTGTGTGTGTGTGTGTTCACAAAACTCAAAAAAGATTGAAAAAGCTCAGAAAAGCTAGAGGAACTATGGGAGTTTATGTTCATGTTCGTGTGTGTGGGCATATGTGATGCCTATTACAGAGCATCACTTGGGTGTGTCCCCCATGGCTGAAGGCTAAATTGGTCGGTAGCAGCAGCGAGAGGAGAGGGTACAGTAATTACACCTCTCAAATAGAAGGGTCCACCCACGCCAGAAAAACGCACAGAAGGAGGTGCAGGCAGCGTGCTCAATTCAGCTTTGGAAATAGAACGGGCCATGGGGAAAGAAAACCTGAGGGATGTAATAAAGCATGTGTCTGGGTAGTCATTAAAAGCCGCAATATATGTGAGGCTCGTCTTTGATGCGATACCTCCCTTTAATTATATAAAAAAAGGACTGGGTGAAGTCTCTGTGCGACTACCACTGCAGCAGTCGTCTAGTGGACGCCCTTTTTCTTTCCTTTTTTAGATGGGTGGACAGAGACTTGCTGACTGAGAGTGACATTGTTTGGCTAAATATTGGTATCCGTAACTCTTCCCAAAAAGCTACGTTCGACAGTGGGAGGCTTTCAATATCAAAGAGCCTAAATGCTGCCAGGTGAATGTCTGTCCTTGAGTTTGTGGCTCACCTGTGTGTGTTTTCATGTGCTCGTCAAAGTACTGCTTCATGTTGAAGTCTTTGCCACACCACTGGCACATGAACTGCTTGTGTCCGATGTGAATGCTCATGTGTGAGCGCAGCTGGTACTTGTACTGGAAACGCTCGTCACAGTTCTAGAACAGAAGAGATCCAGATAACACTAAAATGTTAAAGGACACACAGTCTCAAGGGCACATTCAAATATCAATATTATATAACGACTAGTCCATACCCGGGGATATGACAATATTCTTTTGCTGAATGCGGCAAATTTGGTTGAATGCATTTGTGAGTACATTTCACCCAGGTGAAGGAGGGACTGGGCTCTGTCCTCTATTGTCTTTTCTCTGTCATAACGGGTGATGCACACACAATATTCACCCGTTATGCGATGCTCAGGCAATAAGCGCAGAATGGCACATCTTCCGGCCAATCACAGCACCAATTTCGGCACCATACATGGTCATTTTTCCATCCTCAAATTTGGCGCCATACATGGTCATTTTTCTGTCCCCACATTTGGCGCCATACTTGGTAATTTGTCTGTCCTCAGGACTATCTTTGAAGATCTCGTCCTCAGGACTATCTTTGACAAAGATCTTGAATCTTAAAAAGCAGACCCAGACCCGTTTAGCTTTGACCTTCCATTCCAGTGGCCTGGTTGGGTGGGTGCTCATTTGAGAATGGACTTTATGCTTACATTACTTTAATTACTACTTAGAGAACACCTACTGAGAAAAGTCAGCAGGACTATACAATCAGATACAGCGGAATCCTTTACATACAACGTACAACCACAGAAACGTACATCAGGGAGTAGTCAGCCACACATGTTCTGTACTCACTTCATGTGGTTCAACCACATGAATTGAAGGCCTTGGGTGGGTTAAACATCCTCTATGTTAAAGGCTTCCGCAGAAGCGAAGTATTTGGACAAGTATATTTATCAACCATGGAAAACATTCATCCTGATGGTCACAACACATCCAGAACCCAGGCTGGTTAGAGTCCAATGGCAAACATTGTGCATTTAATTTATCCAAAGTCCCACTGAATTGGTACACCATGTGTATTCAGGGTCTAGTAATGTTTGACTTGGGAACAGACTTCGGCGCACACATCTGCTACGAATACATAACAGTACAATGGAAGATTATGCAAGGGACACTGTACATACGAAAGACATTTTAGGAACAGTTACAAACCACACAGTACAAGTGTCTCCTCCTACTGCCTATTTTCAAGCATGAATCTCCTTTTGAAACAAATAAACTCCAAAGATTTGCCAGTCAATGTTTGACTACTGAGTTCAATGCCAACACATGCAGTAGCTTTAACAGGTTCACAAGTTGGCATGGCATGCCTGTGGGTAACATACTGTACAGATGCATTCAGTCGATCAATCCAGTTAAACAGGATTAAAGGCATTATGTGAGTGTGAGCATTAGTAAAATAAAAAGACCCAACTATTATATGGATAGGTTACCTGAAATCTGCATAGTTATTGCTTTATATCTAGACATCTCAGATTTAAGTCCTCTGCACTGAATGGCTTGCTATGTCAATAACTTTTAATACAGCAACTCTTCAGATACTTTTGACAGCTGCCGTGCAACATGGAAGAGGGAGACGGTGAGAGGGAGAGAAAGAGAGATACATTGTGTTTCTCACCTCACAACGAAAGGGCTTTTCCCCAGAGTGCTGGAGTGAGTGAACCTTTAACGACATACTGCGTTTAAAGGACTTGCCGCATGTCTCACATGTGAAAGGCATGTCCTTGGTGTGGGCTAGAGAAGGGGGGTGGGGGTTGAAAGGAGAGAGAGGACAAAGACACAAAGATTGAGCCGTGGATATAGCATAACTGTATCTAATCCCAGACAATTTATCCAAATGAAGACACTAGTAGTGTCTCGCTAGTCCCCGTTTCGATTACCATTGGAGCATTTGCTGCATGTCACTCCCCTGCTCTACGTTTCCTGTCTCTTTACATCGTCACTGTATTACCATGAATAAAAGCATAAAACTAATATTAATAATAATAATATAATAATGCCGATAATGAGTGGAATGAAGTGCCCAAAATTTGATAGGACTTTCACAATCTCCAAACTATGTGCACTATGTGCACATTTCTAGGGACAGGGTAATAAATTGCAAGATAAAGTTACTAAAAGAAAGATGGATCAAGGTTACTTTATGAGAAACTTAAATAAAGACATGGGATGAAATATAAACGTTATTAATTGAATGTCTGGAATTGGGCAGTAATGCTAGCTGATGAGGTATGATGGTAAAAGTTAGCATTGCATTGTTGCATAGGGAAAAGTATTATGCGTAAAAGAACAATAGTGAAAAAAACAGAAAAGCATGTATTGATGTATAAACAGTTATTGATTCTTTCATTAAGCTCTGCCAAAATAAAGCCAATAAAGAAAATAAAGATTAATTCTCAAAACCCATAATAAAATAGTCTAATGAAGTTTATTATCCACTGTGTGTGTGTGTGTGTGTGTGTGTGTGTGTGTGTGTGTGTGTGTGTGTGTGTATATATATATATATGATAATATCACACCAATTCCTAGTTCAGACCAGAGATTCACGATGAGACAGAACTGTTTCAGCGGTCCGAATTACCACGTTGCAGGGCAGCTGATTCCGGCTGATTTACCCTAGATTCCACTTGTCAAATCACAAGCAACAAGTTTCAGAACGCATCATAAATAATGATTATCACAACTGTTGCTCTCACAACTGTTATACATATTCTGGCATTCTGGAAATATTGTCAGATGATTCACAAATGTGTGATCATTTTTGTTCCCATACTTGGGAGGGACAGCCGTTTACTGAATATCGCATAGCCCGAAAGAGCTAAATAGAACAGGAAAAGATGATGTGTTGTCAGCTACTGGACTCGAGTTTGTGCAGTACAGTAGGCTGACATGACAGATTAAATTAATTTAATTTAATTTAATGACGTGCAAGAGGTTGCTGTGTAAACGGCAATCGGTCTCAACTAATCGCCTTCAATGCGGACTGTCCAGTTTTATAATGTTGCAATTTCTGCTGCAAGTGGTTGCAAGTTTCAGCTGGGCTGAACTAGGCTTATGGTCTTTATGGCCTTTATGGTCCCATTGGGGTGTGGAAGGTTTTCCACAACTCTGTGCACTGCCCACTGAGCACAGCAGGATAGAACTAGTCTCCACTCACCAACCATGTGCTTGCGGACATGAGCCATTGTGTAGAACTTCTTCTCGCAAATCTCACAAGAGAACTTCTTCTCAGCATAGCCGTGCACAATCTTAATGTGCTCATGTAGCGACCACAGCTTCTTGAAGGATTTATTGCAAGAGACGCACTGAAGAGGACACAACACACGCACACACACACACAAGAAAACAAGAAAACAGGTAGAACCAGTTAGTAAAAAAAATAAAACAGACACCATCCAGACACCATGGCAGTATAGTTCCCATTTGCCTCAGCCGTCTTACTATGCTCTGACTCCCTCTGCTGGCCAATTTGAGAGGCTAACCTTCAGGTGCCTGGAATAGTCTATTGAAATCCCTATGCATCTTCCAAATGGTTTAACAGTGGTTTTCAACCAGTGGCCCGGGGACCACCAGTGGTCCTTGAGGAGGTTTCAGGTGGTCCCCAGATAAATGGAGAGTTGGTAACCAAATATTTAACTCTTGAGATTGTAACGTGAAAACAAATGGACACTTAGGTTTCATTTTACACTCTCAAGAGCTACATTATTGTAAAACGTCTGTATTACTTAATTTACAAGAAGTCTACATAATTAGAGAATGTAGAAGAATTGTTATTTTAATCAACGTTTGCCTGTTATCTCTCCCATCTCCAACAAAAAATCAGTATGGAATTGTGCAATTGTGCAACTCATGCAACGACAACAAAATATTCTTTAGTTTTGAGAGGATAAATATCATCAAATGGTGGTCCGTGGTAGCCTGACACTCACTAATTTCGTATATCGACAGGACATATATTTTTAATGGTAGCGATTCAGGGCTGGAGCCAGGCTAGGTCCGTGGCTCAAATGCAAAATAAATAATGGGCAGTGATATGAAAAAGGTTGAAAACCATTGGTTTAACAGAACAGCCTCCTGATCAGAGCTCACTACTAAATGATTCCTGGTCAGACCATAATGCAGCAGGCAGCAAGGCTTTCAAGGCTGGATAAAGGAAGAACGTGGGACTGATACATAAATACCAATTGCTCAGAGCAGCCACACAAATGAAGCATGCTTGTTTATTTAATCAATAATTCTCTTGATAAAACAACTAACAAGTCAGGGTGTAATAACGGCTCATCTTCCCTGTAAATCTCTGATGTCATATTATTGATGATGACCGTCTTGCCCAAATGTGGAACAGTGGATCTGAGATGAATTTACAAAATGTGAAAGATATACACACAAAAAAAAGATAAATACATCACAAATTTGACCTTCTGCTATAGAGGGTATGCGCATGCAGAAAGTGAATGGCAGATCGAGTGGCAAAGTGAGTGACAAAGTGAATTTAATGTTGTCTAAAGTCATTTAATGCAATCAAATATGACTTTTCTGTGTGGATGTATGGGCTGTCAAGGCCAGAAAGTAGCTGTTTGACACTCAGTAGGCGTTCCCCCATAACTTCCGGGTATGATGATGATGTCACGTGCATACCCTCTATACCAAGTTTATGTGGTTCACCCTAGACACCTACATCATCCAGGATCGAACAACTGAATTTAATCTAGTTCATTATTCAGGGTGGTAACCATTTTGTAGTAATAATTACAGAGATTGGAACACAATAGTGGTTATTTTGAGTTCTCTCTTAGGTGTTTTATAAGTATTTTTCTCCTTGCGCTTTCACTTATGTGAGGGTTAATTGACAAATCCTCTTACTGGCCACAGAAGTATCTAATTTCTTCAAGTTTAAAATGTTTTGAAATATTTAACAAAATGTTATCATGGAAATTAATGGGGTTCTGATCAGCTGAAACAAATTTGGAATTACACACCATAGGTGACCGACGTCATAATTAGATTGCCCACATGAATTCATAGGTGACTGACGTCATAATTAGACACTGCCCACATGAATGCCAAGATTCACGTTGGAGCCTCACCATTCCTAAGTGGATGCAGAGATCCACATGCTTAGATATTTTTTTACTTAGACTTTAATATATTAGCGTCCCTCACTTCACACAGGTGTGATCCTTTCAATGTTTTTTGTTCATCATGAAATGTGTACCATTGTATTGTATAAATCACAGAACTTTGAGAGAACATGACCATAATGCAAAAAAACAAAACACAAAACGTAACGATGCAACATACGTTATATCGGCCCACGGGCCAACATGCAACGTTACCTGAATGTTCTTCTCGCAGTCGGTCTGCTGGTGCAAGGCCAGCTCACTTTCCAGGACAAACTTTTTGCCACACTTATCACAGATCTGCATGCGCCTGTGTGTGACGTTCATGTGCTTCTCCAGGTACCAGCGCGTGTTGAACACACGGGGGCACTTCTCACACACCAGCACCTCCCTCTCATCGCCGTCGTCCTTCCCCCCTGCGGCGGTGCCAGTAGAAGAGGCAGTGGCCCTGGTTGTCCTCCGCTTCCTCTTGGGCTGCTGGCCGCGCTTCCGCCTCCCCCTGGTGGTCATGCCGGTGGCGGGCGTGCTCGGGGCCGTTCGCAGGCTCTTCCTCCGCGGCTGGCTGCGCACTGCAGTGCTGCTAGCCGCACGGCGCGCCCTCTTGGATCTCGTTCTTCGACTTTGAATTTCCTCCTCCTCCTCCTCTTCGTCTTCATCGTCGTCAGGACTCTCTACCTCCTCTTCCTCCTCCTCATCACTCATGGGTGAGCCATCTGCTGGTGGTCCCACCTTGTTGTCCCCTTTGGATACATGAAGGGTCTGATTGTTCAAGTTGACCTCGACGATGATCTGCGCACGCTTGAAGCTCTCCTGCTCCTCCTCTCCATCCTCATCGTCACCCTCTTCTTCCTCCTCCTCGTTGTCCTCAGAGTCCTCAGGCGTTCCCCCGTTCCCAGCCTGGGACCCCTGCGCCCCAACCTCCAGCCCTGCTCTTCCCTCTCTGTAATACTGCTGCTGCTGTTGTTGCTGTGGGGTCACTTGCTGAGTGGGCAGCTGGCCAAGGGTCTGGTCTCCCATGGTGGTCTTGGTTGCAATTTTATTGTCCACCAGCACCGAGAAAGGTTTACCTGCACCTTCACGCTTGTAGAGCTTTCCTGGCAGGTCCAGATCTTGGTTAGGGGAGTGAAAGTAGGATTGGGACACCTGTGTCCTGCGGCCTTCCTCCTGGGACATAGCGCCACGGCTAGGAACAGACACCTCTTCCTTGAGGCTCTCGCAGGTTGTCATGAAGAGAAAGGGCGACCAGAGAGTAGATGACAGTAGGCAGGGGACGAAAACAAGCGCAGCGTTGCCTTGTTAAGACTCACCTAGTCTATGAGGAGGGGTAGGGGGGACAACACCAGTCCCCCACCCCTCCCACTACTGGAGAGAAAGGAAGGAGAGGATGAGGGCAAGACACTTTCAACCAGACTCAAAAAGGGCTTCCATGTTTTCCGAGGGAGGTAGGACCGCTGGAAAGACATGCAGCTTGTTGCAGATCTTTTCCCATACGTCTAAGAATCAGACTTCAGAATCAGAGTTTTGGTTTCTCTGATAAATTAACATTTGAAGCTCCACTTATTTGCTGATGGTTTAAGCCTTGCCGATTTGGTTTTCCTCTTCAGGTGGTTGATGTGCAGAAAGCGCCTCTTTTTACACCTCAGAGCAGAGCAGGTAAAGATGGGCTTTAATGCCAGACGCTGAGCTGCAACAAGGATTTCTGTCTTGTTTCATTCACCAAGTGTGACCTAGGAAATAAGATAGAGCAAATGATACACAAGGAGATAAGTTAGAGAAAATGTTTTTCCGTTCTACGCAAGAGGCTGTCTCTGAACCTAAACTACAGCCAATATAAAATGTTGCAAACCAAGATTCAGCACTACAAACCAAGATTCAGCGCTAGTATCGCTACACTTCACCGCAAAAGTTTCAGTGTCATGTGTGTGAGTCAACCACAGGCTTCACAAGTGTATGAGGACTGAGGAGAAGAACACCCGAGTGTAGATGTAATGCAGAGATTGTCTGTTGTTAGGCAGCTGCCTAAATACACAATCACTATATGCAACTTTAATTCAAGATGTTTTGGATGATGAAGGTTTGATGAGTGTACATTGTTGATTATATCACGTCGATTATAAAAGAAGGCATGTAGAATTATTATTACTACAATTAATGCAAAATTCAGCAGCTCTAAAAGAGGAACATTCATACATGGTTTGTTGACTTCTGTACGCCCATCAATGATTGATGGCTAAAGACTTAGAAAAGATTCAAACTCTAAATCAAAACAAATTATAGGTAGGCATAAAAAAGATTTAGGTTTTAACTTCTGACTGGCTAGGCAACGCTTTTGTCATTGTCAATTCAAGCAATTATATTCAGACTAGTAACTACCAACATCCAGTCACAAGCAATATACTGGTAAACTTTGTTGATGCTGGAAGGTTTGTCACCTTTAGCAGTCCTTATAGTCCATAAACCATAACCATAATACATGCTCCTTCAAAGTGTTTGGAAGGAGCATGCATTTACAAATTGACGTCATTCAGAACTTGTCATGTGATGAGGTGGTTTCACTGGTCTAAGAACGTTTTCTCAGAACTACTACACACCCAGATGTCCCATCTCCCTGAAATTGTTCAGAAAGCTGGTCCTAAATGGCAGTTTTTTTTCTTTTTAATAGCAGTTTGTAGTTTCAAACACTCAATGATAATATGATATCTATAGAATATTGACCACATGAATAGGAAACGCCCACGTCTCAAACTTTCCTTGTTACAGCGGGCCAGAGCTGATGGCGGTCTCTCGTTGCCTAACTTCAAATTATATTATTGGGCTTTCACTCTTTGCCCCCTTTTAAGATATTTCGACTCAACTATAAAGGTTTGTTGGCGAGAGCTTGAGGAGAGTTTGGTTCATCCTGTTGAATTGAGAGATCTGATCTATTCAAACATAACGAATAATCAATGCAAAGTTCGCTTTGGGCCAATCATTTCTCAGTTAGTAACAGTGTGGAGAGAGGCTGAAAAATTGCGCAAGATTGATTTGAAATGGAATTTGTTTTCCCCAGTGTTCAACAATGATGGTTTGCTTTTGGACAATCGTCCGTTTTCCCAGATGGAGTTCCAAGGGGATTCATACTTTGGGTGATTTATTTGATGTTAATGGTTTACGTTCTTTCCAGAATTTATGTGATATTTTTAACTTGCCTGGTAACTCTTTAATTTACAATTCAATTTACAATTGAGAACTGCCATGAGGACATATGGGGTGCCATGGCAGACCCCCCTTGCAATGCACCCTTTGCATAGACTTATCTGTGATGTTAGGTCAAGAGGTTTTGTTTCCGTATTGTATGATTATTTATTAGAATCTAGTTATGGGACCTTGCTTGTCGATACTGTATGGAGGAATGACATACCAAATCTAGATCCAGATTGGAGCTGGGATACAGTGTGGTCTAATGTTGTCCAGTCTTCTAGGAATCCTGATCATCAACAAATTCATCTAAATTTTGTTCATAGGACATACTTAATCCCCCGTAGATTGTGTGCTATGCGGATTTTAAATAATCACAACTGCACTTTCTGCACTTCAAACGCCATAGGTACATTCTTTCATATGGTGTGGGACTCTGTGGGAGTGTCCGAGTGTCCTCACATTTTGGAATTTGGTTGCTACTAACCTTTCGACTATTCTACAAGTTAACATCACACCCTCCCCATCTCTATTCTTATTAAATGATGTATCCCAGTTGCCATTAAATAACACCCGTATTCGTGTCTTCCTTGCTGGCGTAACGGCCGCAAAGAAGATGGTTGCTTCGCACTGGAAACCGCCTCATACATTGTCATTTCGCCAATGGGCTTTGACCTTTCTAGATATCATTTATCTAGAAATGTCTACAGCAAGATTGCATGGTGCAAAAGAGGAAAACATTGAGATTTGGTCTGGTATTGCAGATTTGGTTAAGGGCATGGTTTAATCATTATTATTATCATTATTTATTTATTTTTTTGTTTCCATTGCACAGTAGGGGGGGGGGGGGGGGGGGGGGGTGGGTGGGATTGTTTGTTTTTGTGTTCCTTGCTTTTGCTGTTATGTGTTGTTTTATATGTGTTTTGTTTTCTTTAAGTCATTCATGATGTTAACGTGTTTTATTTTATTGTGATTTGTCTTAAAATAAAAAACATTTGATAACAAAAAAGAATATTGACCACATCTAATCGATCTATCCATCCATCCATCCATCTATAAATGCACCACATCTCTGTACGTGTGTATACTTCTGTAATCCACGTAACTTGAGAACCGTTCGCCCCACCAAATAACACACACGTTCCACACCACCACAGGGAGTGCAGTGCCTTGAGTTGGTGGGATACACCGTTGTCCAGAAGTTAGAACCAGCACAAAAGCCTCTGCCCAGGCTCTGGACAGGGCCCAAATCAGCCAATTGACCACACTTGGGGCAGCGGTGGTCGAACGGTTTGCGGAGCGTTCTTGATACCGGAAGGTCGCCAGTTCGAATCCCCGGAAAATTACCACCGCTGAAGTGCCCTTGAGCAAGGTATTGAACCCCTACCATGAAATGTTCTATGAGCAGGGTGTGGCTGTAAACAAGCATCTCAAGCTTAGTCCACTTCCCTGGGTAAACAAAGAACTTTACTTTGCTTTACTTGATCACCCCCCTAGATCTCCATATATGGAGCTGGCCTGTTCTGACATCACAATGATGTATTGACATCTGCATAGACTCCATATTTGGGCATGCCTGACAAATAACTCCATATATGGGCATAAAAGCGACACAGACGTAATAATTGGGTGGGGCATGCATTTCCAACTTGCATCGTTCCAAGTAGGCCAGTGCCCAATGGGCACCGGTCTAGTTAAATACAGTGAATACATATTTGTAAATAATAATGTGATCAGTTCAACCCAGCTAAACTAAAAAAAAAAAATTACATCCGTCTTTGTACAAGTTCTCTTGTACAAAGGCATACTTTCTACTACATACTAAGATTTCTGCAAATGTGTTGGATCTGTATTATCTTACAAGCACACACAGTCTGAGTCACATACATTTTCACAAAACAAGAATGTAACCACAGTTATGGAGAAATCATTGCAAGAAAGGAAATCATTGCAGAAAGGGAAATTGAAAATCAATGTTCCATGAGTAATGTGTGCGCGTGGACCCCTTGTGGTGCGCGACATGAAAAGGCCAATGGTGGTGCTATGGTTTATTGGTTTTATTTTAAATATATTAACAAGTTAACAACATATGCCAATATATGGCAAGTATATGCAGAATATAGCCTATGCTGCATATATATGCCATATTCAGGTTCATATATGTGGATAAAGTAGAATTTCGCCACCCTTCAGGCGGCTCATCCTATAGTTACGTTGCAGCGCAATGGGAAGAAGGAAATTGCGGGATTTGACAGACTCCACTTCATGTTTCAGCTGTGTTTTTAAACCCAGTATTGTGCCCTTCACATGTAGTAACGGATGGGTTATTATTATTATGCGTGGTTTTGTATTATTTTGATTAGTGATTGTATTGGAGCAACGACATACGACAGTGTCCCGAAATCTGACTGTAACATGCATGGGGTGGGAAAAATTCCCAGGGTGAAAATCCGATTTCTCCCATGGTGTGCACTGCGCAACTGTGCATGGGAGTAAAACATGCTGAAATCAAACCACACACACATACTTCAAGTCCCCCTCCCCAGTCACGTCCACTCGCGCGATGCGAGACAAAAATCCTCCACAGTACTGTGAACACGTGTCTGCAGTGACACTGATGCGAGGTTACTATGAGTCCGTGGTGGGACTGTGAAATAAATAATGCGGAAGAACTTGGCATCAGACTGTGCATGTTGTGGTGTTGTGGCGATAGTGTGTGTGTCTGGCTGGCCAATCACAGCTGTGTTTTGCTGCACAGCAATCGGTGACCCCATACATGCAGTGCGGGGGCTATGGCGGGGCTAGGTGTGTGTTTTGGGGTAAATGTAGTAAATTTGGGTATTACACGCAAATCTTTGCACCAGGTCTGGCGCGCACATTGTGGCGGGATCAGAGGGTGTTTTTTCGCGAGTGTTTTTTCGCGAGGTCCCAGGAGGCTGGCCGTGCTCCGTGGCGTGTGAGTGTGTCCGTGGAAGTCAGCAGCAGTGTTGCCAAACAGCAATCCGGGCCCGAGCTAATGTGACGCACAGGTTTACTCTAGTAAAATAGATGTATGTCTCTATATAGCTTAATGCAATTTATATTTCCGTGTGGGGGGTGTCAGCTAGGTCAGGAAGTAACAGGGGGTGCATGGCCAAAAAGGTTTTGGAACCGCTGGGCTAATAGATGGATAATAGATCAATATACTTATTCACAACAATCATAATTTCATAGCTGAGCAAAATGCACAGGATACAAATTTGGTATGCATAAATAAATCACTTAATTTTTTGGTGATAATCTTGTTTCTTTTTTTTAAGATACTGTTTTGGCCTTTTCTGCCTTTATTGATATGATGAAAGTAGTCCGACAGTTAATGGGGAGAGAGATGAGGGGGGGGGGGGGGGGGGGGGGAGAGACACGCGGCAAAGGCCGTCGAGATCGGGAGTCGAACCTGTGGCACACCTCAGGCTGGCTCAGCAGCCTAGGTGCCCAGACGGTAGGGATGTGTAAATGTGTCCAAAATGAAAATCGATTTGACTTTTTTTTTTTTTTTCTACAAATAAAAGATTCTTCCCCCCCAAGGGGTACCTAAGGCAAAACAGTTTGGTAACACCTGATGTAGATGATTAACAATAACTTTAACTCTTGAGAGTTAATATGGGTCCATTTGGTTACTAACTCCATCTTTAGGATGAGGACCACCTTACCCCCTAAAGTATAGTACAGCGGCTAACAGCCATATTGTGAGAGAACCTTTCACTTGGTGATACAAGCGTGAAATTTGGCATGAACATGCCTCTGGGTCAAAAATCCAATATGGATATCCAATTCGACACACACGTTCCACACACCCCTAGGGAGTGCAGTGCCCGGTCTCGAGTCGGCCGCACCCATGGTTGTCCAGAACCGCCACAAAAGGCCTTTTTTATTTGGCGGCCATCTTGAAAAATGACCGCCATATTGGATTTTTCGTTGGCTCGGTTAAAAAGGTTAAAGAGGTGACCCAGAGGCATGTTCATGCCAAATTTCACGCTTGTATCACCAAGTGAAAGATCGTTCCTATTATCTGCTGTACTAGTACCAATTGAGCCAATTGATCACCATAGCAACCCCAGCCTAGGCCTGATTAGGTAAATTCCCCAACACCTGCTAAATCCTCCAAACCTGTATCTTGATTGGAATCAATCTGCACACTTTGTTAGACCTATAGGGTGTAAAAACGTGTACGTCACCAAGAGGGGGGTGGCGTCTGAAAAGCTAGCGGCTCCATTCTTGTTGGCTTTAAATTCTAGCCCACATCACTCAGAATAGAGTGACGGTGGTATGTTTTTGTAAATATTGTGCTCGTTCTTGGCGACAACATAGTGAACCAACACCAGGATGGATAGAAAGAACGTTGGGCCCAAATACCTTACAAGGACAAGGAAAATGTTGTGAACAAACACGGCTGTGCTTAGATACTTTGAGCGTTATGTCTCTGCGCCCGTGCGCTGTACAGCCGAGATCCAAGCCATTCTATGTCTTTTTGTAAACTCGTCAATCTGGGTTCCTTGATGCTGTCTACATGCTGGAAAGCTATAAATCGAATTCCGTTTTCTGGCTCATTCCTTCGATGTGACCTGCTGTGGCACTTATTTACTGAGCAAGTCTGCACCATTGTGAGGTCAGTTTAAAAAAAGAACGTATACAAGCACACCGGATAGTCGCTCAATGTAAACAAACCAGACAAGTCAACATGTATGGCGGCCGCTACCACGTGACACATATGTTGACGCCCCCTCAAGGAGATTTTGGTACGCTCTATAGCCCTGTCCTGTTTGGATGACAATATTGCCATTCCAACAGATTGTCATAAAGAAAAAAGGAAAACATGATTATCGATTATTATTAATTTTAATAATCGATTTCAGGTCCCATTAACGATTATCGATTAATCAGACCCATCCCTACCAGACGGTTGAGCTAACTGTCCGGGCCATGTCAATCTTGTTTCTGATGACATTGTAAATGTATTCATGTATTCATAATCTGCACCTGGGTACTGCTCTATGACCCTATGTCCTGAGTGACAGTAGGTTGACCCCCAAACCACTAGCAGCCAAAATACTATGTGCAGCATTGTGCACACTAGGGCGGTTTCTGTATTTGCAAATTGCACCTACTCCAGAGAGCACAAACACATTTCTCAAAGACAACATCCTCTCGTCTCAACTCAAGACAGACACATGCCTTCAGTTTGCCTCAATCAATTCTCTCCCAGCTAAAAAGACTAACAGATATAAGCTGAGGACATTTCAAAATGATTTCCATTTACCGCAACCATACACATTTCTCTTCTAATTTACAGTGAAGGTAGATAAAAAAAAGAACAATGAGTGAGAAACAGTGAAATCAAGCAAGCTGACACATTGGATGTTAGCCAGATTTTTAATCCCCAATATCAGTAAAGCTTGCCAAGTCCCTCAAGACAGTCCGATCTAAATCCGTTTTCAATTATAACATGCAACAACATTGTGAGTCTTCCTCTATAAGTCCCAAACTACCGATGGTTTCTGAGAACCCAAATAGGGTGTTGGGTGTGAAAACACCCACACCCCTAAGAACACTGCACGATATTTGCTCCGATTATGCTGTCGGGGAGCATTTTTGGCGCTCGCCGACAAAACCCCCGATCTGATGCAAGATTGGGCTTTGATCGCCACGGTTTTGATCGCTGTGTGTGAAAGGCTCTGCGAGAAGATCTAGCGGCAATAAAAGCGCTCGCCGATGCCTTCCTGAGCGTTTCTGAATATCTAGCAGGTTGATATTTGACTCTCTCAACTGGACATCATACAGTATGAACGGGGTTGCGACTTCCCCTGAGAAGGTCTGTATTTACAGCCAATGAGAGAACTGGACAGCTGTGCTCCCAGACAGTCTGTATCGATAGATATTAAATACATTTTTATATAACCTTTATTCAGTGGGTAGATTCAGGTGTCATAGCCTACTTATTCCTTGGGTAAATCCAGATGTCATGCATATTGGTAGCTAATAACATAATTTTTTTTTACCCCTGCGGTTCACTGGGGATAAGGAGGAACTCATTATATGGTCAGCACACTCTATAATAGGGAGGATTATCACTAAAAAGAAAACAAAAAGTGATATTTGAAATAAGTGAAATCACTGAATATACCTTTAAATAGTCTATAAAACCAACGCATCTCACTTGAATAATGTTGATGAAACCGCGAGGGAATCTACGCTGCAGGCTAGCACAAACATTTGGACAACATGCGCTGCGTGTGTGCGCGGCTGCGCACGCAAACACACACACACACACACACACACACACACACACAGGGAGACGCAGAGAGACCGAATTATTTAATGAAAATCAAGATTTAGCATCCTGATTCTTGCTCGCCCTGTGTAGCCTATGTGTGTGTGTGTGCAGAGAGAGAGAGAGAGAGAGAGAGAGAGAGAGAGAGAGAGAGAGACTTGTACATGCGCCACGGGATCCTGCTCCTATGTGAGACTTCAAAATGAATTGAACTAAAAAACAAGTAAAGTAGCCTATATGCATCTGGTCTGGATCGTGTCTTGGTGAACTCTTGCAGTGTGTGATCCCTAGTCGGTGATCAATCTTCTAGTGTGAAAGCCACAAAGATAATGACAACCGGTTAAAAATAAATAAAAATAAAATACTTTTGTAGTGTGAAATTCATAAGGATCTGATGACTCCCCGACAACTTTAAAAGTCCTAAAGTGTGTAGGGACTAGGGAGCCTTACTCCTCCTGTCCTTTGATCTTGTTGGAAGGCAATAAACAGGCATTAATAATATAAATGACAGTCCACACCGTATCTGCTGTTAAATTATAGTCAAAAGATGCATGAATCACAAACTTGCATGCATGCAGTGCTGTGGTAAGTGTGGTTAAAGAATTTCTAATTTGTTCTATACAAACTACTCTCATGCCGAGATGCACCCGTCTTCCTGTGCATGTTCACTCTGATCCTTTCCAAGAACTGGACAGCAGCTCTGAGAGCATTAAGACCAAGGGGGAGGGCAAACTGTGTACTGACAGAGCAACTCAACTCACATGGCTGCCTGAGACACAAAAGTCTAACAGATTATCCTGTGTGTGTGTGTGTGTGTGTGTGTGTGTGTGTGTGTGTGTGTGTGTGTGTGTGTGTGTGTGTGTGTGTGTGTGTGTGTGTGTGTGTGTGTGTGTGTGTGTGTGTGTGTATAAAATATGAATAATGAAAAGGGTATCTTTGAAAGACAAAGAAGAGGTCCATCACACTGTCAGACAATGTGTGTATAATACAAAATAGTATGAGAAACTATTAGCCAAAACCGTACTGCTTCTCGCCTATGAACAATCATGAAAATTCTGTGTTCCATTCTATGTTTGGATTAACTGCTCGTTCACTCTAGCACTTTTTCTCATGGACTACTATGTAAACTAGTATCATAATTAGAGGCCTGCTTAGGCCAACAAATGTAAATGTTTTATCGTCAATAGATTGAATAATCTTCATTATATAAACTTTAGATTGACTGTACGATACATACATATCCATATCCATCACAACATCAAGTTTATTGTTGCAACTTGCATATTTGTTTTTGTTTGTTTTAAGAGTGGACTGGATAAAATGATAGTTAGCACAAGCTCCCAATGTTTTGCAGTTTCAAATGTAGTCAAACTATAGTCAACCACTTGACACCTGACAGCGACAGGGCTCAGCACTTGTTCAACAGCGTCATAGGTGTTGCTGTCGTGTGTGTACAGTGTCCGACAGCAACACCCACAAACATATATATGTGTGGTGTGTGTGTGCGCATGTGTTTTTATATAAACATTTAACCAATGAAAAGTATACACACACACACACACACACACACACACACACACACACACACACACACACACACACACACACACACACACACAGTGTATCTAGGCTTAACGGTTATAGATTATACATAATACTTTTGCCTATATTTATATTATTTAGCTCTCTTATGCCAACAGATCAGTCCATGTGCAGAATGGTCAGGCTAGAATTTCTTATCCAATCTACAGTAGTTTGGTTGGTTGGTTGGACCTATCCTGTGTTTCATGCCTACTGCTGTTCTGCATGCTTTCTCTTATGACATCAATAAAACTTGGTTTGTTTATCTATCCATCTATCCATCCAGTTAAAACACAACATTAATCAACTTTGTTGCAGATTTCCCCAGGTTAGTAAAACTTAAATGGATCAAGAGTGATGAATTCACCGACCAACATTCTGTCAAAACACACACGCAAACACACATTACAGCACGGTTATGTAAGACCCATGTTTGGTAGAATCCTGCTTATCGTTGGCCATGATGAGTCATGTCACAGTTTCACTCACAGTGAAATTACTCTTTTGTTTGATGTGGAAAGTAGGGAGACTTCTCCATATCGGTACTAATTAGCCTAAGCAGTTATATTGTCAGATGCTGAGGTCAAACATAGTTGAATGATAACCATTAGTAATTGGCTTTTTCAGTTTGGACAGCTTTCAGAGATAAATTTTGCTCCCTATATAATAACAAATGTAAAAATAAACCAGCAACCCTTTGTTCAATAAAAATAAAGTCTCATTTCGCACGTAACCTTTCAACCCCTATATATACTTCATAGACCCCCAGTAGGGGCCACCTCCTTCAACACAAAACCGCTTGACCGAAAATAGCCAATCTACAAGCTTCACGGTGCGACACGTTGTCAGACAGATTTGCCATTGTTGCTAAATGTTCGCCCCATTAGGGATGATATGGTTCATGTTGGAAAAGATAGCAAGTAGCCCAAGGCCCCAATCCTCATTTATTTTCTGTATCACATAAAGCTCAACAGATGCTAGACTGGACCAGGCTTTCCTAAAAACAAAACTATAAATACCAAGAGAAAGGACATGCCAAAAAGTCTTGATGGCTGACAGCACCACCTTTACCATGTCCCATCATTACACACTGCTCCCTCTTAGTATAAACTTTAATAATGAGCTTTCCATTTCACAACTTAGAGAGCAACATGTGAGGGTTCACATTCCTGACTCCATCCAAACTCATAAGACCTTAACCAGCACACTGTGTGTGGTGCGCTGCAGGGGTGCTCCATGCCCGTGGAGGTATTTCACCCTACTGCTTCGAGTATAGCGCCTCAATCTTTTCGCTGCCTGTGTAGAGTATTGGCAACAAGTCTGAGGCATCATGGGAAACTAAAAAACTAAAGTGTCAATTCTAATTGTCATGCATATAGGATGTGTCCAGTACCATGAATAGATGGAGAGACTGAAAATTTCAGAGTTCAATTTCAGACAGCCCATTCAGGAAAAAGAAAATGGAAACATTCCAGGAAGAGACATTCCCTGGTGTGAAAAATTATAATAATTTGCTTGATCAAAGCCAGAACAAATACATATGGGAAGGTATGTGAATAATACGTCACATAATAATCCAGAAAGTGAGATATTCCTGCCAGTGAAAATAACTAAAATAATTTGCTTTATCAATTAAGCAAGAACAAATAAAATATGAAATATGGAAGGTATGTGAATAATACACATTTTCCTCAAAAGCACTTGCATTGCAACACAAATGGAAACGGACTGTAACGTCTGTTTGATTTGACTTCAAAGGCCAACCTTTTGACCTGCCAGTCTAGCGCGGTGCGCAGCAAAGAAAGGGTTAAAACAAAAAAGGCAACATTGTAGACTCGTCTGAAGAACAGTATCATTCTGCAGGCCTGAGCAACTTGGGCTAGTTAGCCAGCTAGCAATACAACTACTAACTGCACGCACATGACATGGCTATATATACTGTATTAGCTCGAGGTGGTTATGAGACTTATGAGTCATAGAACAATAGACACCGTGTAAAACAATTATGTAATCGTGCACCATACCTTCACAAAGGTATTGTTAGCAGACTTGAATTAGCTTACCAAAGCTAAACGACTTTCACTTTTTTTTTGTGCGTCCCAAACCGCCCAGATCACAGCTAGCTAGCTTTTTAGCTAACATTGATCTTTATGTAACGTTCATTCACAGCCGATGTTGCACGTTTTATTTAAACTAGTGACGATCATCTGGCACACATGAAAGTAGATGGAAATCCCGATGTCAAGCTTCGTTAGCCGAGCTAGCTTGTCGTGCAAGATTAAAAAAAGCCCCGCTTTCCTAACAAAAAGCAGACTGTGCTGTGCTGTGACAAACCCACTGAACTCGCCTGTCACAAAGTCAATATTACCTTCAGCTCACACGCAATTCACATCGAAGCTACGACACCATATCCTCTGCGTGCACGTTTTTCCGCATTTTCTTGCATTGTACAGGACTGTCATTTATGTGTACATAAATAAAACAAGTTAACGTACAGTGTGTATGTGGAAGCTGCTGGCTGGCTTACCTTCGCAGAGAGCGCCCTCCCTCTTGCATGATGTGCAATCAGAGTTGCACAGATTCAGCTTTGCTCGCGCCTTTCTGGCTGGCATTCTGCATCCACCTACTTTACGTGTGTTACCAGACAGATGTGGTTATAAACATGTAAGTATATGTGTTACAGTGTTATTGTGTGTACGTGTGTGCACCCTCAGCAGTCACCACTGGATGGAACCCTATCGATTCGCTACGTGGCCCCGGCCAAGGTCTCGCGGGTACGCACGCACCAGTCCCGCGCTCATCATCATCATCCAGGACCTGCAGCATTCAGGGCAGGCCGCTGTCTGTCTGTCTGGTACTCTGGAGGCGCGCGCGGCACCATGTCTAGTTGTCTACCTCCCTCCCCTCCCACACCTCCCACACCAGACAGGGCACGACGCGCGTGCACGCCGTGAGCTTAATTAATTGACCGTGATATGAATTGACTCCAGTGATCATCACACAACTATATTTAAATTTAAAATATATTACATTTGTGTAGGATACAAAACACTCTACATATTAGGAAAGGTAGTAATGTACTTGTACTGTCTGTGTGCCATTAGTATGTTTCTTTCAAGAGTAGGTTTTACTTTTGTCACTGCTCATTGAACCTATACATTGATAATTAGTGATTACATTTTGCATGGGGGGAAAGGCACCTTCTTTGTTCTTGCATGGAAACAGCCCTGCATTTTCAAATGTCACCATCATAATGACAAAAAAGTACCAAGATGATGGTATATTAAATAGTAGTCTAATATTTTTAGTATAAGGTCAGAACGTCACAAGTGAACCTGGAATAATATCTACAATTTGTCCTACATGTGATGCATGTTTACTTCAGTACATTAAAACTAGTTGCCATTATAGTTATTTTATTTTCTGAAAACACTTTATCACAATCGATATAATGTATCAAATTTAAAAACTATGCTATTGATATGGATGATGGATGACCTAATTTCATCTTCATGGTAATTTACAAGGAACCAAACTGAAGAGTTCAGAATCAGCACCATTGTGTTCTCAATAAAGGAATAGGAACAGCAAACATATGGCTCTTGTGAATAAATCACATCATATGCCATCAGTTTAAAGATAGTCTGCATATTTCTATATGGTTCAGAATGTTTGATTCACAATGGCAAAACTATCCATTAGCAATCATAAAAAACATGGGACCATTATAGCAGCACATGGACTTTATATCTCATATACAGTATTACATACTGCCAATCTTTAGCCTGCAGAACTTTACAGTCTGCATAAAAAGCAATCAATTGGATGTAGAAACTAGAAAGACAATTTTATTTGCATCCAAGGTAGACAACTGTAAATTAAAGAATGTATACCACACCAACAGGCACGCTGCATGTCCTTTGTATCAAACAAGGAATTGATTAAATAATTTGCAGCCTTCTTTATAGCAAGAGATATTTCTAATTGTTGATAATTTCCCATAGAGCTTTGAGAGATGTTAATATTATTCATACAATACTCTGACAAGGTTGTCTAAGAGAACACAACTGTTTAATGGCGTTTCCCCCTTTTTCTTTTTCCACATGGACACTCCACAAAATCACATGCAGGTGCTTTGCATCTGCGACGGTATAAACAAAAAACAAATCTCAGTATCTTATCATTTTTTACCAATAGGTCTAAGTTACCATACATGGATGAATCAACACCCTCTGCTCTTCCACACTTTCATCATATCCTTATCCATCATGGACTCCTTCTCCCACCACACCATTTCACAGTGCTCAGTCTGTAGTTGTTTGGAGAACGAGTGGAAGGAATTACAGCTACTGTATATCTTGCGTTAGTGTGTGAGAAGTTGGAGAGTTCTCATCAGCCTCCCCTCCATCACCAAGGTGACAGCTGGTGACAGGAAGAGGGTGGACACAGGGGCATGGCTCCTCATTGAGGCAGCTGGAGCAATGTACCCTGGCCTGAGGGAAGGTATGTGATATTGCGAGAACGGGATAGCTGGAAAGCGATGTCCTCAGCTGCCTCTAGCTTACGCAGCTCTACCAAGCCATCCCCAGCCTCCTGCAAGGAGTTGGCAATGAGTAAGGCAGCCTGGGAATCTCCCTCTGCTGAGATGATGGCCGCCTGCTTCTGCTGCTCTGCCTATAAAAGATGATAAACACAATGCATTTTTGAATTGTTTATTTGGCATGCTCTTAGTGTGCAAGTCCTTTAGTTTTGGACTTTCCTGTTAATTTTAAATATGCTGTGTACTGAATGACAGTGTGTTGTTTTTTCTGGCTTTTCTTGCCATTATTTATTGTTACAGTTTAGAGACAGGAAATAGGAGACAAGGGAGGTCCACCAAGCCTGGGACTTGCTGTCAGGCATCAGAGCCTATGTGGTACGTGTCTGAACTAGAGTTTTCCTTTTCTGCCCGAACCCGACCCGGGCCGAGCCTCGGGCTCTGTGATTTTCCGTGATTTTTTCTTTTTCTCCTTTTTTCAAGAATGTTATTATAATAAAAATAGTAATTCTGTTATTTGTGTAATGTGTACGCTATATAGCCTACAAGTATGTATTTATTATGAAGAGGGCTGCGCTATGGCGATTCACTTGTGACAGGAGGAAGACGGAGGAGTGGAGGCGGGGGGCTTGGAATGGATTACTGACTGTGCAGTGCGCAGGCAGAGAGAAGTGAACGGTGGGGTGGTTGTTTAATGTTTATACCGCTGGCTGGCCTCTGGTTTGCGGCGCACCAAATGAGCTTCAGTTCATAATGCTAAATGTTTTATAAATCAATCGAATCATCACACGATAGACTGCAACATGACGAAAACAGTTGCACTGAGCCATCTCGTTAAACCCAGCTGGCTGCGATGAATAACCTAATCATTAGGCCTAATCAACGTCATATAGTCACCAACCGATCCATATAATTCTGTAGTCAAGTGTATGATGACATGCACGCAATGTTACAGTCCACTGCAGGCTACAGGCTATTTGATTTACCGTCCCTCATTGCAGCCACGGCACTCCTTGTTATATGTGCCCGATTTAAAATAACAGATCTCTAAGCTGTCGAGACATGCCATGAGTGGGTGCGTGGATGGTTTGTAAACTTTGTAGGCTATGATGGTTCTTTTGGACACCGAACGGGGACGATACTTGGGGTCTTGGACATAGCTTCACTTCAGAGGAAACGGGGAGCTACTCGCCACCACTGGAAATGGAATCCATTAGAATGATATGGAAATGGTACATTAACAGTCTAACGTGAGCTACATAAATCCTTTATTTCGGCGATAAGTCCAAGTCCATTGAACTCCGTTCTCACTCTCACACAGACACACACTGAAAGAAAAAAAGAAAGCCACTTTAATGCATGGCCAGCGCAGCAGCACACGCGGTCAGTGGGTCACTGACGGCGCGTGCTGCTGCGCTGGCCATGCATTAAAGTGGCTTTTTTTTTTTCTTTGTCTGGCTTTATGGGGCTTCGGGACTAACATTATGGTAATTTCTAGGGTCGGGTCGAGCTTCGGGCTGACCCAGTTAGGGCCGGGCCGGGCTTCAAATTTCGGGCCCGATGAGAACTCTAGTCTGAACCAGTCTTATCGGCGCCCGATTAATCAGCTTCCCATAGGAGGTTTTTCAAGTTTTTTTCAATCAAGACGTGAAATATTGTGAAATAATTAATCTATACAAAAACGGGTATAATGTATTGACCTCTTTTTGTGTGAAGATGCGTTCACACAAGGTGAAGATATCAAAGATATATCATTTAGGATATTTCAACTTGAGTGAAGACGAGATTAACTTTGTGCAGTCACATAGTCAGGTTCACCTCATTTGCGGCATCCGGGGTACGCATCTTTATGTAAATCACTCTGTACAAAAACAATTAAAAGATCTTCATTACCTTTTCCACCACAAATCGGGCTCTCTCTGCCTCCTGCTGGGCAACCTGCTTCATTTCAACAGCTTCTGTGAATTCCTTGCCAAAGGTTAAGTGCGTCTGTTGGAAGAACATAGGAACATTATTGAACTTCACACCAGAAATGTAGTTGCATGTCTTGGTGCTTGGTCTATATTGGTATTCAAGTAACTAACTAAAGCATTATTTTTATATGATGTATGTAGAAATGTCCATTTTCTTAAATAATAAGTTCACCAACTGGGTCATGCATACCAATGAAACATCATCCAAGATGAGACCAAAGGTGGAGGCTCTTTCCGTCAGGTCCTCACTGACCTGCCGGGATACCAGCTCTCTCTGGGTGATGAGTTCACCAGCATCAAATCGAGCCTGTGAGGTACACAGAATCACAAGTTCAGTTTATCTGGTTGTTGGGCATGTCGACATATCTATTAGGTACAACAGTTTTGCACAAAAATAGCAAAATCACAACTTGTGGCGATGTAGATGGGCTACTTAAAAAATGTATTCAATATCAAATTTACACACATACACACCCACCCACACCTCCACCCAAAACATTATTTTTAATAATCGATTACATACATTTGATTAACTGTTGAATTCCCAAGAACTATTTCTAAATTTTTGATACATACCACTACAGCTTTCAGGACTTCTGTAGTAATAGATGGCAACACCCTCTCATCATAGTCCTCTCCAATGCTTGTGAAGATCCGTGGGAGCTGGTTAGTCACCGGCCGGAACAGGATACGCAGCGTGATGTTTACATTCTGCAAATCTGTGCAGTTGATGGTTGAAAGGTAAGTGTTAAGATAGTGAGAATAACCGCCTTAAATGTCTTACATGATAGACAGGCCGACTTCGCCGCAACACGTTTTGTGGACAATTCTGTAATTCCCCACAAGTGACACGGTCCTGCTACAAACGAGCAAAACAGAAGCTATTGTTTATTACCATTTTGATTGTACCTTTGCTACCAGTGATGACAGGCACATTGCGAGGGCGGGAACGGCAGTCAAAGATGATGGGTTTCTGGACCCAGGGGATGAGGAAGTGTGTTCCCTCACCAACCACTTCGTCTTGCACTCCTCTGAACCTGTCAAATATGACGGCACGGTGGCCTGCGTCCACTGTAGAAAAAGGTGTTGCACTTTTACATTTGAGGGTCTGACTACAGCACATTGTATACAATTTTCAAAAACGATCTACAATATCACAACACATCGCAATGTGACAGAAATCGATAATCAGATCAATAGATAGATAGAATATTGGCTGATGACTTAAAATTGAGTTACCCAGAAATACTTAAATATTTGCACTCACCATTGAAAAGGGCAGAGTTCACCACACCTCCACCAACTGCCAAGGCCAGACCTAACTTTCCAATGGACTCAAACAGTTTTGCCATGACAGCAATGAAGTGAAACTGCAAGAAAGGTAAAGGGATTTCACAAATATTTAATCTAATCAGTTCTTCCAACTTTTAACGTATAGTTTTGGCCTTGAAGTTGAGGGTAGTTGATGCCATTGCTGAAGATATTAGCCAACTAGCTCGTCGGGTACAACACTAGCATGTTTTCCATAGGGGGTCTAACCAGGTTCTGCGGTTTTTAATGTACGTTGTAGCAGCCAGTCATGTGTAAACACGAGTAACGTTATGAATTATGACAGCTCAGCTTATGTCATTAGATCAAACTAACGTTAGGCTAGCTTAACGCATGTACCTTTCATTTCACCGATATCTGGACATGAGTGCTCAGTCACTGTCCATGTTACTTGGTCTACTAAAGTAAGTATATTTAATAACGCATCAGATTAAAACATCACGTATAATTAAATTGAATATTTTAGAAGCTGCTATGCAATGAAAGTATGAAACACAATTAAGTGCTGTGTGAACTCAGATGCACTCACCTAGCGTTAGATGAGACTAGTATATAATGTGACCTCCACCGGAGAGACGCCGACGCAATCAGCAGAACACATGAGATGTGCGGATTGGGCTTCAGCAGAGCGCATGTGCGGTACTTGTAACGTCCTCTCCTCGGATTGGACAGGCGGGATTCAGGCTCGTAGTATACTTTACAGTCATTGGTTGGCGACCGAGAGACCAGACACAAGAGCGGATACGGAAACGGCGCGTGCGAAATTAGAAATATAATAGAAATAGATTTTTGGCGATTCTGACTTTCAGTTGTAATTTGTGCATACATTTTGTTTTTATTGTATTGTTCCACTTTTTGCTTTGTCAATGTAAACGTATGTTTTCTCATGCCAATAAAGCCCCTTGAATTTAAATAGAATTGTATGTGCAATGTTTGTGTGCGTGTAAATGACCGGATACAGTAGGCGGGCTCAGTCTAGACCAGTGCTTCCCAAACTTTTTCTTTTCAAAATCTATTCGAGTTTTTAAACAGAAGCCCAGGGGCAAGCATATGTCTATGGGGGCAAGGGGGCAAGCATAAATATAAATGGCATTAAGTCACAAACGATGGGAATTTTTTTACGGATAATCAGCCAATCAGGTTCCCATTTCCCAAACGTTTTGTTTTTAGCTCGATCGGGGCCGTCTATAGCCTAATACGGCAGCGTCTAGTGAGCTAATCTAGTGAGCTAATTTAAGACTTCCGGTGGACGATCTCTTCAAAATAAGAGTACCCTCTAGAGTATTGAAAAAAAGTTTAATTTGCACATTAAAACTACAAATTAAGCATTTAAATGATGCTATATGATGCTATAAGACACACATTATGTTTCTGTGTAAGAATAAGTAATTAAATCCTTATAATAATAATAATAAAGTTATCTAAATGGATAAATGCTATTCACTGGAGTGCATGGACTTTATAAAGTGGACACTGGACAAAAGACGGCTCCGCAAGGCAACTATCTGGACATACCCACGCGTTCGGGGAGATGTCCTATACCACACCCCACTCTCCGCTAAGCGGGAGAGGTGTAAAATTCACAGTAGCAGACCTTCTACTGGGGTCAAGGCTGACAAAAAGTACCGTTTCCGGACCCAGAATGGACACTGGACAAAAGACGGCTCCGCGAGGCAACTATCTGGACATACCCACGCGTTCGGGGAGATGTCCTGTACCACACCCCACTCTCCGCTAAGCGGGAGAGGTGTAAAATTCACAGCAGCAGACCTTCTACTGTGGTCAACGCTGAAAAAAGTACCGTTTCCGGACCCAGAATGGACACTGGACAAAGAGGCCTCCGCGAGGCAACTATCTGGACATACCCACGCGTTCGGGGAGATGTCCTCTACCACACCACACTCTCCGCTAAGCGGGAGAGGTGTAAAATTCACAGCAGCAGACCTTCTACTGGGGTCAATGCTGACAAAAAGTACCGTTTCCGGACCCAGAATGGACACTGGACAAAGAGGCCTCCGCGAGGCAACTATCTGGACATACCCACGTGTTCGGGGAGATGTCCTCTACCACACCCCACTCTCCGCTAAGAGAGAGAGGTGTAAAATTCACAGCAGCAGACCTTCTACTGGGGTCAACGCTCAAAAAAGTGCTGTGCCTTGGGGCATTGACATGAAATCACTTTCTCTACGCAAGCTAAGTCAGGTCAAGGAGTTACCTCTAGCTTTGGAATGGGTGTCACTTGTGTGCGTTGATTGCATCTGTCTGTGCATGGTTTTTGTTTTGTTTTACGAGGTCCATTCGTTGAAATGTAAATTTTGCATTGCAACGGTAAAGTAATTTCACAATTGACATTGTAGGCAATAATTAATAACGGTATGGCACCAGGCCAAAGCCATGGGGATAGAGTATGTTTTGCACTCTGAGTGAGTGTGTGTGTGTGTGTGTGTGTGTCCGTCAGTTTGTTAACAGCTAATCTCCAGCACCATTAACCCGGTCGATGCCAAATTTTGCACACACACTCCCTGGATGCCAACGATGAACCTCTGTCCCAAATTTTCCAGAACGGCCTGTATAGCACCACACATTTTTGTATGCCCTCCGAGACTATGGACTATAGCCTTTCGCTTTTCCGCGATTTAACCTTTTTTCAAATCGTGAACAATGATGAAGAATCGCGCACTATAGCATGCCACTTAATGACCTTGGGGTCATCAAGGTCATTGATATTGATCAATAACCTTGAGCAGTATAAATGACCTTCAATAAGACTAGTAAATGACCTTGACCAGTATAAATGACCTTGACAAGTACAAATGACCTTGACCAGTATAAATGACCGTGACCAGTATATGACTGACCAGTATAAATTACCTTCATGAGACTAGTAAATGACCTTGACCAGTATAAATGACCTTTAGAAGACTAGTAAATGATCTTCACCAGTATAAATGACCTTTAGAAGACTAGTAAATGATCTTCACCAGTATAAATGACCTTGACCAGTATGCGGTCCGTGACCATGGACTATAGCCTTTTGCTTTTCCTTGATTTTCACCTTTAAAAAATCCTCAACAATGATGAAGAATCGCACACTATAGCGTGCCGCTCAATGACCTGAGACCATGGACCAATGAATGAAATACAACACATTGAGCAGGGCACTGCAGGGAGTTGAACCCCGTTCCGGTAAACCAGAAGTCCGACACCAGTGCCTTAGTTTTTGTGTTGTTGTTCATTTAAAGGTCCAGGTGTGCATACGCATGTGCCCCTGTGTGTGTAGGTGCATGTGTGCATGTGTGTGCACGCTTCAATGACCACTGTTGGACCCAATGGCGATCAAGGACCTCAGGGAGCCACCCATAATTCACAACGGTCACAGCGAGCTCTGTTGCATCACAACTGGTGGCCAACAGTCGTAACCAACACCGCCACGACCCACAGGAGAATACCATCGCACAGTGGTATCAGACCAACCACAATCAGCCAGCCCTCAAACCAAACCCTTCGACCTAGAAGAACTCAAAACTGCAATGGGAAAGTTGAAACCCGGAAAAGCAGCAGGGATTGATGACATACTGGCAGAAATTATACAGCACCTGGAACCTAACGCAAAGACCTGGCTCGTGGGGATGCTGAACACATGCATGGCACAGAAAACCATCCCTTCTGTCTGGAGAAAAGCCAAAGTGGTTGCAATCCCCAAACCTGGCAAAGACCCATCATCCTCAAAGAGCTACCGACCCATTTCCCTCCTCTGCATCACCTACAAGAGAGGCTGCTACTCCAACGCCTCATACCACTCATAGACACCAAGCTGACTAAAGACCAAGCTGGTTTCCGTCCCGTCCTGTGCTGGACAGAGCTCAACCTCACCCAACACATTGAGGATGGGTTTGAGGGAAAACAAATAACTGGAGCAGCAACTGGAGGGCGAAGCAAGCACGCAGGCAGCTTGTGCCTGCCTGCGTGCCTGCCTGCCTTCCTCATGTGGAAGCTGCATAGTTGAGTTTGTGTGTGTGTTTCTTTTTCTGTCTTTCTTTCTTAGGACGAAGATCAAGGTAGACGCCGTTGGAAGGCTCAACACAAGCCGATGCCCCTAGAGATCCATCCCAAAGCTTCCCTCAGGGAGTCCAGCAAGCCAGCTAGCCAGCAAGCCCGCCCAGTCAGCCAACGCAGCCAGCCAGCTCCGCCAGTCAGCCAGTGTAGAAAGTCAGGCTGCCAAGCCAGCGCACATCAGCCCTTGCAGTCAACCATTGTAGCCATACCAGCCTTGCTCAGTCAGCTCAGCCAGGCCTCTCTCGAGGCCTGGCTCTCTGTCTGCCTGGCCCGGTCTGCCCAGCCCTGCCTTGCAGCAACAGAACCAGCCTTGCTGGCAAGCCAGCCAGCTCAGAATACGAGCTCAGCAAGCCAGCGCAGCTGGCAAGCACGCAGTTAGTCTAAACCAGTTTCAGACTGGCAGGCCAAGGCAGACAGACAGGAAGACCGAGGCGCCTAGGCAGGCAGACAGGCCAGGAAGGCAACAAAGTGCAGGCAGGGGGACTGTCCGGCCTAAGGCTGCGCTGCAAGGGTTGGAGCCTGGCCAGCTCCTGCTGGTCTAGACTGAGTGGCTGTGGCTGCACAGTAAGGCTGCGGTAACCTAGTCTGGGCTTGCTGCTGCACTGGCTTGCTCAGCTCGCATTCTGAGCTGGCTGGCTTTCCAGAAAGGCTGGTTCTGTTGCTGCAAGGCAGGGCAGGGCAGACCGGGCCAGGCAGACAGAGAGCCAGGCCTCAAGAGAGGCCTGGCTGAGCTGACTGAGCAAGGCTGGTATGGCTGCAATGGCTGACTGCAAGGGCTGATATGCTCTGGCTTGGCAGCCTGACTTTCTACACTGGCTGACTGGCGGAGCTGACTGGCTGCGTTGGCTGACTGGGCAGGCTTGCTGGCTAGCTGGCTTGCTGTGCTCCCTGAGGGAAGCTTTGGGATGGATCTCTAGGGGCATCGGCTAGTGTTGAGCCTTCCTATGGCGTCTACCTTGATCTCCGTCCTAAGAAAGAAAGACAGAAAAAGAAAGACACACAAACCCAACTATGCAGCTTCCACCTGAGGAACCGAGACGCGAGAAAAGAACTGAGCGTCACTTGGGATGGTCACAAACTCTCCAACCATACCCACCCCATGTATCTTGGAGTTACACTGGACAGGACACTCTTCTTCAAAAAAACACCTGGAGAACACAAAAGCCACAGTCAACACCCACAATAACATCCTGTGAAAACTAGTGAACTCCCAAGTGGGGCGCAGACCCACAAACAATCCGTGCAACTGCCATGGCCCTGTCTTTCTCTACAGCAGAGTATGCCTGCTCAAGCTGGAGCCGATCACGTCACACCAAATTGGTCGACACAGCCCTAAATGACACCTGTCGCATCATCACGGGATGGGTCAAGACAACACCTGTCCCGTCCGTGCCTTTATGCGCTAGCCGGCACCTCCCCCCGCACATCAGACGACTGTGTAACGCTCAAGATGAATGGAAAACACAGGAGATAGACAGTGAAGTCTGGAATGAAATGATAGAGAACACCTCACACACACAGTTTCCTTTCGTGGCCGTTTACATTCAAGGGTCGCCGGTCCTCTCGAACGGAACAGTTTAACGTCATGCCCAGGACGAAAAGATATAGAGAACACCATAATGACAAATAACAGCAGGAAGGCATGGGCCACAATCCACCGTCTTGGCAAAGACCACACCACCCATAATTCACAACGGTCACAGCAAACTCTGTTGCATCACAACTGGTGTAGGTATTGGATGGAGCCCGCACACCACAGGTATAAGAAAGACGTGATGCAGAGGAGGGAAATGGGTCGGTAGCTCTTCGGGGATAATGGGTCTTTGCCAGGTTTAGGGATTGCAACTACTCCAGCCTTTTTCCAAACAGAAGGGATGGTTTTCTGTGCTATGCATGTGTTCAGCATCCCCACAAGCCAGGTCCTTGCGATAGGTCCCAGGTGCTGTATCATTTCTGCAAGTATGCCATCAATCCCTGCTGCTTTTCCGGGTTTCAACTTTCCCATTGCAGTTTCACGTTCTTCTAAGTCGAAGGGTTTGGTTTGAGGGCTGGCTGATTGTGGTTGGTCTGATACCACTGTGCGATGGTATTCTATGTGGGTCGGTGGCGGTGTTGGTTACAACTGTTGGCCACCAGTTGTGACCAAGACGCCACCGACCCACAGGAGAATACCATCGCACAGTGGTATCAGACCAACCACAATCAGCCAGCCCTCAAACCAAACCCTTCGACCTAGAAGAACTTGAAACTGCAATGGGAAAGTTGAAACCCGGAAAAGCAGCAGGGATTGATGACCTACTGGCAGAAATGTTACAGCACCTGGGACCCAACGCAAAGACCTGGCTTGTGGGGATGCTGAACACATGCATAGCACAGAAAACCATCCCTTCTGTCTGGGAAAAGGCCAAAGTGGTTGCAATCCCTAAACCTGGCAAAGACCCATTATCCACAAAGAGCTACCGACCCATTTCCCTCTGCATCACCTACAAGGCTATATGAGAAGCTGCTACTCCAACGCCTTGTTGCCACTCATTGCGAACGCAGTGAGCCACTTACTATGACAGCAAGGGCTGAATGTCTGTGTGTGTGTGTGTGTGTCACGCTGTTACACCACCCGCCCGCCACCAGAGGGCGCAGCTGTAGCACACACACACACACACACACACACAGGGCGCAGCTGTAGCACACACACACACACACACACACACACACACACACACACACAACCACACACACACGAGCTGCGTTCGCTTCCCGCGTTTGCGCGTCTTACTTGTAGATACCAAGCTGACTAAAGACCAAGCTGGTTTCCGTCCCAGCCGCTCCTGTGCTGGACAGAGCTCAACCTCACCCAACACATTGAGGATGGGTTTGAGGGGAAACAAATAACTGGAGCAGCATTCAGAGATCTCTCTGCTGCCTACGACACTGTCCAACACCGCACAATGGTCAGGAAAAGCCTCCTCAACAACAGGCGCTTCTATGTCCAGTTAAATGACCAGAGGAGTAAATGGAAAGCCCAAAAGAACGGCCTCCAACAAGGTAGCGTGCTCGCCCCCCTCCTTTTCAATATCTACACAAACGACCAGCCACTACCCAATGCCTAATGCCAGCGTTTCATCTACGCCGACAACCTCTGCATTACGACCCAACAAGCAGACTTCCAGAAGATTGAGTCTGTCCTTGAAAGTGCCCTCCAAGAAATGTCAAGCTACTACAATACAACCACCTGAAACCCAACCTATAGAGAACACCTCACACACACATAATTTCCTTTCGTGGCCGTTTACATTCGAGGGTCGCTGGTCCTCTCGAACGGAACAGTTTAACGTCATGCCCAGGACGAAAAGATATAGAGAACACCATAATGACAAATAACAGCAGGAAGGCATGGGCCACAATCCACCGTCTTGGCAAAAACCACACCACCCATAATTCACAACGGTCACAGCAAACTCTGTTGCATCACAACTGGTGTAGGTATTGGATGGAGCCCGCACACCACAGGTATAAGAAAGACGTTCTTTGTTGAAATACTGACAGCGTTTCGATCCATTTGATCTTCATCAGGTCATGTGTACACAAAACATACACTTTTATACTAAGGGAGTGCCCCCATTAAACAATCAAAATACCACATTTTGGTGCCCCTTCCATCACTGCAGGTGTGACACGTCAACCCTGAGTGAGTAGGTGGGGACCCAGACATATTGATGTAAATATAGTCTGTTCAGAAATTGTAGTGCCTCTCATAGAGCTTGTAGGTGATGCAGAGGAGGGAAATGGGTCGGTAGCTCTTCGGGGATAATGGGTCTTTGCCAGGTTTAGGGATTGCAACTACTCCAGCCTTTTTCCAAACAGAAGGGATGGTTTTCTGTGCTATGCATGTGTTCAGCATCCCCACAAGCCAGGTCCTTGCGATAGGTCCCAGGTGCTGTATCATTTCTGCCAGTATGCCATCAATCCCTGCTGCTTTTCCGGGTTTCAACTTTCCCATTGCAGTTTCACGTTCTTCTAAGTCGAAGGGTTTGGTTTGAGGGCTGGCTGATTGTGGTTGGTCTGATACCACTGTGCGATGGTATTCTATGTGGGTCGGTGGCAGTGTTGGTTACAACTGTTGGCCACCAGTTGTGACCAAGACCGCCACCGACCCACAGGAGAATACCATCGCACAGTGGTATCAGACCAACCACAATCAGCCAGCCCTCAAACCAAACCCTTCGACCTAGAAGAACTTGAAACTGCAATGGGAAAGTTGAAACCCGGAAAAGCAGCAGGGATTGATGACCTACTGGCAGAAATGTTACAGCACCTGGGACCCAACGCAAAGACCTGGCTTGTGGGGATGCTGAACACATGCATAGCACAGAAAACCATCCCTTCTGTCTGGGAAAAGGCCAAAGTGGTTGCAATCCCTAAACCTGGCAAAGACCCATTATCCACAAAGAGCTACCGACCCATTTCCCTCTGCATCACCTACAAGGCTATATGAGAAGCTGCTACTCCAACGCCTTGTTGCCACTCATAGATACCAAGCTGACTAAAGACCAAGCTGGTTTCCGTCCCAGCCGCTCCTGTGCTGGACAGAGCTCAACCTCACCCAACACATTGAGGATGGGTTTAAGGGGAAACAAATAACTGGAGCAGCATTCAGAGATCTCTCTGCTGCCTACGACACTGTCCAACACCGCACAATGGTCAGGAAAAGCCTCCTCAACAACAGGCGCTTCTATGTCCAGTTAAATGACCAGAGGAGTAAATGGAAAGCCCAAAAGAACGGCCTCCAACAAGGTAGCGTGCTCGCCCCGCTCCTTTTCAATATCTACACAAACGACCAGCCACTACCCAATGCCTAATGCCAGCGTTTCATCTACGCCGACAACCTCTGCATTACGACCCAACAAGCAGACTTCCAGAAGATTGAGTCTGTCCTTGAAAGTGCCCTCCAAGAAATGTCAAGCTACTACAATACAACCACCTGAAACCCAACCTATAGAGAACACCTCACACACACATAATTTCCTTTCGTGGCCGTTTACATTCGAGGGTCGCTGGTCCTCTCGAACGGAACAGTTTAACGTCATGCCCAGGACGAAAAGATATAGAGAACACCAACATGTCAAATAACAGCAGGAAGGCATGGGCCACAATCCACCGTCTTGGCAAAAACCACACCACCCATAATTCACAACGGTCACAGCAAACTCTGTTGCATCACAACTGGTGTAGGTATTGGATGGAGCCCGCACACCACAGGTATAAGAAAGACGTTCTTTGTTGAAATACTGACAGCGTTTCGATCCATTTGATCTTCATCAGGTCATGTGTACACAAAACATACACTTTTATACTAAGGGAGTGCCCCCATTAAACAATCAAAATACCACATTTTGGTGCCCCTCCCATCACTGCAGGTGTGACACGTCAACCCTGAGTGAGTAGGTGGGGACCCAGACATATTGATGTAAATATAGTCTGTTCAGAAATTGTAGTGCCTCTCATAGAGCTTGTAGGTGATGCAGAGGAGGGAAATGGGTCGGTAGCTCTTCGGGGATAATGGGTCTTTGCCAGGTTTAGGGATTGCAACTACTCCAGCCTTTTTCCAAACAGAAGGGATGGTTTTCTGTGCTATGCATGTGTTCAGCATCCCCACAAGCCAGGTCCTTGCGATAGGTCCCAGGTGCTGTATCATTTCTGCCAGTATGCCATCAATCCCTGCTGCTTTTCCGGGTTTCAACTTTCCCATTGCAGTTTCACGTTCTTCTAAGTCGAAGGGTTTGGTTTGAGGGCTGGCTGATTGTGGTTGGTCTGATACCACTGTGCGATGGTATTCTATGTGGGTCGGTGGCGGTGTTGGTTACAACTGTTGGCCACCAGTTGTGACCAAGACCGCCACCGACCCACAGGAGAATACCATCGCACAGTGGTATCAGACCAACCACAATCAGCCAGCCCTCAAACCAAACCCTTCGACCTAGAAGAACTTGAAACTGCAATGGGAAAGTTGAAACCCGGAAAAGCAGCAGGGATTGATGACCTACTGGCAGAAATGTTACAGCACCTGGGACCCAACGCAAAGACCTGGCTTGTGGGGATGCTGAACACATGCATAGCACAGAAAACCATCCCTTCTGTCTGGGAAAAGGCCAACGTGGTTGCAATCCCTAAACCTGGCATAGACCCATTATCCACAAAGAGCTACCGACCCATTTCCCTCTGCATCACCTACAAGGCTATATGAGAAGCTGCTACTCCAACGCCTTGTTGCCACTCATAGATACCAAGCTGACTAAAGACCAAGCTGGTTTCCGTCCCAGCCGCTCCTGTGCTGGACAGAGCTCAACCTCACCCAACACATTGAGGATGGGTTTGAGGGGAAACAAATAACTGGAGCAGCATTCAGAGATCTCTCTGCTGCCTACGACACTGTCCAACACCGCACAATGGTCAGGAAAAGCCTCCTCAACAACAGGCGCTTCTATGTTCAGTTAAATGACCAGAGGAGTAAATGGAAAGCCGAAAAGAACGGCCTCCCACAAGGTAGCGCGCTCGCCCCCCTCCTTTTCAATATCTAAACAAACGACCAGCCACTTGAAACCCAACCCATCAAAAACCCAACTATGCAGCTTCCACCTGAGGAACCGAGACGCAAAAAAAGAACTGAGCATCACAAACTCTCAAACCATACCCACCCCATGTAACTTGGAGTTACACTGGACAGTTTAACGTCATGCCCAGGACGAAAAGTTATAGAGAACACCAACATGACAAACCCTACACTTAAACCCTCTATATTTAATAAAAAACAATTCTGGACAGGAATCCTGTATTGCAGGGGTGCCCAAAAGGTACATCGTGATCTACCAGTAATCACAAAGGCTGTGCAGGTAGACCATATGGCATGCCCCTGTATATAATCTATCACTTGAATTAAGGTGACTTGACACCAGCTCAAATGTTGCACACAAACATCAGTAGCAAAAGTACAAAGTTATTGTGACAGTAATAATTGCTATAGTGTGTGTTCAGTAACAGGAATATTCCTGTCTCTCCAGCTCTTTAATAAATAGAAAAGGGTTTAATCAGGAGTTGTAGTAGCCACAGGATAATCTAAGCGGTGGATATTGCTCTTTTCTTCATGTCTTTATGTATGTAAATTGTCTTGTTGTTTGTGTTATGTCAAATGCGTGTATATGTGTTCTGCATATACTTGGCTGCTGTGTTGCAAGTTACTGAACACACACTATAGCAATGATTACTGTCACACTATAGAGCTATTTAACACTGTTACTGAACACACACTATAGCAATGATTACTGTCACAATATAGAGCTATTTAACACTGTTACTGAACACACACACTATAGCAATGATTACTGTCACAATATAGAGCTATTTAACACTGTTACTGAACACACACACTATAGCAATGATTACTGTCACAATATAGAGCTATTTAACACTGTTACTGAACACACACTATAGCAATGATTACTGTCACACTATAGAGCTATTTAACACTGTTACTGAACACACACTATAGCAATGATTACTGTCACAATACAGAGCAATTTAATTTAGGTAACCAAATTGACCCCAATAGTAGATCTTTACACTCTCAATAGTTCAATTGTTGTTAAGCATCTGCTTAATTTCCAAAAAAAACTACACAATTAGAGAATGTAGAAGATTGCTACTTTTGATCCTTTGATTATATAATGCTGATTGTAGCATAGTGGTTAGTGACTGAGCTTTGTTAACATGAGTGCCCGGGATCGTTTCCCACCAATTTCAAAGAATGTTTGTTGCTTCGTGCCAATTTTCACAGAATGTTTGTCCTTTTACCTACCAAACAATACTATTTTCACCTCTAGTCGATTATTTATTCAGCGTTTGAGCCACGGACCACCATTTGAGGCCATCTAGTCTCTCAGACCCATTTGAGCCACTGACCACCATTGTGAGAGTCTATTAATGTGAAATGGTGGTCCGTGGCTCAAACATGTTATCACTTTTGAAGTTACTTGTTGTGTTTAGATATGTAAATACTACTCTTTAAAGCCGTGTTTCGGTAGTCGAGTGGGTACTGTCGACGGTTAGTAAACATTGAGGCCGGGCATAGTTGTTTATAAACCTTCGACACTAACCATTCGGCTACTGAAACACTGTTTTACAGTTTCGTACAAACATCATATATAAACATCATAACAAGTAACTTCAAGTGATAGACGTTTGAACACACAAACAACAACAGCGTTAAGTATTAAATAACATTTAATCACTTACTTGCTCCGAAGACGGACCCGCGATGGTGACGTGGCACGTTCCAAACAAACACTGACCAAACCTACCTCCACGCGTCTCTTCCGTATTTGAGGGCGGCGGCACTTCCTTCCGGTGTGAGGCCACGCCCGCGAGATTTAACCGCGAATCTATTGTAGTCCTCTTACGTTACATCCGGGTCCCTTGGTCCCATCCGCTTCTAATGCAAAATAGCTACATATGAACGCGTGAATCTTTTTTTTTTTTTTTTTACAATAACGTTATTTGTCAGAAAGGAAGCCATTGAGGGTTAAAATGGGTCTTAATGCTTCCAACTCATATAACTGTCACCAACAACACTTTTAATGATATTACATGAAGCAGACAGCCCTGTGATGAAACCTTTAGCATTACACTGTGGTTAATAGGTTTTTATTCACAATGGAATGTTATTGTACTCTTAATATATCATGGTGTAGCACAGCACAGTAGATTCATATTTCAATCGATCTGGGATGTTAAAATTGTGCAAAACTCTGTTCAATGAATGGCCTCTTCTGCTACATTAAACATTACTAAACATTAAACGTTACTTATACCTGTTATTGAGACTCCTATAGAGCATGTTGACATGGATAGCTTGGTTAGTAGTATCTCTGTTAGTTAATGCAGTTTGATTGATTAAATTAATAGCCTATTTTATTAGACAAAAATGTAGAACAGTAGTGTCATAGAGTGGAAAATGCCATTTGGTTTAATGTCACAGAATGCAGTGCCACGTAGAGCAGCATGATAAATGGTTAACTTTATAGTGTGTTCAAAAATGGCAGATCTGCAAGTTCAGTGTCTTGAATGAGATGTGCTGTGAGTTTGCATATCTGCTATTGTCCAGCATAGGACCGTTGCACAGTGAAGTATAAACAAGGCTTTAGGATTTATAAGTCGTTTTTAGAATATAATAGAATATTCACTCCAGTGAATAGCATTTATCCATTTAGATAACTTTTTGATGTTATTTAATTACTTATTTTTACACAGAAACATAATGTGTGTCTTTACAATAACTGTAATGTAATAATAATACTAATAATGTAATGTAATAATTATTAATTAAATAACCTTATTTTATTCTGAAGGCAACCGGATGTCTTAAATTAGCTAGCTCTCAGACAGGAAGTTCTAAATTAGCTCAAAAGACGGAGCCCCCTAATACTCTATGGTCTATGCTCCCACACATGAAACTTGGTTTCCCCCTGGCGTGAGCCCAAGGCACGACACCATTATCACGTAGTTTCACTTTTCTTCCAACCATGTTTTGCACTGATCTGAAGTACGACAGATTTTCGGTAAAAGAGGACATGAGAAGTGTGTGAGGTAAGATAAGCTTTAAGCTATTAACATGTAATTTGGTTGAATCAAACGTTCATTCCGCAATCCGCACGCAGGGGCTTCTAGGTCCAGATAAATCAGTACAGCAACATTCGTGATCTCTTCGACTGCAGTTGCACACTCACACACAGCACTTCCTTAACATTGTTGTCACAGCGTGCTGTTGTCCCGTTGTCACAGACAGTGTGTGGTGTCTGACAGACGGATTAATACGTTCAATCGTAGTTGATTTAAGTTTTATAGAATAACCTTAAAGACAATTCTATTGATTGAATACAAAAGCACCATGGAAACAACTAAGGCTTTCTTGGATTCATCCTTTTAGCAGACCTTGTATCGTAGTCTACTTCCCTGTGCTTGTCTGCTTGACCATGCAAACTGTTAATAAAGTATTCAATAAATCAAATCAATCAAAACTAAAGTTAATCAGTGATGGACGATCACAGAGTGTGGTTTAGGAAAGAAAGGTTTACTAAACATTAGTAACGTAGGCTACTATAATAACCTTTTTGTTTCAAACTCAAACAGCTCATTGATGGACCTGGTGGAATTGTTGCTTGATTGATTGATGGATTGAAATATTTATTAACAGTTTGCAGAATTACAGTACATTTCAAGCACAAACTCAATACAAAGACTGTTAACTGTGAGTGGACGACCCAATTAGCATTACACTTGTTTACAAGAGGGTCCACCTTGTTCAATTCATCAAAACATTTAGAGACGTACAAATAGACACTTCTATATAGAACAGGAATTCATCATAAAGGAGGTAATGAGGCTTAGGGGGTTTGTTTGGAAGTACAGATTAAGGAGGTAATCATTTCCCAATCTGATCACTGACACTGAGATAGAAAATACTGAACATAATGTGATTGTGTTTTGCCATACCTAGCCTAGGAGGACATGCAGAATGGGGTTTAATTAATTGCATGTTTTTCCAACACCCTTATGTGTTGTTGTAATGTTGTAGCAACCTCCAACAGATGGTGTTGTGTTTGTTGTGCTGTCAAATATGTGTACAATACTGCATTTTTGTATAGATGCAGGTATTCCATTTCCTTCCCCATACATTATAGCTACACAGAGAGGCTTTGTGATCTGGTTCATGGCCAAGGCCATCAAGGTGTCAGAGGTTTCTCTCACTCACATCCGGCCGGGGGAAACCCCCCCCCTGTCAGGTGAAAAGAAGCAGCTTGGACTCCTCATGCATAAATGGAAGCATGAGGTCAGTCCGCTGCCCTCCCCAGGTTGGCAGAGGAAGCGTAGCACCCAGGATTACATTAGATAATTGACACTGGGTGAAAAAATGGGTTGCAAAATTGTGGGATAAAAATGTAAGAAAAGTCATAGGCTACAGGCTCAGATTTGTTGTCAGTAACCTACTTACAATAGCAATCCTGTTTCCCCCACCAGATGGCAGAACAGTGCCGGACAGTGAGAGTGGCGGGCCTTCCCACAGACATTGAGGATGACAGATTGACAGACAAGCTGTGTATCCACTTCCTGAGATCCAAGAATGGAGGAGGGGAAATAGCTTCTGTCATCATTGTCGAGGCAGCACCTGGCTCTGCCCTCATTACCTTTGAGGACAGCAGAGGTCAGTGATATCATTACTTTATTAATTTATTTTATAAATTTATTTATTTAAGTGACATGTTGAAGAGGTGTAATTAGTTATAGTCGATTATAACTAGGCCTATTTCACATTATTATGTTATCTGCACTGTACACATGCCAAAATTCAGTTTGCATTAATTTGCAAAGTATTAACTGTACAGTATTTTAGCTTTACTGCCTGTCACCATCGATTTACACTGAGCTCAAGTGTTGGCATCCATTTCAATGGAAAGGCTAGTGGTGAAAAGTGCTTAGTCAGTTAAGCACAGACTGAGATTGATTTCCCTCTGCTGACCTCACTCACACAGTGGCCCAGAGAGTTATTCAACGTGGGCAACACATTTTCCAAGTGGACAGGAAGAAGTATGAACTGACAGTAACTGAGTACCACAACAGTCTGGATCCTGATAAGGTATTATCTATTATGCACACTGAATCAGTAGCAGAGACTCGATTGACAAGGATGCATTGATGAATGCAAGCATTTTTGATGAATTGAAAACGGTGGGCCCTATTGTGTAATTATTTTATGGTGTCGTCCACTCACAGTTTTTGTATTGAGTTGTGCTTGAAATGTACTGTAATTCTGCAAACTGTTAATAAATACTTCAATCAACAAAAAAAATCTATCCAAAAATCTATACTTCAATCAATCAATCAATCAATCAAAAAAAGTGATGGGTAGGTTAATATCGGTCTATGATAATTAAAACTCAAGCCACAGGTGGGCAATATGTCTATTGAGGAATTCTTAAGACTAAATACAAAAAAATGTCAATACTATATCATAATGCATGCATCTATAAGTTTAGTTTTTATCACACAAATGATCACAAACGATATTACAGATACCATATTCATTGTCAACTCATCACAAATAGTAGGCATTACATGCAAATAAATATAATACTGCACAAATAATTATTTGTTTCACTCGGCAAGTGCTTAAAGAGGGTGGGCCCACTCCTGGTGCTGCCACTGCACTGAATATTGGAAAATATTATTTTCAAACTCTTATCTTTGGATGTTAGACAAAAGAAAAACACTGAATGTTTTGCATCTCCCCTCTTCCCTTACTCTAGGTCATCGTGAGCATGTCAGTAACTGTCGACTACAGTCAGCTCCCTCAGAGACGAATAACGGTAACAAGCATTCATAACAGCTACCCTGATGTTCACATAAGCTTCAATACTCAAGAGGAGTTGTGCACGCTGCGGGGAGCATATTCACACGTCCAGGCTGCCTTATCACAGCTGCTTGGGCTTCCTAGAGGTCCACAGTCTAGGAAACACATGGAGACCCTTCACCCTTCTGCTAGTGTCTCTGGAGGTCTCCCCACTGTGCAAAGTCCTTATAGTCAGGAGTCAGGAGATCGTGACAGGAGACCAAATGAGCAGGGGGAACACAGGGAGCAAGTCCACACTGGAGATGTCAACCCAAGTCCACAGGGACATGTGACATCTGGCGGTCACAGTTTTCATGACATAGGCCTGGCAGAGGGTGGTGCTGTGGCTCAAGATCCCACCTCTGCAGAGGACGACTTCTCACTGATCATGGACGCAGACCTCTTCCAGTATCTGCAGAAACACTGTAAGGAGAAATACCAGCATATCCTCAGTATGTATGGCGTGGAGGTGGTGGATGTGACCACTCAGGGACTGACCACTCTGTTTCTGCAGAGTTCACCAGGGGTGGATGATACCGGCCATGAGCTAGAGCGCCTGAGATTGGCAAGTGGTGAGTTAAGTCGGCTTTACCAGGAGAATGAGTCCAAGATCCGTCGAGCTCAACTACCAAAGAGCATCCTCTGCCCAAGAGGTGGCCTACAGATGGCGATTGATAACTTAGGTGTCAAACTCCCTAAGCTCCTCCTGAGTGAAGATGAAAGGAACATCTACATTGTCGGGAGCAGTAGCGATGTGTCGGAGGCCAAACAGTTTCTGCTCCTGGACCAGGGTAAGGACATGGGTGTGGCAGGTCTAATGAGGTCACCGTCATCTGAACTAGGCTCATCAAATGGAGCTCATGAGGAGACATTCATGCCTGCCGTCTCCACAGTCGGATCTCTTGATCGTAGCTTAGATAAGATGTTGAAGGCAGAAGAGGATGAGGGGAGAACTGATGGAACCAGGAGGTATAAGCTAGCAGCTCGATTCAAAGACTCAGGGTTGGGCGGGTTAGGGAACCGACCAGTAGACTTAACAAGAGTTTCATCGTCCAGTAGACATACAGGACCCGTTTTGGGCCATGGCAGCCTCTCGGAGATAGCAGGCTTTTCCAATAGAGGGTACCCCTCCACAGGGGCGCAAAACACTGGAGGTGACATTTTGTTTAAGACTGAAGATACTCAACCATTCCCCACAGGCACCCTTAGCACAAGTGAGTCCACTTGGTCAGGGAGCACTATAGGCTCAACTGCTGGGTCAGGGTCCAACTTGAGGCGATCCAGTAGTTTCTCAGGTACTGCCAGGCCCAAGCACCAGGTGATTGAGCAGCGTGACATTCAAGAGGACTCTGGGAAAGCCAGAGCCAGAAACCGATCAAGTAGCTTCAGTAGCCGAACAGCAAGGGACAAGGGACGATATACTGCAGAGATAACAGTTCCTAGATTGATATGGTGCTACATAAAAGAGACCTATGGCACTCGCCTGGAAGACTTGACCAGTGATCTTCAAATGAATGAAAACCAATCCGAAGAACCCAGTGGTCCTTTGACTGTAATCTTGACAGGCGCGGACTCCTTGAAAGTGAGTTCTTGTCAGCTGGGCTTACAGAGGCTAGTTACCATGGTTACTACAGATTTCTGCATACAGGAGCTACGTCTGTCAGAGTTGGGCGTGTCAGACCCGGCTGATGAAACTCTAGGGGTGTGCTGTGAGGAAGTTCGGAGCCGGTTTAAGAAAGTCTCCATCCGGATTATGAAGGAGACCATATATCTAATGGGCCCCAAACATTTGTGCTCCCAGGTGGGTGCTGCACTGAGAGAGGTATTTTCTGGAGAATCATACCAGACAGGTGGACAGAAGGATTTCTCTAATCTGCCCACTTCCACATTTAATCAGTCCTTCCGTCCACAATTGACCAGAAACCAAAACACAGCTCTCTATAATAACACACAGCAACAGCTAGATAACCAAATGGGGGGAGATGGTGGCAATCAGGAAAGGGATGACTCTACCGAGAGACAGAGAAACGGTGAGCTAGAGCACACAAATGGATCTGTGACCCAACAGCTAATTAGAGAAGACCCTGTCATTAAAGCAAATGTGGCGAGCACAGATGCAGTGCATGTAGATGGAGGGAAGAGTGATCCATTCATCATCAGCCACTCTGCAAAAGGAAACAATAGAGATGTCCGACCTGTCAATGGTGTCGGCTCGACAGTGGCACACGCCCGTGAAGATGCCCCAAAACCCCCAAAGGAGAGTAACAAACACTGCAAGGTGAAGAACAACAGAGAGCACGGAGATCCAGAGGGCCAAGAGAATCCCAGCGGGCCGCTCATTCGCTCCAGTTCTGGCAGGTCCAGACTAAGAGTTATGGGAGGCATCTGTGTATGTGGGGAGAGCGGAGCATCAGTGAAGAGGACAGGCTGTGGGGTGACCTTGTGCCCAAAATGCTTGGTCAGAGTGCATGTGCACTGTAGAGTCTGTCCTAAGACAGAGTCTTTGCCCCAGGGCATTCAGGGCACTGTGAGCTACAGTGAGATGCCAGTCAGCCTACAAGGTTATAATAGGGACTCCACTCTGAAGATCACCTACTCCATCCCTGATGGCATCCAAGGGGTGAGAGGCTTATTTTATTGAGGATATTCAAGAGTTTCCACTCATTAAATTAGTATTTCTTTCACTGAGACAGTAATTTGTAACATGCCTTATTTGTTTGTTTCCTCTCCACACAGGAGGGCCACCCCACTCCTGGGGGTCCTTTCAAAGGAGGAGTATTTGAGGCGTACCTTCCTCTATGTGATAGGACACGGAAGCTGCTGCCCAGGCTGGAGAGAGCCTTCAGGCTGGGGCTCACCTTCACTGTGACTGTCAAAGAGACAGGTGCCAGGGTCACTTGGGATTGCATCCCACACAAGACCAGCCTACAGGGAGGCAAATCAGGGTGAGTGCCACAACGTGGATCTTCCCTTCTCTGAGACCCATACATTAAAGATAAGCCATTTGTTATTAAATATAACCCCCCCACCCCATAATAATATGTAATAAAATCATACTAAATATATATATATCTTTGTCCGTGGCTATTCTTGCAAACCACTAGCCATCTTTTTCTTTGTGTTATTTTGAATACATAATATCAGATCCACTGTCCCGATGTCCCTCCGTATTTGGGCAAAACCGATGTAATCAACATGAGATCAGAGACTCATATAGAAGCCACTCTGTTATTATGTCTTGTTTCAGTAATGAGCATGGGAAGTAGACAGTTCCGATGACCGAGATAAATGTGTTTTATTGTCCCCGTTTTTGTCTCTTTTCAGAAACGGATATCCAGACTCCAACTATTTGACTTGGTTATCTGAAGTCTTGGTTTCTCATGGAATCGAGGAGACACCAGCCAAGTTCCAAAACTAAAACAAAAAGAAATGGCTAAGAAGTTAAGAAAACAAGTTTGTCTTAAAAACATTTTGTTTTATCATAGTAAAGTCATGTGCACTGTATTTATATGTTGATGAATGATGGTTAAATTTACTACGGTAATTATTTTGGCCGACTAATGCATGCAAAATCTGAAACGGTGAATTGTCTTTCTGATAATGTGCACTCTTACATCGGCATCGATGCGAGTTTGATTTAAATAGAGTTGAATCAGTTATCTTTTATTAACATTGCTTGATTGGTTTTAAAAGGTTTTATTGTTGCATTGGCATATATTCCTACACCGATTCACTGTTGTTCTGAAGCAGTACATTTTATATTGTTTGTATATTTTATAGATACATATGGTATACGTATTTGTATACACTTGTCATGATTAGTGGATGATCTTCTGTAGAACAAATATCAGATCCAGGGAAACTGTAATTTGTGTCTTTGTGTGAACTCAAATGTGTTGCAGTTTGTTCTGTATAGGTGTTCAGACAGAACACTGAAGTAAAAAAAGGCTACAGAAATAAAAGCACACTGATTTCAGTTTTCTTTTTTTTTCTTCTTTTTTGTTATGCTTTTTTATTAGTCCTGGAAAACATGTAAGGCATATGGTAACATTACACACTGAAGCATTACAAGCTCTAGTCCATGTGGACAACATGGCACCAACGCAGTAAACCCAGAGTCAAGCACAGAAGCAGCATCAATTCAAAGGGTTTAAAAAACAAAGTAGAGACAAGGAGAGAGTACACTGTAAAACCCTCAGTGTTAATTCAGCTCTGAGAGTGTACAAATATAACCAAATGGACCCTTACTCTCAGTGTTCCAAATGGATAAACACTGAGGATTTGACTTTGTAGAGGAAAACTTGTTTACAAATCAACCTGTGGGATATGCCTTGTAGAAAATCACCAGGGGTGACTGAACTGTAAGAGGTCTTGCAGGGTGAAGCATTCCCAGAGATAGGTTAATGTGTGTTATGTGTGTACCAGCTGACCCCGGCAGTGCTGTTTCTTCTGAAGCCGAGGGTGGCACAAGGGGCAGTGGTTGGCCGCAGTTCACTTCAAGGGAAAGGCTCAAGGCTGCAATTGGCACCATGATCAGACTGGAAGGACATTCCCTGCTGCACCACACCACATTACTAAACTACTGTGGAAGAGATAGTGAGTGATGCATATACACACATGCCCTTATTTCCCTGTCCATCTACTCACGAATCCTAGTAGTCTAAATGACAAGCCTGGCCAAGCACTTTCTCAGCATCTCTGCAATGTTGTGGCATTGCAGGATTGCAACGGTTTCAAGTGATTGCTAAAGAACAGCCAGCCACAGGCAGAAATTGTTGTTTTGTTTGAGGGAAGGGTGTGTTTGTGTTCTTCGAATTGGATGAGTGGATGTGGCAATAATCCTCAGACAGATCCCTCTCATTCTGACTTGGAACACTATAGCTTACTTCAAACACTGAATCAGGTGAGCAGCAATTTGTTGTGAAACACAAAATATATCATTGCTAACTAGGGCAGCCGCATAAAGGTTTTCTTATAAAAGGGAAACTGTTTGGAATGACTTGTGAGAAACCACTTAAAAGCAAACAATACAATTTGAAAACTGGATGGTGGTTGTCTGTCATGGAGTCATAGCCTAGCCATTGGAAATACTGTGTACTATGAGCACATTGTTCACCGAGCTAGAATTAAGAATATCACCAATTGATGTATTCGTCTGTGCTCCTTTCCATCTCCGAGTTAGAATGTGCTCTTGCATAAGAATTTCTGTCTGACTGGAATAGCATTTCAAGATGACATACATCGTAGCTCCATAGTGGAAAAACTATCAGGCAGCATGCCAGAGTAGGAAGGGGTGGGCTTAACAACACTCCTCCAACCCATGACAACACCCACCCTACAGACTGGAGATCTCAAAGGCATCTTCAAAAGTACCACTGGGGAAATTATTTTTCACATGCCTATGAATGTATGCAATTTCATTCCAGATGTCAAAGTGATGTTTTATCCAGTATGTCTACGTCTATAGAGGGGGAAATGTGGAGCTTTGTCAGGCTGATGGACTACAACCACGGCAGCAGCCAAAACACTCTGGGGATGCAACACAGGAAAAGTGAATTTTACTCAAAAAAGTCTTTAAGTGAACTGAGGTCAGCTATATGGCGTACTTGTTACGTCTGGGACCAGTCGTGGCTGATCTGAGATCAGCCAATAATTTGTGCAGCTGCGCTACAGTAATGTCATCCTACCCACAGCTGTGTGAAAACATCTGTTCCCTCACTTGCAATACAAACCATTTGGAAACGGGCTTAAAGAAATAGAAACGTGGAGCATTGAATGATGAAAAAAAAAGAAATTAAACAATGAGGGCTGTGGAATTATTTTCAAATTTGTGTGGTGTGTTGAACAATCTTGTTTACACTATCCTGTCCACTGTGATAATGACATTTGTTTAGAACACTGGAGGAATCCTCCATATGGATGTGGAGGGAGGCGCCTCAGAATGAGGTATGCTGTCCTGAATGTTAATTTAACTTTGAGAATGTACAAATGTATAAACTAACACCAAGGATTTTACTATGCAGGAGCAAGACTGTGACCAATCAAAAGCTACAAATTGTTAAACCGTTTTGTAAACTGCAGCAAAATTCCATCAGTACTCATGAAATCTCAGACATAGTGCAAACTTTTTTGTATTTTAGTTTTTCTACAAGGTCAAGGAAACATATCCAGAAAAGGGATTTTCTTATTTTTTTCTTCTTTTCTTCATAGTTTTATGCAGTGTTTATATTCAACGCATTGACAGAGGAATACATACAGTAGGCTATAATAATTTGGCACAAATGGCTTGGACAACATAAAGAGTCATCACGTTTCAAAGGATTGCATCTTAACAGGACCCCATAAGAGTAATTAACTTTGAAATTTAAACCCTTGGATAACAAAAAAAATAAGAAATAAAATAAAAAAACAAAAACTATAAAAGGTAACATAAAATAAACATTAAGTAAAACATCCTTTTACTGAAGCATGTTTCTCACATGGCACTCGGAACAGAAGCACCATCCACAGGTACACAAAGGGAGCCCAGCCAATTAGAACAGAACACTACTAGAGGCTGACAGAACACAGTCACTCCCCACACCAGCGTGGTAGTCACACTCCACTCCAGCCCGGCGTAGCTTCATAACCCACTTCCATGTTTTACTCATCCAGTCAAGGATGGAGGAGCACTTTGATTTCAGCTGCCACCCAGGAGAACTTGGCCAGAGCAGATGCTGGCAAAGCAGAAAATGAGTGGACCTGTGGGTCTTTTGTGTGCCTGCGTGTCACCTGGCTGTGCTTTCATTGAGCTTAAGCAGAGATGTCTTGAAGGGTGTTGTTGAGAGATGGCTGAAAACCCGGTTAGGGTGGAGGGGGAGGGTCAAAGCCTGCTGGACTGGAGTGCGACTGTCATGCTTATAAGTGCATTTTGCTTAATTTAGTGTCATTTGCCGAAAATAGCAGATCTACAAGCTTGTGAGCTTGTAAATTAGCTATTTTCGGGCAAGAGACACCGTCGCGTGACAAAGTATAAATCAGGCTTTAAGAACAGAGTGCAAAATACCAATACCAACTGTCCTCATGACACAGGCCTCTTGTCAGCCAAGGAGCAACAAAGATCCAATAATGGTGGGTTTGGGCCAGCGCTACATCATGTTGTAGCAGCATATTGTGAAGGGAAAAGATTGGGAGGGGGGGGCTTTTTTTTTTTTTAATCTGACAAACGACCTGAGGACGCACACATCTTCACACACAATGTCACAACACATGAGGGAGGCCACTCATGCTAACACAACCTTTTTTCTTTTTTTACAAAGTCACCATCTGATCCGAGTCTCAACAGTAAAGCCAGACTCACAGACAGACGGGCAGAGAGATAAATGTGTAAAATGACGCCCTCCCACGTAACATTTACAGTCCACCCAGGGGGATTTGTGGGAAGACTTCTGGCCCAGCCCAAAGGATTAGTACTCAATAGACCTCTGGCATGATAGCAGTCAGACAGGATTCATATTGTGGGATATTGGCCATTAGGGGGAGCAGTCTACCCTTTTCCTGGAGCCAGGAATAATAGCAACAGGCCACTGTTTGGTGCTTCAGACAAGTAGTCAATTAATTGAAATTTCAGGATCATAATAAAAAGTAAAGAAAAAGCTGGAGCAATACTGGGATCTTATCCTAAACAAACCTCTCCACTCAGTGTAAAATGTATCGGGAATTTCAAAGCCAAATTTCTCCAAATTCATAATAGATGTGTAAAGCCAGACTACAGCACCAACTGTTGGCAAAGAGTTGGGGAGGTAGAAAAGAGGGAGAAATGGAGAGTGGGAGAAACGGACCACAGTGCCATCTATGATGAGCCTGCCGCCTGTTGCTATGCCGACCATAGAGAGGGAGATCGAGAGAGGAGGGAGGGAGAGTGGGTAGAGTGGAGAGGCTAAGTATGTACACCAGCTTGAATTTAATTCTCCTCTCCCAGGTCAAGGCGAACGACAGGCGACCGGTCACTGCGAATGGAGCGGAATGTCACAGAATGCCGAGGGAGGACGAGTGCCTGATCTTAACTCTCAAGGCAAAGGAGTGGTGTTCACATCCTTTTTGCTTATTTCAGATACTTTAGCATCTCTCCATCATGACAGTGCCTCTTTCATAACATTCATAGTGTGTGTGCGCGCACGTGTGTGTGTGTGTGTGTGTGCGTGTGCGTGTGTGTTTGTGGCCTCTTTGAACAGAAACAAATTCTCCCTTAATTGGCACTGTACACTTCTTGCCAACAGTTGGTCAGCTAGAAAAATCTGTAACTATGAAGCTAGGCAATGAGTTCCCTCTCACTATTCAATAGTGGATAGAAAGGCTCATTAGGAGGGAATTTCATATTCCAACTAGTGCAAAACTGCCAGCCTCTATGTGCTATAACGTGTTGGAAATTTTGCTGTCACATCAAAAGATTCTGTGAAAGAATATCTGTTTAGGTTTCAGCTTTCAATGCATATTCTGTATCCAAATGATACTTTTGATATGCAAGATCTATATCGATCTGGTATTGTCCGATCTATACGGATCCTGAGTCGTTATTTCTACTGTGGGTGAGGCTAAACGGCACATGCATCTCTGACTCATCCGTAGTGATATAAGCATTGGACCTTGAGAGAGCATGTGTGGGTGTGGTCCTTCATTGATCTGCCTGTCCGTCCATCCGTCTGTCTGGTTTACGGGTCTGGACCATAAGGAATGTGGGCTGGGGGACTCAGTAGTGAGTGGAAGGGAGAAGGTGGCAAAATGGAAGTCAGAGCAGAACAATTTAGCACAGTGGGAATGGAGATAAAGAGAGGCATGGGCTGGGGGAGTGGTCGGTTAGGGGTTTGGAGCGTTGGGAGGCACAGGGGCACCGTTTGAGCCGGAGTGGGTATTATGGTCGTCAAGGAAACAGCAATCTGCCCCAGGCCTGGACAGTACCCATAATAGCTCTCAGACTCTGCAAGTCTAAAAAAGCAAACCTTTTAGACAAAAGGTCAGCATAGTGGTTATTTTCTTCTTACTAATGAGGCAAGAAGCGGAGTTAGGAACCTCAGTTAATGTGCACTAGGTGGGATAAGAGTGAGGGGGGGGGGTGGAATAAAAGAGATGAAAGGGAGGAGTTGGAGGGTGGACCCAGGCCTGAGTAATCGATCACTGCTGTAGTTTAACTGGTGGACTGAAGAGGTGGGAGGAGAGGTTGCTGAGAGGTGAATTAAATGATGGATAGATCGCCGTTTGATAACTCCACCCCATCAACTGTCTCCCACCCTTGCTCACCTTCCTGCCCCCCCCCCCCCCCAATCACTGCAACCCTCCTCCCTGATCCCCCATCCAATGCAGCCACCAACACCCCAACCCCCCCCCCCCCCCCCCCCCCCCCACACACACACACACACACACACACACATTTACCCCCCTCCCACTTCCAGGACATAACGCTCCCCGCTGGTCTGCTTGACTTGATCCGTTCCTCCCTGCTCACTTCTCCTCTTTCTTGGGTTCCTCCTCCTTCTTCTCCTCTTCCTTCTTGGGCTCCTCCTTCTTTTTGTCGTCTTTCTTCTCCTCCTTCTTGTCATCCTTCTTCTTGTCATCCTTCTTCTTGTCGTCCTTCTTCTTGTCGTCCTTCTTCTTCTCCTCTTTCTTGTCCTCCTTCTTGGGCTCTTCCTCTTCCTTCTTCTCCTCCTCGGGCATGGGGTCCGTGATGAGGACTATCTTTCCGATGTTGCTCCTCTCTTGCATCTTCCGCATGGCGTCACTCACCTGTAGCAAAGGAAACAGGAGATTACATACAGTAAGTGGTCCAAAAGTGGTGTTGAACTTGAATACAAATAAGAGCACATATTGTCTTCATCTTTTGCTTCTGTACTTTGTAATTTAGGAACCAGTATCAAGTATCAATTCCATTCACTCTCATGGCGAGTGTCAAAATCAGGAATTGGGATTTGGGCAATATGGTACATTAAAAGGCAAATCTTGGTTTGTGAATTTAGTTAAGTAAAATGGATGGATTCATGTTTTGTTACCCTTGATGGAAGTGATGGAACGAAACAAAAGTCGATAGGTTGGCAATATCAGTGTAACACGAGCACCCCCACCACCACCAGTAGGTAAAACAGATGGAAACAAATGACAATTTAGGCATGTAGCAGACGCTCTTAATCCAGAGCGATTTACAGTAAGCAAGAACAAAAAACATGGTAAAACATAAAATACATCAAAATAGTCATGAATCATATGAACCTACAGTGGAATATCTATATAATGAAACTATGCGTATACACTATAGAGTGCCATGTCTACATAAAATGCTATTTAAGTTACATAAGTTGAGCCTATGCATACACCTGTAGGTCGTCGAGGCTAGGGTAAGTGCTACGGCAAGTGCTATGGGCTAAAATGTAGTCTGAAGAGGTGAGTTTTCAGACTACGGCGGAAGATTGGGAGTGAGTCTCCAGTTCTGATTGCAATGGGAAGTGCATTCCATAGTTTTGGAGCCAGAAGGGAGAAGAGTTTGGGACTTGCATACTTAAGACCTATTTTTTTTAGTGGTGCTAACCACTCCCACACGCAGCAATGTGTGTCTGTATGTCTCTGTGTTTGTCTGTATGTCTAAGCACCATCAAGTGTCACTGTTGTGCAACCTAACACAAATATTCTCAGATCTACAAGCTCACAACATGTTGCCGTGCCAGTACAGTACAGTACAGTACAGTACTACGAAGAACAGTACAGTACTACGAAGTACAGTGCAGTACCGACAGCAACACTCACTTCAGACAGGTCTGATTTTTGTATTGCTAGATCAGTTTCACCCTGCAATGAGTGAAAAGAATGGCTACTTCCGGTTCCTCGCTGACACGGCATGGACTGAACACATTCGCTAAATATATGATATATGCATATCATGGCCAGGCAAGTAGTATACAAACCAAGGTTCTTCCAAAATAGACGAATTATCTATTCACAGAGCAACATACTAGTAGCCAGTTTACATGCGATCTGCCAACGCATGTTTGAGGCGATAAATACAAACTCTGGCATTCCTTAATTCTATCCCTCCCACAGTTAAATGAAGATGTTGCCAGGCAGGCACTTCCAACATAAATTGTCTGTGCTTCTTCTACTCCCTTAAAACCTCACTTTATTTATATACATCATGCTAAGAATGGGATACACGGAGAGAAAGAATGAGAAAGTGTCCCGTTCATACTGAAAAGAAAAGCCTGCTTCAGGAAAAGTGGGGAGTTCAGCAAAAGCTCATTATTCATGCTCACCTGGCTGGTACTGCAGGATCATCATTATATGCAACCACTGCTCAAAATCAAATAGGTTTACGTTTGTAAATCTCATGTAACCATATATTTATATAACACAGTAACAATGTTTATTGAAAACTCATGGAAAAAATACTGCAAGGACATACTGGCTAGTGTTACGGCACATTACCATTATTGATTATTGCAAGGTCGCTTGTCCAGTCACAGGTGAGACCTTAGAAGGGCGACAGCCAATGATTGATCGACCCACTGGGCCACACTGGCTGTCCGTCAGTGACACAGGGGAGGATCGCAGCCTGTCTGAGCCAACACTCCTGCCGTCTGTTCCTGTTGTCCATCGTTTGTTCCCCTTCGTCCCACTTTCCTCTCCCATCCCACCATCCCTGCCTGCCTGCGCAGGCAGGCAGACCTGACCACCTAACGACCAATGCCACGGCAACGGAGGGCCATCTCCTAGCAACGCAAAGCCTTGCCGAAGCCCAGCCCTGACGACTGAAACGCACACAGACACATGGGCGGAGGGGGTGGGTGTTCGCAAGGAGGAAGGATGGGGGGAACTGGTGTCTTTTGGATGGCGAGAATGTCCCAGTACATAAAGGGAGCGAGAGAAGGGTGCAGTAACAAGAACAGTGTGATGGGTGAATCTGTGAACTACTCACTAGTCTCTTGAATGTGAAAATAAATCACACTATATTCATTTAACAAAGCACTTTAATTGCTTTGCCTACTTACCCTGACTTCTGTGTGCTTACAGCCTATCTCTCTGTCTCCCAGACATCTTTACTATGGAGATAACCCCATGTGAGCATTATCGGCATACATTAATATAGGCAGGGTTGATGCACATGATAGGGATGGAGATAGAACTGACAGGCACCACATATCAGTGATCATGCCTTATTCAAAACATGTTCTCCACACATGTTCATTGATTAATGGACATGGAGGATGACAGGATAGGTTGGAGGAGGGTTGTTCAATAGTGTGGCATTTACATTTAGCCTCAAGGCGATCAATATTATCTTACTAATGAAGTTTCCGCAGCATTGTTTGTCCTTTTCAAAAATACACGAACAACCACAAGAGATCACACAAACTAATTTACCCAGTATATACACTTACTCTATCTCTCTTACAAAAGTTTATACTAAATGGCTGTGCAATCTCTCCTTTTAATCCCTCTGTATTCTCATGCTCTGCCTTTCTCATACATCAGGGCCACTCCCTAAGACAGATGCAAACGCATATGGGAGGTCACCATAGCAACAAGAAAGAAATAGAGAAAAGGATAGACAGAGGAAGGAAAGGAGATTTCAGGAGTAGAGTACATAGAGAGAGACAGAAAGAGAGAGAGAAAGTGAGAGAGACAGAAATATGGAGAGAAAGAGACAGACAGACAGACAGACAGAGACAATATCCTAAACACAGAGATTTAGTGTAATCTAATGTTAAGGCAGAAAAAGGGTGTCAGATGGCGCCGTAGACAGAAGGACAGTGGGCATTTCTTTCAGGCCAGAACACTGACCGGTCTTGGCTTTGATACTGTGTAACTGAAGACTTAAGCCTGGCCCTACTGACTGACTGTCATACTCTCGCTTTCCTTTCATGCCGTCTCTATTACTATCTGTCAACAGTGTTCATTTTCCCTCAACAGTCCAATTCTGTCTGAGTTGGGTTGAAGAGCAACATTGATTCCACTTGGTGAATGAATTTGTGTATGGCCACGCCCATTGGTTTTGTAAACTTTTGTGGACATTGCATTGACTTACGGTACATTAATTCCACACACACACAGACACACACACACCTGCTCAAGATGCCAGGTTGAGTCAATGAGGGGTTTGACTTTCCCCTGACTATACAGGTCCAGGATGACGCTCATGGCATGACAGATGAGCTCCGTTTCCCCGTCCAGGTAGCCCAGGTGGAAGCCACACACCGACTTGTTCCCCTGGATCAGGCTGAGCGTGTGGATGGAGAACTGGTGGTACCAGGTCTTAGCCACTGCTAACAGGTTCTTCTTCTGGCCCGCCAGCATGTTGGCTGCGCCTGACAGAGGTGGGAGAGAAAGGGTTACATGCGGCGAGGCTGTGAGAGAAAGACAGACAAAGAGAGAGAGGTGTGTGTGAAGTGAAGATGAGGGGTAGCCTTAGCCTGGCTAATAAGCCAGACGCGAATCAGCCGTTACAAAGGGTAGCCTCAGCCTGGCTTGAGCCCCTGTATTGCTAGCCAGTAGCCACGCCCATTTAAAAAAAATGAAATTTCAGGCAAAGTGTCAGGATAGATGAGGGGGGCTCTTTATTCTCAAACTGAGGGGCAGTCTCTGTGTGTAATTGATTTGCGGTGACGGATGAAGCATCGTTTGGACCGGTTAATTTACTGAGACATTATCTAACCCCGGCTTTCTTTTCTCCATTTTATTGTTTTGCACATTCCTAGCCAACTGATTCTTTTCCATTCTCACCAAAGCTTTAACTTCCACATCTAGCTAATCTGTGGGTCTGTCTCAGTTTCGGTTGAAGAAGCGCTCTTGCATACAGAGGCTCCTCATATGACCACTTTATCACTTCTCATGTGAGGTTTTTATGACATCTCACATCCCCTTTACGGTCGCTCTGTCTGTTTGTGAATCCGGAAACCCACCCACGTTGGCACTTCCTCACTCTCACTGTCACTGTCCTCACACCTCCTAAGGCTCAGCCCTACTGTGTTCTCAAAGGGCCCTAATGGTATCGCTCTCTCCGTCTCTCTCCTGCAGAGGGACACAGGGACACAAGTGTGCTCTGAGAGAGGGGAGGGGTGCTGGAGAAGCAGACCCAGTCTGATACATTCAGACACATTCCAGGTTCCGTGTGGATAGAACGCCCATTGTTCCAACCACGCATACTTCTGATAAGCTGGATGAGAAGCAGCCGGCAAAGAGGGACGCGGAGAGCAGAGGACTTGCGGGCAGGGAGAGTAGAGAGCTACAGATGGAGGGATGGAACGGAGGGAGGGATGTACTGTGGTGTTGGGAGGGTGAATAGATGAGGATGAGGACAAGGGGGGACGGGCACCATACTGGGTGGTGGGATCGTTTTTTTTTATGACATGCAAAGTAAAGGCCCTGTTCTCCATGGATGCCGACCCTGCCCACTGTTGCATGCACGCTGGTCGCCGATTGGCATGGTCACAGAGAGAGTGTATGGGCCTTCCCACGCACAACACAGCACATTTGAGGACATGGGCCTTGACAGAGAGGCCAGCAACCGGGTGCACGCTGCCCACTTGGAAGAAGCTCATTTGGTAGCTAGCATGGGAACCCGTGAGCATTTTGTCTAGTGTATCAATATGCTTTTGAGCTTAAAAAAAAAAAGTTCACCAATTTGTTGTCACAAACGAGACAGACATGTACAGTAAACGTCTGAGGATTAATTTAACAATCTAGATTTTGTCTTTTTGTCGTCTGCCACACAGACAGTGGCTGTCACTCATCACAACAGACCATTCAACAGACCACAACAGATCATTCTTTTCTTACCGTAGGTGATAAGTTTGCCCATAGGTTTGAGCAGATTGTAAGCCTTTTGAGTGTCTGAGCCTCCAAGAGGGTCCAATACTATGTCCAAACCTAGGGGGGAAAGAAGAAGAGTTATTATCAGTGTGTGTCAAATGGAAAGGAGAAGAGGAGGAGGAGGATAGAGGAAGATGGCATTTTCCATGTGAATGAGAAACTGTTTCTCTGTAGAGTTTTGTTTTTCAATTTCTTGACAGAAAATAACTAACCGATCTCTGGGCAGAGGGCTATGGTAACCCAACTCTTTACGGGTTTCTCTGTGGCTTATTAATGTCTAGCCATGTAGGCTCAGACTTTAATGAATAATGCTTCTTTCTGTCTGAAGGGGCTTCTTAAAGCAGGCTGGCCCATCCTTGTTCTGTTAAATCCCTTGTATCTATTGATTCTAGAATGGCTCACATTCGCAGCAGGGTTCTGCTCTGGCCACACCACACGAGCATTGACAGACAGACAAGAGACAGAGGCACAGATAGAGAGCAGAGCTCCATTGATCCAGACATCTAATTAGATGGGTTCTGTCTATCAGTCTGTCAGCTCGCTCTTTCTCCCAGTCTCTCTTCGCTACAGAGGAGAGGTGTTGGGCGGGGTACTTCAAAATGAGCATGTGTTACAGTGTAATATAACATTCTCCACTCGGCTAGGAACACAGTAGGATGAGCGGCAATTGGAGGGCTGTTTTATTTCAGAGACAAACAGCATGTGCTACCTGTATTTGCGTCCCCGTCACTGAGGGAATCATGCATCTATAACTTAGGGGATGCATAATTGATGTTGATATGATCCAGAAGACGTGTACTCATTGATTACTAAAAGGAGTTGTGCACTTGTCTAGAAAAGTAACCGTCTTGAAAGACTCAAATATGTGACCGCTGATTGTAGTTCGCTGTGAATTATGTCAAGAATAGGAAGTGCATGGGGGCAGGGGATTCTGTGTTCACATTCAGAATCAATCACAGTGCAGCAAACCAGAATGTGGTGATTATTACTGTAATAACTAGTCTTATAATATTTCATGGTGTCTTATAGTCCAGGTTTGGTGTCATATGTGTTTCCGGTTTAAGTCTTCAGCCGCGCCAAATCCGCCAATCAAGCAAAGCTATGGGAAACTGAACAGGAAGCGCATATGTCACCTTCGGGCATACCCGAAGAGTCGAAGACGTTTATCTTTTATAAGATTCCTAAACTTAACAGTGACATGGACAATACAGATTATAACTACCTTAAATATTACCAAATAAATACACAACATAATATTTCATTAAATTCCCTTTAAGTCTTCACACATACATTCTGAATCTGATACATTCTGGATAGACAATGATGTAAACTGCAATTGGTTGACAGTTGGCACAGGCATACAACTAACCGTGGTGCGGTATTTCTGCATGTAATGTTGCCACAGCTGAATTGTAAGTACATGTGACTATAGAAAACCTAGAAACCTGGTAACTTCATTTGAAGGGCTTGATATACTACGTTGTGCATGATGGCATGTACCAAAAATAGTGACTCTACAAGTGCACGCCGCACAACATTTCATGCTGCGACACATTGTGAGCTTGTACATCTGCCATTTCCGGTCCGCGACACAGGCACACAGCGTATAGCATAAAATTGTCTCACCTTTGGGACTGATCTTGCGGACCTCTTCGACATAGTCCTTGGTGCGGTAGTCGATTGGGTGCGTGACTCCAGTCTGGCTGATGGTCTCGTGCTTACTGGCAGACGCCGTGCCAAAGACAGTCACATCCTTCACTGTCTGACACAGCTGGGTGGCTGCAGTGCCCACACCACCTGTGGAGAAACGGGAAGCGGGTTTAATGTATACCCGGTTAAACCTATGTACTGTATTTAAAAGTCAGCAGATGAATACGATTGAAACGCAGCAATTGGCAACTGGATTAGAGAGAGGGATTTATTCCTCTCAATGTTCAATATATAAATGGCCACTCAGGAGGAGACGCCCCCAGTAGGAATTATACTTGTTACTCTGCATACAGGAATACACTTGCTAAAGGCACCCCAAAATTCCATTTAACAAGTATTTCCTATGGCTGGTAAATGTAATTTGTCCCAGACAGGCCTTAGTCAATAACAGCGTGGCTGTGGAGGGCTCAGGGATAAGTAAGAGCATTAAACACAATCACATTACCTCTGCAGCCTTGGGGAGAATAGACACCCACACACAGATGTACACACAGACATCCAACTCTGGAGAAACTGGCCATTGTGCATCGAATGACACAATTTTGGTTTGTATTCGACAAGAGAACCTCCCTAAAATTCCACAAGAGATATTTGACCCGTTTTTTTATTCAGGACAACCTGCCTAAAATTCCACAAGAGATATTTGACTCAGTCAAGGTTTCTGTTTGCTAGTAAAGGCGAGATAGATGTCATTGTCTCGATAAATTACATGCGCATAACTGCTCATAACAGTGCCACTGGAAATAAAAATTGATGCCGAATCAGCAATGCATTGTCCAAGATGACCTTTTGAAGGCAAAGTGTTCTGAGAATATGTGCTTCCTGAGCTGTTTTGGATATCTGCGTTCACATTGACTATTTGAACATGTGGGCAAATGTCTGAGCCAGTGTTTGTTAAGGCAGCCACAGCAAGGAGTAATAGGTTACTGATAAGCAGGGGTCTGTTTGAGATGGAAGCTTGCTGACTTGAGGACTAGAACTGAAAGGCGTCCATAAAGGTCATTCATGCCTCACCAAATAAAGGGCACATCTTATCTGATGCCAGAGAGAATAAAGCAAAACAAATGGGAGCACTCACAGCATGTGCATTTAAATGACATCTATTCTTAATGGCATAACTGAGCTGCTGAACTGTGGCCCTCGCCATGTTTTCATCAAGTCGTGATCTACTGTCTTGGTTGTGGAAGCTGGAACACACTCCTACTCTCACAAGTTCAAGTTCATCAAGTTCACACTACGAGGCAGTCGAGCAGTCAACCACGTAAGGGAGGCGCATGACATGTTAGTCGATAGGTGGACTGTTGAGTAGTCTTGCATAATCATAACCACGGATGACATATCTTTCAATTCAATTACAATAATTTCTGGTGGTTACCAAGAAAAATAGGCTGTCCTCTCTCTGCAGATTTCTAAATTGATAATATACACTTCAATAGTTCAACTTGGTACCCTTGTGGATTCTTGCAGCATGTTGTAGGTTAGGATCAAGTGCAATGTTGGTGTTCTTGTTTCATGTCAATCTTGAGGTTGGTGTGGTTCTACCTAGACCACCTTTCTAATCAAAACGGCTAACTTTGGTTGAAGACCCACAAGGCTACCACACAGTAAAATCCTTGTCAGTGTACAAATGTAAGAAAACATAGATCAAAAGAGATCAAATTAACAGAACAGTGTGAAGTCAAGGTGAACTCACACTCACAGGGAATCAGTGACCTCACCTTGTCAGGAAAAATCAGTCAAGAAAGTCAAGAATATTTATCTTTTGGGGTCAAGATATAGCCAATATACTGTAATGTACAATCAAAATACGGTTAATATTCTGAAGGTTAAAGACAGAATGGCATTCTTGATTCCAGTTCAAGAGCACTGAATAGACACCTTCACCTTAAAGCCTGATTTATACTTTGTCGTGTTGTGTGCCTGTGTCACCGTCACATACCTTCACCGCTCAACTACGCGTATGTGTCAGACGTCAGTCTATTAATTACTTTGTTGTAAAGCCGTATCGCTCACGCAAACATAATTGTGTTTTTCACTAGTAAATCTGGTATTTCTGGCGAGCGATGAGGCCGTACCACAAAGCATCTTCCTTGCTGACGGGAAAAGTAAGATAGTGAAGAAATAAGATCAAGGCTGTTTGCTGTTGTCTGGCAGTGTTGAGCCAGCTTTATAATATCACTATCTCTCCTTGTCCTCGGAGAGAAACCAAGTTTGTGTTGCCAAGGAAACCAGTGCCAAACTGCCTGCGATGACTGAGCATGGGGAACCATTTTGTTTCATTGGCTACTTCTCCATTGGGCATATAAAAGTCACTCGATGGAAAATCATGAGCTTGTGACCAGGTTATCTTTGACAGACCAGCTACAGTTATATCAATCTCTTCAAAGCCTCATACAGCCAGCCATCTACGAGTACTGGTATGTTCAAAGGCTTGTACACCGGGCAGTATTGTGCACAAGCAGAGAGTGAGTACATCTACAAAACACATCTCTGCAAATATTCGTATGCTATGTATTCCATATACATGAAACCATATACAAATATGTTTTAATACATGTATAGACTATATGTGTGAATAGGATAAATGGAGGAAATCATAATGCCATCCAAACAATGGCACACTTGTCATTAGCCACTAGCACATAGTCCAATATCATTATTCTTCAGGAAAGAAAAGAAACGTGTTAAGTGATTCTAATGTAGTTATAATTTTGTCACAAGCTCTTATTTACAGCACAACCCAGACAAACATTTTGGACATTATTGGCAAAAAAAGTCAGAAATGTAAATGAATTCTTCAGAAATAGCAAAAAAATTAAGCTTGTAGATCAGCTATTTTGTGAGACACTGTCATACAATGTAGTCGAACTTTGTAATTATTAATTCATTTATGGAGGAAAAGACATAGTAAAGGTAAAGATATGGACATACAGTAAGGTTTTTGCATGACAGCAACGATATATTCTGTATGAGCACCTCTACCATTTGAACACTTTCATATACAGGCACAGACAGCATCTAGTGGACTACAGTAATTTAGTGTAAATAAACAAGTTAAGCAACGTACAGTAACATCCATCAGTTTACACATTATGTGCTGTACCGTTAGTTATCACACATTACTCTAAAGTCTAACGTATGCTCCTCTCATACAGCAAGTCATTCATCTTGTAATTACCTCAGCCTTATTTAGCATACCGACCACATCTGAAAAGAAGAAATTCCTAGTCTACAGTATATAAATTTTTTCATTAAAAAGATTATCTTAAAGATGATCTTAATAGAAGTGATTAAGCCTTAAAATGGTGTTAACAGGGTATCTAACCCTAGATTGTGGGTTATGAGTGTTGTCTCTCCACAAAGAGCGATACTGTATCTTGCCCAAGTTACTTCTAGATAGTGGGAGAATGAGGACACCTGTGCCATGACCATGATCCCCTGAGAACCAGCTCCACAATGCTGGTCTTAAGACTGAACCCAGATCACAAGACCAAATAGCTAAATAGCTCTGCCAAGAGCCCCTCAACCCACCCCACCACCTTACTCACCTCGTTCTGTCTCTCTCTTTGTCTCTCTCGCGCACGCATGCATGCATGCACACATCGCAGTGTGGAGCAGATCATGAGAAAGGTCCTTTCGGCTAATAAATCTCAACAGGTTCAAATATTAAAGCACCATTAACCCATTACTTCAGCATCCAATGCTCCGAGTCCTTTGGCTTCCTGATTCGATTTCCCTGTAGCTTAACACACCTCCCACGTGCCCCTTCTCTCTATGCCTTTCCCAAGAGATGAGATTCCCGGGGTGACTTAAGGTCATCCCTGAACAGTAACCCCATTCCTTGGGCCAACGACAAAGTTGCAAGTCAACGAAATTCTTGAGACTAATTCCATTTGTTCTCCACCAGATTCAATTGAATTGTTTACACTGGAAAATTAGGGAATGTCAAAGGCACCAAATCTAATCTATTTAGTAAGTCTCTCGGGGCGGGCAGCCGGGCATGCAGGGAGAAATGACACACACACACACACAGACACACACACACACACACACAGGGCTCTTGTCTCCCTCACATATCCTCTCACACACATACTCACATTTTGGCATCGGTTGCACCGTCTTGGCCTGCATAACATGACTCTTAAGAGAGAAGAGGAATTTTCCCCAAAACACAGTGGAATCCAGCCTAACATTGGGGCCACTGTTGGTGTTCCACACCCTGTGTTCAACAACCAGAGGTGGGTGGGGACAACGGCAATGTTTTTCAGGCTTACAAAAAAGCGGAAAGGATAGCACTTGAACCTCACACCTATAATTCTGTGCACGCACGCACGCACGCACACAATGCAAGGCATTGTGAGCTTATAGATCTGCTATTCCCACCAAAGACATTTAATGTAGAAGGGACCACATACAGAGCCCTGAGGGACCCCAGTGAACAAACTGTATAGGTTCTTTTAAAAACAAAAAAGGCACAAGATCTTGCATTGTGTGGTATTTAATATGCCGCGATCTCAGGTGTGGGGTAAAGGTCAGCGGCCACTGGCCACAATGCTACTGCATGTGCCAACAACACCAGCGAGATTGAATGGTCCACTGTTTCATAGCTCCTTGCTCGTTTTCAGTGTGACTTCCCGTGCTTATTTTCAGGTTTCTTCCACCAGTTCTCCTCTTCCTCACCCTATCATTAGGCTGTGGCCGACAAAGTATGGAATACAAACACGGGCCCAAGAATCCCTTCCTACCCAAACTAGCAGTGGATCTGCGACAATGTCAACAAGACGGATAAAATAAATGACCGTTGAGGAATGTTGGTGGTGTTGCTCTTTCCAATGGCTAGTTTATATAGAAAGCAGCACTCGTGTACGACAGTACACATCTAGCCTCGGAAACCCAGACGTTTTTATTAACTAGATAGGGTTTGTGGTTGACTGTGAATGTCTGCCTGCCTGCCTGCGTGCGTGCGCGTGCTGTGGACTTGTAGAGCGGTTTAATATGCTCACACTCTCTGGTAGATTTCACTCTATGCGGCATAGAGGAAACCCATTTTTAGTTACTGGGTGTGAGAAGGCAGTCCCTACGATTTCCTGACTGAGAACTCTCACAATGCTTGTTAGCGCAAACAGTCACACGTACGCACACACAAACAACAAAGAGCACCGCAGAAGCTGCCCCGAGCAGTCAGAAAAAGGAAATAATTGTTAACATAAAGTAAACGCCACCGATAACCGCATGCAAACAAGCACATTCTTCATACCATAAACTCCCTCCAAAATATGCCGAAACTGGTGCATACACATTCTTTGGCGCAAAGCACACATGCATGACTACACACACAGTAAAGACAGAGAAAGACAGTGTACTGAGCACAGTTTGGAAGTTTGCTTCTCTGTGTGTGTGTGTGTGTGTGTGTGTGTGTGTGTGTGTGTGTGTGTGTGTGTGTGTGTGTGTGTGTGTGTGCACGTATGTGTGCATGGAAGTTTGGGAGGATGATGGGGTTGTGTGTCAACGGCTGTAGCGGTGATGAGTACATAAAAGAGCGATGTGATTGGTGGATACACTGGAAGTTGCCCTCATTTCCCTCTCCTATCAGGGCAGCTGATCTGCCTCTGGGTAATGCCAGGCCCGGAGAACACAGAGAGACGGTTCAACTGCACAGCCGAGACTCCTGTTCAGCGGTCAGCTTGAATTAGCATTCTCTAAACTAGCGTACAACCTCCTGAGTTGACAGACTGGGGGAGAGAACAGGAAACTGCTTTGAAGGCATAGACTTTTCTTTTCATCATGGCGGCCGAGAATTATGGATCTATAAGAGTTGAGGGATGTACTGAAATCAAGCTACTATAACATTTGAAGAGTTTTGTTATTGAATGAATAATTAATGCAAGCTACAGGCGTGGAGGGAAACATGTGCTGTAGAAAAATATGTTTTATAAATGTAATTCATGAAGTGTGGGTCATTTATACGGTCATGAATAAGGTTGTGAATACAAATACGAAATGAGTTTTCTTCGACGGGTGGCTGGAATCTCCCTTAGAGATAAGGTGAGAAGTTCAGTCACGCGAGAGAGAGACTCAGAATAGAGTCGCTGCTTATTCGCCTGGAAAGGAGCCAGCTTAGGTGGTTCGGGCATCTGGTTAGGCTGCCTCCTCGAGGCACGTCCCAGTGGGAGGAGACCCCGGGGCAAACCAAGGTGCAGTTGGAGGAAACACATCGACTTACTAGGCCTTGGAACGTCTCGGGGTGTGTGTGTGTGTGTGTGTGTGTGTGTGTGTGTGTGTGTGTGTGTGACGTGTGTGTGTGTGTGTGTGTGTGTGTGCCTGTACAACAGTAAAATCTCATATCTTCAAGCTTCTGTTTCTGAAGCCGGATACTTGGTTGTGCGCCAGTGCTGCACATCAAAAATAGCACATCTCGCAATGCCTCACAGCGAGATGCATATTACGTTTGCAGATCGGACATTTTCCTGCATAACATGGGATAAGTATAAATGTGGCTTGAGGGTACACTGAGGGAACATAATGCCGGAGGCTCTTCTGTCATGATTCCGAGGATTGAGACCACAGCTGGACTCTCAAGTCAATATCCTCAAGACAAAAGGTTGAGTGCCAGTAGAGTTCCAGCATCAATGATAAACCTTGAAAGACTGCTGTCAACGTGCTCCTTCCACGCGCTACGTCCAACCAGGGAAACTCCCCCCTGTCAGGTGTAAAGGAGCAACTTGGACACTCAAGCATGAAGGAAGCATGAGTTAAGTCCGTTGCTCTCCCTAGGTTGGCGGAGGGTGTGTAGAGCCCAGGATCACATCACAGGATGATTGACACAGGGGTGAAAAATGGGTTACAAAATCGTGGGACAAAAAATATAAATTATAAAAAAAAGAAAGACTGCTGTCAAAGATTCCTCGAAGATTGCTGAAGATGCAAATTGCAAAAGCACTTTCAGCTTTGTTTAGTAGATTTGCGTTCCTCCATACCCTCCATAACAAGGACCTTGACCTCTACACTGTTACACTTCTGTCACCCCATGGATGTTAAGTTGTGAAGCCCAGACCATGTAGTACAGTAATGTCCAGCAGTTGGGGGGCATCTCACTACGTCCTTGGAGTAATGCCTAATCTATTCTTCGTCGTACACCAAAAATAACTGATTTAGGCGAGAGGAAACATCTCACAAACCGGGAGAGTTCCGTCAATTATTGAGGCCACTATAAAGGGCAGCTTGGGAAACTGAAAATGTTTCATATAAAACGGATGAATGCAATGCCCAGGAAGTGTGATACTTTTACTTAACAAATGGATAAATTAATACTGAAGATTTTACAGCACAACACATAGGCATGCATTGAACACATTCCCATGGACCTTACAGAGGAATGATTGTATAATCATTGATAATGATGATATATTATCAAATATTTAATCCAAGACACCAGCACCACCAGTGCATTAATGTTGATATCTAAAGACCTGGTGGGAATCAAACCCTGTGCCATTGCAGGACCACATGAAAGCCCAGGCCCTGAGAAACACAAGAAAGATGATGAGACTGTGACTCTAGGAATTAACTCAAATCATAGTTTATACGTGGACCATCTGCAAGGAAATGTGGAGCTCTTCCACTTTTTTACCTTTTTAGCCACCCAATAACTCACAGATAAAAGAGACATGGACGTCATCATCGGAGTACCATAAGCATGAAGAATGTGCAGCGTGTGGGCGTGGTGGCAGGGCTTCTGGCCAGGTCCATATAAACACTGGGCCCGGTTCACGGACGGGTCATAGGAAATGCTTTTGGCTGGTCACAGCCAAATGTCACTGCACTTCTGCTCTGACTCTCTGGAGAAAACTCTGGGGAAACACGTGTGTGTACATACAGTATACGTTCCCCGTCGACAAGGAGTCACCACGGGTGCAAGCAGGGTCATCTCGAGCCCTTGGAGGGTGGGAGGGTTTCGGGGTGGCTGGTGTGTAGAGGTGGGGGTTGTGGAGTGGTGTGGGGGGGATGCGTAGGATGGGAGGATGCAGATGTACAGTCCAGTAGAGTAGGCAGGCGGGATGAAGGACAAACAATAAGCTATTGTTTGGAGAGAGAAGATAGGAGTGACCCACGAGAGAGGCAGCTGAGCGCTCGTCAGCGACCCCAGGATTCAAACCGTGCGTGCAAGTGCGCGTGCGTGCACACACACACACACACACACACACACACACACACACACACACACACACACACACACACACACACACACACACACACACACACACACACACAGGAATGACTGACTAAGTCTAAGCACCATCAGTCAGCCATTGTGTATTGGTCATCTGACCCTCAGGAGCAAAGTTTTTTCAATTTCGTAAAATGTCATATAAGTTGAATGGCATCACCTGCCACGGCCAGTCGGCCACAATGACAGGTCAGGGTCATACCATTATATGACAATGGCTCACACAACCTTAAGCGCTGTGTCAAGGGCCTTACTGAGAAATGTGTTATTTGCACAATAGAGCCATCATTGTGCATCGTTATACAGTATACAGTCGATCTATGATAATTCTTCAGCTTGCTCCTCCCAAACAAGTGGATTGTACTGGGTTTATATGATAGCTAAATATAAATTACTACAATGTATGATATACAGTACAGTACAGGTTTAATTATATACTGTAAATCAGATCACAATGTAGAATGACAGGAAAGTCTGTCACTGACAAATCTGACATGTAATGACAATGGGACATTTCAAAACAATATTGCATGGGTTTTGGAGGCTAAGTAGTAACCTAACCATAAGTAGTAAACCATCAACGCATGATTATACACCTACATTTGAGAAATATCTGCATATGTATTCCGTCATATAGTATGTTCCCTTATTTAACCACGTACCTATTATACTTCATGGGCCAGGATCCCCATGGGGCCGATCCTTGGCCTGCACCTTTTTCCCCCTACAACAAATCTCTTTGACGAAAATAGCCGATCTACATGCTCCCAAATATTTGCCTATCATGAAATGCATAGAGTAGGGAAGCTAGGCTTCAAGACATTAACAGTATAGCCCAACTGCAAATCACATCTAACAGCGATTCACTCTGGTCAACAGATTGATTAGACTGATGCAAGAAAGTTATTCATCAAAAAATGACCCCATGGCTGTTCTGATAACAAGATACATGACCCTTACGATTCAACCTTTAGTTTATTTGACTCTGATTTAGCAGAATTGAGGAACATTCCCCGTGACAGAGTCAAGCCACATGTGTGATACTGTTACTTGTCACCATTTAAATAGTAACTCTTGTTTTACTAAACACTTGTCACATCTTGGTTGAATGTTATGTGGATACAGTTACCAGACCAAGCCAGTGGAACCACAAAATTGGATAAAGAGCACTGTGGCTGCAGTATATCTTTCATGATCACTAAAGCATTTTCACCTGCTGAATGAACAGCCTGAATAAGACAGGCACACAGACATGCTCCCTTTCCTGGAGTCCGTCATTGCAGCTATCTTTGATCTTTGATATTAATCAGGGACTAACGACTTTAAGGAGACGTTGAGGTGACATGAATGAACATATCTAGGACTAGTAATATAATTATTAGTTTATTATGGTACTGCTATCACCACTGCATCTACCGTTACAGTTGATAACCAACTGGACATGGCAGAAATACATGTACTGTATTACAAATTAATGAGCCAGCCAGCCAGGACTGACTGCACGAAAATGATGTAAACAGCAATGGCCTCTCATTCAAGAGGGCCATGGTGAATTACGGAAATAAACCGTAACTGAATGTTTTACAGTATCTGCATGCATAGAGAATTCTATGTAAATTATTTTTGTTTTTCTTCTTTCATTATAGCTAAGCAAGCAGAGCGCGCAAGTAATAGTTTCGCCCGGTCCGTATGCACCGTCCCAGCCAACCCGCCACTTTTGATGCGTATGCAAATAAAACAGCAAATTGTGCCTGATTTGCTGGGACCAGATTACATGCATGACCATATGTTTTACGTCACCATTGAGAGCTAGTCATACATATACTATATATATGTAATTTGTAAAATAGAATAGCAAATTGTGCCTGATTTGCTGGGACCAGAGTACATGGTGTGTATATGTATAACTAGCTCTAAATGATGACGTAAGAAATATGTGGATTAAAGGACCCAATGCCAGAGTGTAATTGTTCTTCGATTGTGACGTAATGACGATATGTTTTAGTGTTGGGAGGATTAAAGGTAATGTTCCTGTGTATACATGTATGTAATCTGGTCCCAGCAAATCAGGCACAATTTGCCGTTTTATTTGCATACGCATCAAAAGTGGCGGGTTGGCTGGGCCGTTTTTTGGCACAAAGTAACCACAGTATACCGCTAATCAACTTACAAATTACATATATATATATAGTATATGTACGACTAGCTCTCAATGATGACGTAAGAAATATGGTCATGTATGTAATCTGGTCCCAGCAAATCAGGCACAACTTGCTGTTTTATTTGCATACGCATCAAAAGTGGCGGGTTGGCTGGGACGGTTTTTGGCGCAAAGTAACCACAGTATACCGCTAATCAACTTACAAATTACATATATATGTATAACTAGCTCTCAATGATGACATAAACATAAAATATACCGCTAATCAACTTACAAATTACATATACATACATATACATAGTATATGTATAACTCTATGTACATCATAGCTCTCAATGATGACGTAATAAAGATGTGGATTAAAGGACCCGATGCGAGAGTGTAATTGGTTTTCGATTGGTGACGTAATGACGATATGTTTTAGTGTTGGGAGAATTAAAGGTAATGCTCTTATGTATACATGTATGTAATCTGGCACCACTGCCATATCAGGCACAAGTAGTCATTACGTAACATGCATAAAATAGGTAAAATAGGTAAAATAGTTCAACCTAATCAACATTTCAAACGTTCCTTCACAGAGAAACTGAGATTTGACAGTTTGTAGTGGTCGAAAGTACTTGCGCGCTCTGCTTGCGCACTAGTAGGCCATGTATGCCCTACTAGTGTGCAACAAGCAAGTATGCACTCGACAGAGTGCAGTTCTAGTTATATATGTTTTTACATTGGATCGGTAATGTACTTTTTAATAATCACAATAATGTCAGCTGGTGAGCAAAGACTGGCAGGCTGCCCTGAGAAACAAGAGAAGCTGCCTCAAATGAACCAGGGGGAAAAGACTAGGACACCACACTCCCATATTAATCTGCCTACAGGAAACATATACACAATAATGAGATTCACATGGATGTCATCTCTGCTGTTGAATGACATAAACCAAATGATATGGGGAAACAAACACTTGTGTAGATTCCTTTGTGGGCCGTTAATCTATGAGTAACTGCAGTACAAGCCCACTGGTGAACGAGCCTGTTTGTGAAGACTGCACTTGTCCTGGTAATGTCCCAAATCAAGGCTCATTACTGAAACTGCTGTGACGGTCAAGTTCCACCAGGGACACCACACCTGGATGGAATGGAAACCTTCCAGTGTTCAGGGAAAGGAACTGACATTTTCCCTTGCAGAGAGAGACAGCATAGTTGTAGAGTTCATCTGTGCTATGTTCTCCTCGCCATTAACACCCACATGTACTATTCCAAAGAGCAAGACATGTCTTTTGCGGTCTGGACTCCTCAACGCTTACAGTATGCAGTGAAAAAGAAAAAGAGAGAAAAAAAGAGAGAAAGAGAGAAAGAGAAAGAGAGAGAGAAAGAGAAAGAGAAAGAGAAAGAGAGAGAGAAAGAGAGAGAGAGAGAGAGAGAGAGAGATCAATTTATTTTGGATAATGGCTCTCCGATTCTGTCCAGCTGGCCTGCTCATGTATACAGAGTAACTAAAATAACTGATTCTCACGCTCGTTCGCTCAATGCACCACACACTCCCCTCACCCCAATCTTGACCTCATTCATTCAAGGTGACAGGTGCTCCATGCCGTCTCCAGACCACACACCCATGCAGAGACATGCATACATCATGCTGTACAGCAGGATACTCTCCAACTGCCATGATTCATATGGAAAAGGTATGCATAAACAGGGACAGCAGAACAATACGTTTGGCAGTGTAAACGGTCTAGGGCGTTTCCTTGGACACATATTCAAGCACCCTTGTTCCGAATCTGAACTACATTATGATGCATTGACTCTAGGCGCATAAGGCTGCAGCATACACGGAAATTAAGTTTGATGAGGTCGTGGAAACAAGAGACGTAATTACGGATAAAGCGAATGAACGCATTCACTTGCCAAAGTTCTTTTCAGCACTTCCTGCAACCCCAAGATGTTCCAACTAGCTGAACATCACCGCAGAATAGATTACACCAATGAGGGAAGGGCGAATAAGGTAATAAGGGGAGTCTGGGGACGGGGTCATTCAGTGCTCAAAGTGGAGTCGTAATTTGTATACGGTATAACAATTTTGTCTGCAGAGAACTTGTTTGGTTTTGGGCAAACAGAAAACACTTCTACTTAATACATTCTGTTGATGTATGCTGAAAGCTTAAGGGATCACCATGGAATCACATGATTCATTGGATCTTTCTTAGAATCTCATTAGCTGAATGAATGTTTGTGTTTGTATTACGGTCCTATTTGTTCACTGCTACATACCTGCAGCAGCGTGGATGAGAATGCTCTGATTGGATCTTAGGTTGCCAAAGTCAAACAGCATCAAGTAGGCGGTGACATAGTTGACAGGTATAGCAGCAGCCTCCTCGAAACTCATTCCCTCTGGGATGAGGAAGGTGTGGGTAGCCGGCACCACCGCCACCTCCTGCCACAGCCCACAGCGGCTCAGCACCATCACTTTGTCGCCCACCTGGAAAAAAAGACACCGTGGAGTTTGGTTAGAAAATAACCATAACACTTCAAGTTCAAGTATTGGATTGGTGTAATGCATCAACACAAACAGGAGCCAAGTTCTATGCTTTCATACAGTATGTCATTGTTGATTTGTCAAAGCATGGAGGAAGATGTTACATAATCTCTATTCCACATTATTGCATTGTATGTTGATGTTCCCAACCACTGTTGTCACCATGTGGGCAAGCCACCAATGAAGTCAATAAACATCACAGCAACAACAAGATTGCATGCTGAGGACATGAATGGGCTATATCAGGACAGAATCCTCCAATCTTTGAGGTCGAGCCAGTATTGTCACCTCCCACCCCACTGCAGCACCGTCCAATCAGAAGAGAACAGTTTGAGGGATACAGGAAACAGAGAAAACCACAGCATTATAATTCACTTCCTGTTTTCTTTCACCCTTCTGCTGCTCATCCTCCAGCCCAACCCACTCCAAAATCTATGTCGCAGTTCTTCCAGTCTCTCTTTTATTTTAACATCCTGACTCCATTCCACAGCACCACGTTGGGTCTTCCTTCCCTTTCTCCATTCCACGGTCTCATCCTGTCTGCGTTTGTTTCCCGTCCCCTCCTTCCCCCGCCCTTCACCTTCTCCGAATGGTCTCTCTCCCCCTCTCCCCTCATCCCTTTCCTTCTCTCTCCCTCTGTGTCTCACTTTCTACAGTACGTAGCCTACTCCCATCTCTGTCCATCCATCAATCCATCCCTCCGTGAGTGTCCTGTATCCCCTCTGTCTCATCACAATGGGGCCCCATCCTCTCCCCCTGGCTGCTCTCCACTCATCAGTGGCCCCGCCAGATTCTTCCCCATGGCTGAGCACAAGACAAGCCCTCTCCTCCTGGGAACATACCCACTCCGCCCGGGTCTCCCTAATGGCCCGGAGGGAGCCATGCGCCTCGCTGTCTATCCACTCCAATTAGAGATCTCCCTTTCTATCTTTCTCACTCTTCCCCGTTTTATCCCCCCCCCCCTCTTTATGAGGTTGATTCATTTGATTTACTTTCACTCTAAAGCTTCTCCTTTTTGTGTTTGTTGCAGCATTTAGTCCCGTCTGCCCCTGTCCGGCTTGTTTCCTTCCCTTTATTATTTATGCCGTTTGTTGGCTTTTCCTTCTTCAGAGCTTTCAAACATACCAGCCTCAACAGTGTAATTTGAGGTACAGTGTGGCACAATCAATAGTTGGGGCGTCACAGGAAACACACGCTGTATGACGCACATATCGCATTCACATGCATCGGCATTTATTATTCTGTCCCTACTGCCCACGGAAGCCATGTGAGATGCTGTCATGATTCATGAACACACACACACATCCACCCACACACGCACGCGCTCACACGTCAAGGCCAGACGATCAAGCCTTGTGATACTTTTGTTACAACATATTCGCTGTCTGACCCCCCCACCCACCCCTCCTCCTATTTCCTACATGTCCTTTGGTAACCTTTGCGTCCCAATTTTGGCCATTTCACATTTCAATAGGCAGATTTTATTTTGATTTTATATCAGATCTACAAGCTCAGAATGTGTCCCACCGATGCCGTGACATGTTGTGAGCTTGTAGATCAGCTATATTTGTGGTTGCGTGATTAGCCTTCACTCCAGTCTACTGCATGAACTGTACACAGTAAATCCTTGGTGTTAATTTAACTGAGAAGTGTAAAGCGGAAACAGAACCAAATGGATGTGTAAGGGTCTTTTGTTTTAATTTCTTCTTTTTTCTTCTCTTTTTTCTATTTTTTTAAACATGTAGTGGCACTAAGGCTGTTGGGTATGGTGTGGCCAGGGGGAGAACAAAGACATGTCCAGTTAGCATGCAAACAAATGGAATTAATCAGATGGTGATTCAGGTTTTGGGCATGTTGAACACAAGTGAGTAGATGTGTGGTTTTGATGACCTTAGCAAAAAGATCTCTGAGGAGGGAACATTTTAAATTCAGCAAAATGTCTGTTTAAGTATTCTCAGGGGAGACAAGGTTCAAGATAAGGGCTAATTGTGACTCCAACAATGCCCTTGTGGGTCCCACAAATGTAATTAAAAGGCAGCATAACATTGTCCTGGTGTCACTGTGGTGTTGTCCCTCATCACACTAACTGGGTTAGCGTGATGTGGATGTGCAGCACCAAAGCCACGCCCTGTTCATGCATCTGCCATAGGATCCTGGCAACAAAATGTGGCCAATGGGGACGTTTTCTTCATCTCAGCCTTATGGCAAATAGTATTACCTTCAAGTTGATTCAGCTATGTATTTTCAAACTTAAAAGTTTCCATGATTCATCAAGCAAACCCCCTGTGTATGGGCCAACATACATAGGGACAAAATAAAAGCTTTTGGAATATTTCGAGGACTGTCTGTCTTCAAGTTTGTCAGGGTCTGATTTTCTCCTCTCTGTGTAGTTTATGGTCTATCTATCGTCATCAGGCTCTGTAAGTGAAGCTATAAGTGTAATGTTGTGGTAAAAGAAAAGAACAAGTAGGAAACCAGAGATCGTAGGCCTGGGATGAGAGGAATAGGATACACACTAGCCGTCAGGCACTTAAGGATGAAGGATGAGGGGACAGGGGTCGAGATGAAGATAAAGAGAGGGAGGGATAAATGGGAGGAAAAAATGAAGATAAAAAAGAAAGCGGGGTGGAAGATTTGAAAGGTGACAGAATTGAAAGAGAAAGGGGGAGAGAAATAGAAATAATAAAATAATGAAGGGATCAAATGATAGTAGGATAGGTGTGGAGGGATGGAAGTATAAAGAGGTGGTGGGATGTTGGGAGGGGAAGAGGAAATACCAGACTGACAATGTGGGCCGGAGGAAGATAATTGAGAACATATAGGTCAGATACTGAGAGTATGGGGGTGGGGGGGGGATTGGGGTCAGCAGGGGGAAAAAGTGCTGATGTTTAGTGTGAAGGGTGCTTTGGTGTGCCTGCCCTCTTTTAACTTAGTCACTGTAATACCACCCCCCCCCCACACACACACACACACACACACACACACACACACACACACACCTCCTTAGGTCATTTAGGGTGATGTCACTTACTGCAGTATTGCTCTGGTTTCTTTTAAACTATGAACAGTCTACCTCTTAGTAAGCCTTTTCAAAGTACGGAACTGTCCGAGGTTGAATACTTGGTAGTCTCACATGGTCATTGTTGGTCAGACAAACTGTCCTACAGACATCAATTCCAGCGTCGGAGGGTCTGAATCACAAATCTGCATGTCCGGGTTTTGTCACCGAAAAAGTCAGGTGAGCCTCAGATTTGCTGAATGGGCTATAACGTAATTGTGTGGTTGGTTCATGGTTTGTGTAAGGACATCCATGGTTGGTCAATTTATACGTCTGTCATGCTTTATTTTGTCTAAGGTAGGAGGAGTAGGTACTTAATCACTTTAGGTAGGTAGACACTGTGTGACAGGAAATGGGGAGATGGGGGGGGGGGTGACACGCAGCAATGGTCGTCGGGATCTGGACTCGAACCCGCGACAGTGCACGCTGTCAGGCTGGATTACCAGCCTAGGTGCCCGGATCGCTATGCCAGCCCGGGCCCTTATTAGTGTAAATAGACAGACAGAAACATAGAGAGAGAGAGCTGCAGTGAGCTGTGAGCCTCCAAAAAACTCTCTGCCACCAAGCCAGGGTCAGCACATTCCCTCTGTGATTGCTGCCAAAACACAGAGATCTCAGAGGTCTCTATCCATTAGGAAGATTGGCTCTTTATTTCTGTGAACCAGGGGCTGAGGGAAGATGGAGAAGTGTATAAGTCCTGGGAGGATAAGATGCCTGTGTGTGTGTGTGTGTGTGTGTGTGTGTGTGTGTGTGTGTGTGTGTGTGTGTGTGTGTTCATGCATGCATGCCATGAGTGTCAGTGAATGTGTCTGACCTTTAAATCCAATCTAAATGACTGACTGACTGGTTATAAAGCATTTAATAAGACTGGGTCATATTATATGGCTACTGGACCATAGGCTACTGGACCATTGACGACCAACGTCGTTCTCAATTAAAGTCCATTCAATATTCAACCCAATTAATTTATACCCAATTTATGCTTTGTTGTCCAAAATAACAGATTTTCTTTTATAAAGACACACAAAACCAACCGTACGAGTCCTCAAGTAGGCTAATCAAGCAACAAAGTATATACATTCGGGTGTACTATTGGCATATGGGCCACTCCCCACTCCCCAGCTAGGCAGCCTTAGCCTCAGACTCACTCAAGTTAGGGGATCAGCATGGAATTGCCCACAGATTATTTCATTGCAGTTTGGTAAAATGAAATGTGGCATAACTGTATTCCAGAAAACATTGTATGACTCATACTGATGTGTAGCAGAACATTAAGCTTTCACATCCTCTTGCATTGTAAAAGGCGGTTACCGTGGTGATGCCATCATCATCAAGTTGTGGTCATAGGCTACATGACTCATCATGTAATGTATGTAAGTGAGAGGTAAGTAGGTAACACTTTTCAATCTTCATTTCAGGGACAGGGTTATCAATGATATAGCCTACCTCATTTCTAATTAGAAACCCATCCCAATTAGGCTATATATAGTTTACACAAATAATAGAATATAGGCATATATGCTTTATGCTATTTCATTTTGTCTGTGGCATACAAATAATTACAGTAACATCATTGCTTCAGCGAGGGTGTGTGCGCTGAACTTAAAACACTTTGGGCAATTGATTGAGGATTGCCAAATTCATAATGAGCAACAAAGAAATATCTGTTGACAAAAGAGGCGCGTGTGTGGTGATCTGATCACATTTCTTATGCTGTAGCTGTAGCGCCTCGCCCTTTCCGTTCGGTGCGTACGTCGGTGCGTGCGCCAGTGTCGCTCTGGATAACAAAGGCATCCGTGACCGTCTCCGGTGCCGTTGCTCACACATCAGATCTAAGCACAACAGAGTGCACTGTAAAAGGTATTGTAGTGCAGTAGTAAGTCCACACATTTGCAATTTTGCATGCGTCACTCTGGGTAACACTTGACTTCACTTAAGTCGAAATGTACACTTGGAATTCTGCTTGTGAAAATAATGGATCCATCATCCATCTGCAACGCCCCTCGTGGCAGGTAGCGGAGCTCCAAATCCAATAAACTTGGAGCTGTCAATCTTGTGCGCAGAGGGAACGCATTTTGATCAAGACGATCGAGGGGCGCTGCCACCTCACTGAACTCAACTCACTGTCACAGTCAGTGTCACTGACAACACTTTTGTAATCAATAACAAGACGAGTAAAAAAAACATATACTACGTGGCTTAATTATTATTGCTCACTTTGGCCAGGACAGGCAGCAACTGCTCTGAGATTACGCACCTGTGAATGAATGGCCGAGTTAACCGAAGAATCATTATAAAACGCAGCCCTACAGCTATATTAACTGAGCCTGAGGCATACCTTTTTAACGGTTCAGTGGGATCTTAAAAAAGGTATGCTTAATACAGTTTAAATCACGAAATTGTTTAAAGAACTAGTGTTCAATGCCATCCCCAAAATTGGCCAGGCTGCTCCATTAACAAGCTAGCCGAAATGACACGCCCATGGTGTCTGTAGTAGCAGCATAATGAGACATTTGAAAGTACTAAACACGATGAATGAAACGGGGCTTTGGTGGCAAATGAACAAAAGATGAGGGATTCAATGAGAGCTTTAAAGAGATGCAGCTTACTTTTCTCTCCGTCACCTCTTCGCCCACAGCCTCGACCACGCCGGAACACTCCATCCCGGGCGTGACGGGCGGAGACGGCAGCCGGTCGTACAGACCCTGGCGGGCCAGGAGGTCGGCAAAGTTCAGCCCGCACGCCTTGACCCGCACCTGGACCTCTCCGGCTTTCAGCACGGGCTTGCCCTTCTTCACCTGCAGCTTCACTTTGTCATAGCCGCCGTAGCCGGTGAGCACCAGGGAGCGGTAGGTGAACGTGTCCTCCTCCACGGGGGCCTTGTCGCTCGCCGCGGGCGGAGCGGCAGCCTCGGCGGCAGGTGGTGATGACTCGGGCTTGGCATCAGTTTTGGGCTCTTCGCTGGGTTTGGTGTCTTGCTTCTGTTCCACGTCGTTCTGCTGCTGGGCAGGTGCGTCTTCTCCAGACATTGTTGTGCAGTGTTTGTTAAGACAGTGATGGGTCTTGAAAATGTAAACTTTACAACGTTTTCGTTGTTTGGTTTTACTGCCTAAAGTGCCAAGCCTTTGCAGAGCGAGGAGCAAATGAAGATAAAATGTTACAAAGTTCGGAGCCTATTCACCAGTCTTCAAGAGTCTTGCATGGAGAGGAGACGCTACACCCCAGACAGTGGAGAAGGAGAGAGAGGGAGAGCAGACTGCCTCACAACGGCTTCAGTGGCTGTGTGAACTCAACTGACAAAGACTGTGGTGGTGAGTGGGACGAGACATAGGCGGGCTGGAAAACATGGAGTGAGAGTTTGAATGGAAGGGTTGGTATCTATGTCTATGATTGGACGATTTAGGATTTTAGGGTGGGTATTGGATATTGGGTATATAACATTAGCCCACCACATGATGTTTACCTGATTGGATATTGGCCTTAAAATGCTGAAACATTGGGTCTCATTTTAAATGGATTTGTAGGCTATAGATTCCAGATTTAAGGACACACACACACACACACACACACACACACACACACACACACACACACACACACACACACACACACACACACACACACACACACACACACACATACGATATACTGTTTAATAATTATACAGCCTGTTACAGCTCTAACCCTTTTCTGGAACTATCAGGATTAAGATTCATTGAGGTTGCTCAGAAAATAAGAGCATAATATATGTTTGTCCTGCCACTTTTTCATCAAACCATATGAACCTTTTCTGGAAATATAAGAAAGCTTCGCTAAATATTTTCCTATCAAAGGAAATAAGGATAGGATAAGGATAAGACCACTTGCATTGGTCTTATTCACTGCTTATGTGACAAAGGCTATACTGGTGATTATGGGTTGATAGCATTCGAAGCGGGTGAAGTAAGCATTCTTCTTTGCTTAAGTGAAAGCATGCAGTGAGCATTTGCTCCTATAGAAAGGCAGATTCACTCCAAACTCTCATGCTCTCATGCTGTCAGAGACAGCATGACATGATAACCCTCTGACTCAGAGATTGTTCAGTATGTGGAACTGAGAGATGAGGATTCAGTCACATAGGGAGATGACCACAAGTTCCACAACAGAGTGGTGAGACACCTTGTGGCTAGGAAGTGCTACTCAGCACTTCTGAGAAGTGCCAGCAATATCACAGATCAATACCCCACTGGGACTTAATGCTGTATAAGACGCAGGCATTATTAATCATCAGCTTTGACACTGACAAAGGGTTCCAAGGCATATTGTCTGTTCTTCACATCTGGTTCGTGTTTTCACCAATAGCCTAAAGTTATTGTTACTACACAGAGCTACTCTCTGTATTTTCTTTTGTGGCTTCCACCTTTATTTTATATATTTTATAGAGGGAAAGACAGTAGGCTGACAGGAAATGGGGAGAGAGATGGGGGAGTGACATGCAGTAAAGGTTGTCGGGATCGAGAGTCGAACCCGCGGCACACTGCCAGACTGGATTACCAGCCAAGGTGCCTGGACCGCTGAGCCACGGCCCAGGCCTACTCTCTGTATTTAATGCACCATTTGTGCCTATACAGTGTACAGTATAGTATACACCCTCAACCCTTGCCAGGCTGATTCAATTAAATTATCCCACACCCTGTCCTTTCCCAGTACAATTAATTAATTAGTCTTGCCTCTACACTTGCTTTTTGTTGAGTATTGTTTACTTGATCCTGACTTTTACTGCCATAGCACTCTACTTCAATGCTGCATGATATTACTGTTAAACAAATGTCCATGGCACTTACTCTGACCTTGCACTAAGTAAGTCGCTCTGATTAAGAGTAGGCCTATCTGCTAAATTCTTATGAGTTATAATTGTAAATTGTACATTAGAATGCTGTGGGTGTCTCCTCATTAGCACTGGCACATGTGGAGCATTTTTTATTTTTAAATTAAGACTGAAGTGTCCCTATGGGATTAATGATCACCTATGCAGGCTTGTAACTATTAGAAGGCTTAGACCCGAGGATCAACTCCAGTAACGAGAGATCTTTTGATAATCCATTCATCATCTGAAATGTCAAAAGAACACATGACACCAATATAGTAGGCCTCCAGATGCACTCCCATGGTCACCTGGCATGGTGTTTATACCAGGTTTATACTTAGTTGTGTACCAGTGTCGCACACAGAAAATTGCCAATCTGTAATCACCGCAGCAGGACGCATTGTGAGCTTGTAGATGTGGTAGATCTGCCACGTTCGGAGTGTGACACCCTACGCAGTGGAAGCATATCAAGCCCTTTGGGAGAGCTCTTGTATTTTCTAAGTAGGTTACTGAATATACAACATTGTATGCTGGTGTAATTTGGCCTGGATAAAGTACCGTGCCCTGAGAGCTGTCTGCAAGGCAAATTGGCTGAGTCTGCAAGGAGGTTAGAAGGCTGGTCGCTGGAGGTTCGTGTCTGACTGTACAGGCCAGGGATATTTCTAATTTCTGCGCACAACACACACACACACACACACATACACACACACACACACACACACACACACACTGTGTGTACTGTACTCGTACGTACACACATGCATAGTACACATATTTCCTAGTGAGGACACCTCACTGGGAGGGCACTACTCACACTTTTCTTGATTAAATTCTTGATGAAGTTTCAACTCACAATTTCTTTTTATTTATTACTTGCGCAAGCAGAGCGCGCAAGTAATATTTTCGCCCGGTCTCCTTCGTCGTGACAGCTGTTCCGCCATTCGAGGCTTACGCAGAAAAACATCAAATCTGTGCCTGTGTTGCTGGACCAATGATGACGAAATGACCATATTTCTTACGTCATCATTTAGAGCTAGTCATACGTATACTATATACATAATCAGTAAAAAATAAAATAGCAAATTGTGCCTGATCTGCTGGGACCAGAGTACGTGGTGTGTATGTGTATGACTAGCTCTAAATGATGACGTAAGAAATATGGTCATTTCGTCATCATTGGTCCAGCAACACAGGCACAGATTTGATGTTTTTCTGCGTAAGCCTCAAATGGCGGAACAGCTGTCACGGTTTTTGGCGCAAAGTAACCACAGTATACCGCTAATCAACTTACAACTACACACTTTATACAGTATAGAGTATAGAGTATATATGTATACGTATATAGTATATGCCTATATACTATATATATTTCTTACGTCATCATTTAGAGCTAGTCATACGTATACTATATACATAATCAGTAAAAAATGAAATAGCTAATTGTGCCTGATCTGCTGGGACCAGAGTACGTGGTGTGTATGTGTATGACTAGAAAAACTAAAAAGGGATCCAGAATATATCTACAACGATAAAACAGTATTTCTTATATAGATAGAAACTTGAATCATACTTAATAATACTAGATGTTTATATGTATAAAGTAGGTAGCAAATAGTTACATCTAAACATTAATCATTTCAAACGTTCCTTCACAGAGATACTGAGATTTGAAAGTTTACAGCGGTCGAAAGGACTTGCGCGCTCTGCTTGCGCACTAGTTGGCCATTTATGGCCTACTAGTGTGCAACAAGCAAGTATGCACTCGACAGAGTGCAGTTCTAGTTTATTTTATCACTCAATCAGTTAAAATATAAAAATTGTGCATGTTCAATAGAAGGAAAGAAGAAAAATACTGTAGGCACCTCTGATGAATTGAAAATGGAGGACCCTGATGTAAACAAGTCTTAAAGAGTTTACACACAGCCTGCGTTTCTTGCATTTTGCAGATCTGAAATTTGCAAAAAAAGAAATTGAGTGGAGCAGCAGCAGTGAGGATGATCCCCTGATCTGTTCAAATATCCAATCTGAACCCTCCGAACATTTTCAAACATGTTTGATATTTATCAGGATCTGTATGGAACAGTGCAGTGGGGGACTGAGAGAAAAATAGATGTAAGGGAGGGGGGACCGCAATGCCGTCAACCAGCTGATCACATAACTGATAACCCTTCCACAGGAATAGCCCTAGGAATAGCCTTTTCATATTTATCACACATTTTGTTGTTATTTGTTATGTCTGAAATCCACATAACTCGAGAACCGTTTGCCCCACCGACTTCAAATAGACACACGTGCTTCACACCCCCACAGGGGGTGCAGTGCCCGGTGTTGAGTCGGTCGGACCCACGGTTGTCCAGAACCGCCACAAAAGGCCTCTGCCCGGTCTCTAGGCAGGGCCCCTGCCCATGCTCCATATATGGAGCTGGCCTGTTCTGATATCACAACACTTCATATTCGGGCACACCTGACTGACACAGAACTACATAATATGTACATGTGTATGTCTGTAATCCACGTAACTCGAGAACCGTTTGCCCCACCGACTTCAAATAGACACACACGCTCCACACCCCCACAGGGGGTGCAGTGCCCGGTGTCGAGTCGGTCGGACCAACGGTTGTCCAGAACTGCCACAAAAGGCCTCTGCCCGGGCTCTGGACAGGGCCCCTGCCCATGGAACGGGTACTCTGACACGGGTACAATGGGTATTGCATTCCCTGGGTGGGGCATGGATCTCCAACTTCTATCGTTACCATTATCGGTGCTACAGTATACAGCCGGGCACCGGTCTAGTCTTGTTAATTATTCAACTACTTACCCTGGCCTGTTGGTTTTCATAATGCAGACTGTGCGCTTTAGTCACTCTAGATTGTAGTGTCTGCCAAATGACAAATTGTGATGAAAATGTGAGCTTGTAGATCTGTTATTTTTGGCAGGTGACACTGTTATGCAACAAAGCTGAAGCCACACTCATAGGAGAGTGAAAGGCAACATTGTCAGTGAGAGCTTCTGCTGAATAACAGTTTCCCAATATGCAATATAACCACAATCCCACTTCAACTGGTTATCGAGTTGCGGGAGCAATCACAGTCCATTGATTTGGTTTGTAGCAGCCATTTGTAACCAGGCACTCATTTCCATTGAAACCACCACAGTAGCACACCCAGGAGAAACATGGTTTATTCAGATACTGTATACTGTACAGTGTACAGTGAAGACAGAGACAGGAAGTGCAGACAGAGGGAACAGAGGAGCCATGAGTTGAACTGAGGATACACTGATGAGGAAATTCTGAGTCTGCAGTCATGTGGTAATTGTGGTATGTGCACTAAGCATTCGGCTATCTGGCCACCCCGAATGGATGTCAATTTGATATACCTAGGCTGTATATATATTTGTTACTGTAAACCTGATGTCTCACATTGTTTAATCCTGCCCAAATCAAGGTACAACAGCAGCTTGTTCAGACAGTCCCTCCCTATGCACGTATGCAGCTTAGCCACACTTACATTACGCCTGTGAGAACTTCTTTGGGGACACCTGGTGATAGGTTTAGGTAACTGCCTTGAATTTCAACATGCCAATGCCCTAGCCAATGACTAAAGCCACAATTATGGTCATGCTTGGTCTGAATAGTCAACTCATGTATCATGTGCCCCAATACCAGGACCATTCCAGCCATTCCAGCCCTCAAGAGCTAATGGAATTGCATAAGGGTCAGAGTGTTATGGAAGCCTGAACTGAAGAATCAATTCCTGTTCAGGTTATGCAACCATCAGGGCAAGGATAATGGATTTAAATTTAAATTTGTCCTTGGCACCTCCCTGGGATTGTAAAAGCCTGACAGCGAAGAAGGCTGACCGCTCAAACTCCTATAGTGTCATCAATGGAGATGGTTTACCGCTGAATAGCAGGGAGTTGTGGGCTGTGGCTATCTGTATTCCCTGGGGTTATTGGTGGACTTTTAGCAACTTGCTAGGAACACTCACGGTTGGCAGCATGTGGTTATATTGCAGTGTCACTTTCTGTGTCACTTTCTGCTGGCCAATCTTTCCTGTGACCTTTGGATGTACTGTATTTTGCTATCTATCTATCTATCTATCTATCTATCTATCTATCTATCTATCTATCTATCTATCTATCTATCTATCTATCTATCTATCTATCTATCTATCTATCTATCTATCTATCTATCTATCTATCTATCTTTTCTCTTGCATAAATTAAGAATGTGTTGGTAGTTCAGTTAACAGTTAAACATTCACTGAAAAGTCTCATCAATATCTCTCATCAATGGAAACAAGGCTGCAGGGCTTTTTGTGTTATCATTTTATAATCATTGTATAATCGTACCAGTGTACTTTTTGCAAACTAATCAATCAATCAATTAATCAATCAATCAATCAATCAAAAGTTACTCCTGAAGTTTTTTTAGAGTGACTACTTCTTCTTACCAGAAGGAGGCAGTGTTGGCTTTCAGTAAGAAGTCTTTGTGATGGATCGGATCTGTTTGCACCGCTGGATTGTCATTCAGAATCAGAAGAACATTGATTTTAATGGATAGTTAACTTACTACCAATGCTGTATTATGACTCACATAGTGTACCAGCACCGACTAGTAATAGTGCTCTGCGAGATCTTTGAAGAGGCAGCCTAATGAGTGACAATATTATCACACGAAAAGATGAAATTACCTACCTAGGTTCCATCCTGGAGGCCAATCTTTCCGGTGATAAAATGGCCACCAACGTAATCAAAAAAGTCAATCAAAGAACAAGATTCCTTCACAGGATCTCCTCACTGGTCAGCAAAACCACCTTGAAGACCTTAACAGGAGCCCTCGTACAAGGTTTCTTTGACTATGCATCCACCTCTTGGTACCACAGCACCTCAAAGGCCCTTAAAACAAGGCTCCAGACCTCTCAAAACAAACTGGTCAGGCTCCTCCTTGGCCTCACCCCCCGAACCCACCTCACCCCTGCCCACTTTGACAGGCTGGGATGGCTTAGGGTCGACGACAGAGTACAGCATCTTGCAATGGGTCTGGTCCACAAGATTCGATACACCACCAAGATACCCATGTACCTGTCTAAATACTTCCTTAATGTAAACGAAGTCCACACCCACAACACCAGAGGGAGTGCAACAAACCATGTACAACCCAGATTCGGCACAAACAAGGGACTAAATTCTTTTCGCTCCTATGCCACCAAAATGTGGAACGCCCTACCAACAGTCATTAAGACATGTGAATCCCTTGACTCCTTCAAAACCGCTCTCAAAGGGCACCTACGGACGGCTGCAATTCGAAACTGGCCTCTGTAAAATCTGAATCCCCCCCCACCCCCCCACCCCATTTTCCCTCACTGTATATTGTATATTTTCCCTTTTTTGCTTCCCATATGATGAATTCCTGTTCTGTTCTTTACCTACAGAGAAATGTCTATTTGTATGTCTCTAAATGTTTGTATGTCCTTAAATGTTTTGATGAATTGAACAATGTGGACCCTGTTGTAAACAAGTGTAATGCTTAATTGGGTCGTCCACTCACAGTTGACAGTCTTTGTATTGAGTTTGTGCTTAAAATGTACTGTAAATTCTACAAACTGTTAATAAAGATTTCAATCAATCAAAAAATGAGCCTATTAAAATTCGGCTATCATCATGCAGGCATTCAGGCCCACAAAATGTGTTTAATGCATCTCTGATTGTATCTAATTTAGCCTATGCTATGCCTACCTACAGACAATTATACATCTAGGGCTGGTAATATAACCAGAGAAAATCATGTGGGATTTGACAAAGGAGTGTGGACGTCAATATTGTGAAGGCGTGGCTAATAAAAGTACGGGAGTTTTCAG